>NC_052020.1:29107969-29411969 GCF_015832195.1 Motacilla alba alba
ACGATGAGGAAGGACTTAAAGGTTGGGGTTTTTGGATCAACCTAAAGGTAAAGAAACATGACTTCTGTTTGTTAACAAGCCCCTCTTGTTAACACTGAGTTCAAGTCTATAGATCTATGATCCTCATGGCCCCTGCTGGAGAAAAAAATTCTTAATCAAAGAGCATGGAATGACCCACTCTTGGGAAAGACTCAGGCCTAAGCAAATAGTAGATAAGCATCAACTTTTTTTAAAATATTTTCTCCTTTTTTTTTAAATTTTAGTAAGTTGTAACAGCTTCTTTCTAAGATATACTCTTGTTTTAGAGCAGTCATGTTCTTACAGCATTAACAAAATGACAGCTCCCAATGAACACTGCATAGAAGACTTACAGTATTGCACAAGGCTGAGACATGCTGGCTTTCATGGTGTTCTGCAGTTCAAAGTGAGGAAAGTTTGTCACTTTGGCAGAATATTAGCTGAGGGAAAGAAAAATGTGTGAAGGCAGTTAAATAAGGTTACACAGGTGCTGCTACTTCAGACTGTGGAAAAAAAATAAATTATAGTACATGTGAAAGAAAATAATCTCTCTAACATTTGATTCTTCTTACTGCAGGGTTAAAACCACAAGTCTGCTTTAGGAGTGCTGCCCTCCTTTAACTTGCCAAACATCACACTGACATTCTTTAGTGACTTGTGGTTTGGAGAGATGGCCATATGCAAAACTGAGGTCTACACACTTCTTAGAACTAGAAACTATTTGGGTATGTTCTGGTAAACTTTGAGATGCAATCAAGCCAAAGACAATTTTACATGCTAATAGAACTCCATCTCATGGTAAACGTTATAGTCTCTTAAGACAATTTTATCATTTAGGCCACTCCTTACCTCTCACAAATCAAGAGAGTTTCCAGTTTTGGGGAGGAAATGAGAAGGGCTTAAATGCTGTCAATGTCAAAACAGAGCATTTTCAGAACAGCCAGAGTTTTGAAGCAAGTTCTGTGATTGCTAGAAATAGGTCGAACTCAAATTACATTCACAAGCACTCCAAAAGTTTAAAGAAACTTAGGAAAAGAAAGTAAAAAAGATGTCCTTACCATGAACTCATTAGTGCTGAAGAAATAGATAAAATTTTACCAAAGAGATCATTAAAAGTTGATATTTAGATAGAATTCTTGCTATGTAGTTCACCAAAAATCCCCCTTGCTCTGGACAGAACTACTGAATTGCTTTCTTCAGAGCATTCATAAATGAAACACCCTTAATGTTTTCACAGAATAGACATCAATGCTTGGCTTTTTTGCCATATGTGGCATTTTGCCCCAAAATTTACTGAGTTTCAGTTGTATTAGACATCAAATCCTAGAGCGAAAATATAATGTTTTGGTTTAGTGTTGTCAAACACTTCTTAATATAAAATGTCAAATTGCATTCCATTAGAGAAAAATGCTGGTATTCCTAGGGTTTGGGTAGCTTTTGATCTAAGGTATATACAATTGACTGCATGCACAAATAGGAAGCCCACTGTTCTTTCTAAAGGTAAGAGGAAAATGAAGCAAATATCTTGTCGGCCAATTGCTATGGAACAGTGAAATACAGCAAGATGCAAAAACCTCAGTATATATTTAAGGTCTGGAGAGTTCCTTTAAGCTATACCTTCCTACATGGATCTCCTCTTATGCCACACCAATTTTAAACCTCATTGTGGCAGTTACTTCCACAGTCTTCTGCTTCAACAGGTTCCCAGCTCATCCCTGCCATGATTCTACTGCTCGCTGCTTTCCATTCTGGCTCCTTCAAGATGTCCAGATGTGCACTGTGAAACTGGGGATATATCTTAATTTCCTGTGTCCTAATACTGCCTTACAGTGACTCAACAGTTCTTAAAGGTTAGAAAAAGGAATTTCAAAAGAAAATGGACTCAATTTTGTGCTGGAGCATGCCTAGAATATTACCATTTGGGGTAGATTTTAATGTGAAAATAAAACTCCTACCCTTTTTTTCTCCTAATATCCCATTTATCCATCAATAATGTGCAATTCATGGCAAAAATGGAGGCCATAGAGCTTCCTAGAAAAGAAGAATTGGTTTCAATCACTTGTAAAACAACCATTTTCTTCATAACGCTATACAAACTTTTGGAAGAAGCTTTCTATCAAAAGCATTCAGAAACAAGTTCCTTATGTTAGCCTTCTTGGCTCAAATGTTATGGCAAATTATAATTAGTTGAAAACAGGATTTTATAAAGGAAGGTCTAAGACAACTGCAACAATCATGGGGTGACTAGCTCTACCTGTCCATCAACAATAAGATGACAGCAATTCCAAATGTCGACATGACCAAACACATTAAAAAATGAGCTTAAACTCCTTAACAGATCACTTAGGATACATTGATACACCCAGATGCTTCCTGCTCCCTAGATAACAGGGGCAATTCCATGCCTATCTCTGCACTGGTCTTAACCCATGTACTTCCTTTGGAAGTCACTGCCTGGGCTTTCATGTGTCTGCAACTTCATTGTGGATGCTTTCTGGTATTGCAAGTATAGAGGTGCATGCTTCTGTGCTCACAAACACATCCTTATCGCCCTCCTTTACCAGAGATTACTCAATAGATACATAGTCAACTAGAAAACATAGTGAAAACAAACCAGGATTGCATGATCAAAGTTTTTTGTTCTGTTCTTCCTGCAAATTAGTGTTGCTCAAAAATAAAAAGCCTAAAGAATGCTGGGATCTGACTACAAAACACTCGTGAGGGATGAGCAGCAGCACAAGCTTCCCCACTGTCTGATGCTGCATGGTCACTCAGACAGAGGAAGACTAAGGACAGGAACTGGGACTTCTCTGCTGATATCAGTGACAAAGGTCTCAGGTGGCTTCCCCTGGTTAACATCATGTTGGACCACTGACCCTTATCAGAAAGGCCAAAGATGGGAAGAAGGAGTATAGGTTCAGGTCCCATCCTGGATGCGTATGCTGCTCTGCAGTCCTGTATGTCAATGTGGAGTAAGGATCCCTTATGGAGGGAATCAAGGTGATCAATTGCTGTCTGCTGGGAGGGAAAAGAAACAGACTACAGCAATGAGAACTCTATCCCCTGCTCTTGCTAGAGACTTCTTCTGAAAGGCAAATGCATTCAAACCGTTAGTTTACTGTTAGTGACTGTTAGAGACAAAGTAGGCCCAATCTTACAGAGCAAAATATCTGACCTGAGTCTGGACACTTACACTGTCCTACTGAAACGGAACTTTTCATGATGTTAAAGAGCCTATTCAGCAATTAATGTAGGACTCTCTTTTCAGTGGTTTTAAGAATACATATTAGTACATTTTTATGGAAGGTCCTGGCATGAAGAATTGCATTTGTAAGTCAGCTGTGAAACACAGGCCACCAAATTCAGAAACTGTCCTGGAAACAGCACCAGTCAGTGCTGTCTTATGTAACAGGAAAGCTTAGAAGAACTGATGAATGATTATCTAAAGATGCCATTCCATGGCACCTTCAACCAGTCTCAGCTGAGTGGCCTAAAAAATCCCCCTGGATTGTTTTTCAGCCAGTTTAAGCCAGTTTGTGCAACTATTCAGGTCAGGAAAGCACCAGAGCAAGAGCAAGAGAGGGAGCTGGGAGCTGAATGAGTAGGAGCACAGCAGACTGAACAGTTTAAACCGCTATGGAGCTAAACCATGGAACTCTGATCCACTTTTCAGTCACTGCTGAAAGTAGTACATGAGCTCCTACATGTTCACTTCTTAATGCTAAAGCACTTTTTCAGATATTTATAAAAGACCTTCCCTAATTATCACAGAGGTAACTGGACCCTACAGCACTTCCACTGATGGCAATTGAAAAGAAAACAGGCTGCTTTCAGTCAACAATGGCAAACCAAGAGAGGAGTGAAACTGAAAAGCAGCTGTGCAAAGATATTCTACAATTAGAATTACAGACAGTAAAGAAACCCTGAAGAGAAATGGCAAGTGAAGCCCCTTTGGATTCTGAACTGAAAACTGCTCTCTTGAATATTCTGCACTGCTAACTGGGAAATGGGAACAATTTACAGTAGGCAAATCTCCTGATGTCTGACAGCTTGAATGCATTGGGAGAAGTGGCACAGTAATGGATAGAAGTCAATGCTCCTTGACTCGTAAATTAAATCAGCTGTAAAGTCTTTAGTAAAGGGTAAAGTGTGAATAAGCTGGTTGAAGGGACCCTAGCTTGTGTGGAAATTAGCTGATGGGAAGATGCTCCCTCTGTGTACAGCTGTCCTCGTCTGAGAGAGACTGCTGCCCTCCAGCTGCCTCTGTCTGCCACCCTGCTCAGGGCTGCTGTCTCCCCAGCAGAGCCACTGGTGTGAGCACTTCCAGGCAGGGTTTGTCACATCAATTTAAATGAGTGGTTTGAGCTAGTACACCTTTACCCTACACCCCAAAACATACTGGGGGGTGTACACACAAACCCTGTCCATGACTGAGCAGTTGGCAGTGGCCAACAGAGGACTGTGGTAAGTAACTGATCTCAGCAATGCCTTCCAGCTGAGTCCGGAGGAAGGGGGTTGTCCATGGGTTTTGACTTCTCTCTTGTTTACATAGGGAAATTACACTGCTTTAAGTAAATGCACAGTTTATATCCAATTTACCTAAACTATTGCAAACCCTTGTGTAAGCACTTAGTGAAATGCAGCTTAAACAGAGGAGGAACATGGGTGTGGTACAAGTTCCAGTAAACCCATTAAACTTATTTAAATTAAACCAGTGGGAATTCCATGTGTTAACAAATCTTTTGCAACTCCAGAAGGACAAATTCTCCCATTATGTCTATATCCATGCAGGAGTAAACATGTAAGCAGTCGGACTAAACCACTTCAGAATTTGGCTCTGCACTAAGTCCAGATGAAGTTTTAGACTGTAACCAATCCCAAGCACCAAATCACAGCATAGCTTGTATTCCTTTACTATCACTCTCAGGGCAAACACATTACATGAAATGCTGGGAATATGCAGTTTTCCATCCTCATGATCCCTGTAGCTGTTTTCCTCAGGCTCAGGCTTTGTAAAGAAATGAGAAAGAACCATGGTCTCCCAGTACATCAAAGACTAGAGGCCTTGTAAATCTTAATATCCTGCCTGCTCCAAAGAATGCAGCAGAGCTGGGTTTGGTTATGGGGGAGGAGAAAGGAAGTGCTCATAGGCCTGAATGCAACCAGCACATACAGTAGGTCTAATTCTTGTCCTATCAGCCTTGACGCAATGTGTCCTTTTCCTTCAGCTATTTTAGATAAACAGGAAAGGAAAAGGAAAAAAAAAAAATCAGTGCTGGAAAAAATACAAGCCAGTTTGGAAAGAAAACGTTATTGTCAAATGTTCTAATGGCAATTTCAAACAATAGTGAGCACAGTATGTCATATGAAAAACAGGGATATTGCTATGATAGTCAATCATACCAGAAACAGAAAAATAGACTTAAAAAAAAAAAAAAAGTGGTGCTACAGTAAGAATAGCTACTGATTCAGATAATTAAGCATTTCAGCTTATGAGTAACAAAGCCTGTAAAGTGGTAATATTCTTACACCCATTTATCTGACAGGGAAGGCCCTTTATAATCCCTCAGTGTACCTAGGCTACTGCCTAGCAAAACCATGAATAGCACTACCTTCCTCTAACCATTGAACTGTTCCAAGAAGTATTCTTTCATTAATGCCTTAGTACACAAAAACAGGTGAAAACTGGTTACACAGTAGTAATCTGGTCTGGCACTCAATACTACTTCCAGAAGCCAAGTCAACTTTCTGGTATAACTGTGGGACCATTAATACCTCTGAAAGGGCTCAGTCTAGAACTGAAGACTATAAAACATACTTGCACAGTGATTTTTGTACCTCTAGTGCAGAAATCCCTCATGAAAATAGACATAGGTTATGACAACAGAGCCTCTCACTTGATAAATTTTGTATTTATAAATTTTTTTTATAAAGACATTGGACTTACTAAGCAAAATCATTACAGATGGGCATAGCTTCATGTCAATCAGTGTAAACTCAGTGACGTGATGAAAAAATTTAATTCAATCAGTTTAATCTGTTATCAACAGGTTTTTATCATTTTTATCACGGACATGAGGGGAACTGATGAGACACATTCATCTATTCAGTTAATTTAATAGATCTCTTTTACACCATGCACTATGATGCACTGCCACCATTATAGCACATGGGAATATGGAAATATGGAAACTGGTTATCTTCAAACATTTTGCAGATGCTAACTAATTATTCCATGCATTTTCACAAAGCAGTTCAATATTGCTAACTACTAGCTGGAACTGTTCACCAGTGTTAGTCATTTTCCCTCAACAAGTCCAGACCTGAGCAAACATTAGAACTGAGCTCCTAGTTTCCAACACCTTCTACCCATTAGACTGTGCTGCTTACTCACATTCTGAAGGAGTTGGCTGGGAGTAAGAATTGATGACTATTTTTATCTCAGTTACCCATCAAAAACCTTTTTATTCAGTGAATTGGCTGTATGGCATGGGCTTCTATCACAGTTCTTAGAGAATGTCTGTTCATAACACAAAAAACACCCTTGTTAAAATTGCCCTTAAAGAGTCTCTAGAAGTGTTATGGATGGACTGGCTAATGCTGACAATACTCTCCTTTGACCCCATTCTAGTTCTTCTGTGGAAGGGACTGTAACACATTATTAAAGCTAAGAGAAGAAAGATGCTCTGAATGACATTTCTGGAGGATGCAGAGCTGCTGATGTAGGTTATGCCCTGGTCAGGCAGCATGGTCCCAGCTCTCCACTCATTCAGTTCCTGCACTCCTTCTGATGCTGTACATGACTCAGTCATGCTCTGCCACTGTCTGGGGCTGTTTAGTTCGCCCATCTGTTCAAAAGTCAGGAGTCGATCAACACTTTCACCTTCCTCATGCTCTACTATAATACAACTTTGGCTGGAATTCCTGACTCTCCCCATATAGCAGGGCACGATAGTTGACTTTTTCTACTTTCTGCCTTCTATTGACATTTTCTCTTGTAGTTCTTGTTCTGCTTTTTCTTTCTTTTCTTTCTTTCCTTAAACCCTGTTGACAAGACTGCCTTTTTAGGCTATACCCTTTGACTGCAGGAGCAGTGAACTGTATTCCTAAGAAGCAGCCTCAAGCCCTAAAATGCAGGTTAAGTTAGCACTTCTGTGAACCAAGTATTCTCTTTTTATAATATTTTAAAAAGAGAACTTGTTCACAAAAGAACAAAACACCAGAAAGGTTTATAACTCCTAACAGAAACCATCTGCTTGAATATAAAGCTGAGAATGTATTGCTATTTTCAGGCTCAGGAGAGCTGGGAAAAAGAACACCGGTCTGCAGGCTGTTACCCAGACTTTTCTTTCTGTTAATGAAACAGTATTTTCAAGATAAATATTACCATATTCTTAAAAAAACAAACAAAAAATACTTTCAGAAAACCCCAGCATACTCTTTTATGAAGCTGAATATTTCCCTGTCACACTCCAGAGAAAAAGGACATGCTGCAGCTCCACACAAAATACTGCATGCCATTATAAATCAGAGGGAAGAAAAACGAAGAGCTTACTCTATAGTTGTTCTTTATTATGAATTTTTAAATGAAGTTATTTATTAAAATATCCAACACTGATGTTCTACAAAACAACAACCCAACAAAACTCAAGCCTGTGAATTTTGACCATTATAGGAATTTTTGCTTCTCCCCTCTTGAAAATAACATGACCCATGGCCTATTTTTCAAGCCAGATTTCAATCCTCTCTAGCCAGCTGTCAGGAAACCACAGAAGGTGCTTGAAAGAGCACAAAAATGGCTGGTTCTAATCTGAAGGGGAAAAAAAAGTTGAGGAACAAGGCAGCTACTTGTGGCAGAATGTTATTTTTTCTTAAGTCTCTGCCTGCATATTTTCCCAACATGTGTACTCTGTTACTCCATCACTTCCATCTTTTCCTTGGGTAAATATCTCTGCTTTGGAATAAAAGAAGGCCCAGGGGTGCCACTTGTAAGGACTGCACTCACCGTGATATGTTGTTTTTGAACTGAACACATACAACGGACACATTTCAAACTTGGACCTTTGCCATCATACATGTTGCTTTTAGTTTAACCTTCTCAGATGATGGGGGGAGGCTGGGAGTAAGGAAGAGGCTGTGAGCAGAGTCACACACTCTATCCTTTACCAGATGTGGGATCTCCTGGGAGCCAAGTGTAATAGTCCACACAAACCCCTCTAATACACACAACATAATGGAGAGAGAGAGAGAAATGCAAACTGACCCTCTCCAAGTGCCAATTCTTTGCAAAATCAAATACAGTGGGTGACTAGGCCAGACTTTTGCAATCCAGCTGCTTAGATAAAAAAAGGGTAGTGTGATTAATAATTTATTTTTAAAAATAAATATCTGTGTACAAGTTCTATGTGAGTAAGAGAATCAACTAAAATAAGATTTCTCCCCATTTCCACCCTGTAAACTGCATGCCCTATTAAATGACTGTGTTTCATGTATGTGATTTAACACGACATTTGGAACCCAACAGATAGACTGAACAAGATTAGACATCTGTTCTGGAGAAGAATTAGATAAGAATTGGCACCTAGGAAATTCTGGATTAAACCAGCTCAAAGACTACCCTACACTCAAATACTAACCCAGTTAAAGAGACTGGGCAAGATGCTTTTCACCACCATTCTCATGCATCAAATGACAACGGGCAGGGCAAGGACAAGAGTTGGCAATGGGCTCACTCTATTACATGGGTAAGTCATACCAGGTTACTTCCAAGTGGCATGTGAATGAAGCCTGAAGCCCTGAAAGCCGCCATGTGTACTAAGCAACCTGGAGATGGGAAGAGCTGCCAGTGGGGATGAGGGTAGTGTTGAAGTAAAGCTAATTTGGGAACAAAACAAAGTATTGAGTAGTTCCTGGAAGGTGCTAGGAAAGTCCGAAAGAGTGAAGAATTCTCTGTACTACACAGTATTGAGTCCAGCTCTGCAAAGTATTCTTGAATACATATTTTACATGCATGTACTCATTTAATTTGATAATATACCCAACCTAATTTGATCACAAACCTGGCAACAGGTCACCTGAAGAATCATGCTTAAATGTTTGGTCTGTACAAATCATCTCTCCCTCCCTGATCTCTCTGATTATCCTAATCTGATCCCTTCTTCACCTTCCAAAAATAATACATCTAGTAAGGTCTTACTTCCCCATCATTACCTTGTAACTTCTTTCCCCGAACTTCCCTTTTTAATGAATTCTTTTCTCTTTGATGTCCCTTACATACTTCATCAAACCAACACATAATTTCCCTCCCTTCTTACCCACTTACCATGGGGCTATCCTGTCTTCAGCTCGACAGCTCTGAGGAGCAACCAACCGCTCGAACAGAGCACAGCTAAATCAGAAACCTTATGGCTGCACACATGGGTACCTTTCCCTTTCTCCTGCCAAGTCCCATTCAAAGAACCATTTCTCTCTCTAAACCAGCAAGTAATTTTGCCAGCATGCAAATGAAAATATTGGGCAGATGATACTTAATTTTGTGTTTACATCTTACGGGTATGCTTCCATAGCCTTGGTATTAGATATCTGTAACTTTGATAACAACTTAAGATCTTTGAAAACTACATTGGCACATGTTGGTTCTCATGTCACACATCCTTTTCCAAACAGTGCACCTTGTCTAGAGTACGAGCACTGACAAATAGTCAAGTGGGAGGGTGTTGTAAAAGAAATGCTATAAATGGGCATACACTGGAGCAATCACTAGCATGTGACATGTGTACAGAGATTGAGCCAGTCTTGAACAGTCCTGAGATGAGAGGAATTAAAATCATCTTTATAATTTGCTTTTTTCAGTGTGTAATGATTTAGTGGACATACTCTAAATCTAGTTTTTGCAGAAGTAAAAATAGAAAACCCAGTCACTGTTCAGTTGTTTGAGAAATCATTGTTTTTCTTGCTGCTCTGTCAAAAAAATACAGCAATGAAAATAGCCTGTAACTGGGAATCTATCAGGCTGCAGAGCATTTTACAGCCCAGAACCCTGGAAATCCAAAATAGCTCCACAACGAACAATATTTTCCAGAAATTGTGGATTTTTTTTAGGTATAGCCAACCTATCTGTGAAAACTCCAAGAGAATTTATGAATACAATAAATTTAAAATTTCTTTAGCTCCTTTACTGACCAACTGAACTAACTACATAATTTAAGTTTGTGTCAGGTTTTCATCTGCTAGGGTGCAAACAACAGTGGAGCAAAACACAGCAGTACTTTGTAGGAGCCAAGTAGTGTTACATAGTGGCAAAAAACATATGAAGAAATATAGTAACATTACAGGAGGAGAATTTAGGTAAAGGAACACATGAGATAAAGGAACATGAAATACTCTTTGGCATGGAAGGGCTAATGGGGTTTTCACCTGCAGTGTACGTGCCATACAGAAGCCAGCTCTGTGCTGTGACAAATGGCTTTTCTCAGCCTAGTGAAGCAGAAGTCTTCTGTCCCACTGCATACTCTTGGGAAAAGAAGGTAGTTACTATGGAAAGGTGCAGAAAGCTGCCCAGAGCATGGGCAATTCAGTCAGTATATCTGGCACAGTTGGCATCCTCTGGCACACACAGCAGGCCCAAAGCTCCATTTCAGACACTGCTGCTGCTCAGCCCAGAGGTTGGGTAGCAGTCCTCACCAGGCTAACTCTGCAGTGGAAAACTCAATCTGAAAGATATGTAAGAAATGAAAAGGTGTAAGAACTGCCAAATCACTGAACCTCGTAACGTGATACTAGCGATGCTATGTGCAAGAAAATAGAGCAACACCACAGACATTAAAAAAGTGTTGTCATGACCTGGTAACTTCAGATAAAATTTTACAGGCTCTGCTGCTGAGTGCCCTGTAGAGAAAGAGGGGGCTCACACACTCAACTCTTCACTAGCTCCTTTCTCACTTTTACAGTTTTGACTTGAGTAATGTCACCCTGTGAAGTGGCCGAACTCCAGAGCCATCTAATGAACCTCTGAAATCCACCACTGCTTAACGGGGCGCCAAGATTTCAAGACATTAAAGGTAAAATAATTCCCAGTAGGTCTCCTAAGAACATCTTAATGTGTCTGTACTGAGTAGTATTTTCACACTGTTCCCTTCCTCTATCCTTTGCTTGGATAAAGAGCTCAGAGGAGAAAAAAAAAAATACCTATGAATACCGATGTGCAGGGAGCCCTCATAAATTCACTTTCCGTCAGTCCAACAAATGAGCTCCCCCTGGGAAGCCATGAGAGAGGGCCTTCTCACAACAGCCTGCTTATCAAAAGTTTGTTCTCTCATGAAATACTCTAACCTCACAGGGACAAGTATTGTAATAATATGAAAGTATCATAATAGCTTGAGCAGTGTAAATTACTTTTGTAACTTGGGACGTGTGGGGCGTGTTTCCGGCAGGTTGGTTCCCAGTGATGCTGTTTGCCTCTCTGTATCACTGGAGAATTACCCCAAGCATGAAAGATTCATGTGCTGTAAAAATTCAATTTCAGAATAGAAATGCAATTCTCCATATATCAGATTTCAGGCAGTCACTGCATCCATCATAATTTTAGCAAGCTGGCTTTATCACTGCCTTGTTCTCCTCAGAAATATAATGCATATTACCTGCTACACTCCTATGCAGCATTTCAAAAATTTTTTACAAATAAGCTGGTCATTGACTTTGTTCTTCAGGGATTGCCATAAGTCTACAATATTTGAGTACTGACAGCATTTCTGTCAGTTTCCAGATTTGCCTTTCACAGTTCTCTGTCTTGGATCTTTTCCATTTATGCAGTTTTCAGATCCATCCACGTTTTGCAGCTATCTGAGTGTGAAGGCATCCTACATAATAATCTGAGGAATTACTTCCTGCTTTTGCTTTAATTCTCCCTAGAATTTCTGAGGCAGTGCTTTTGCATTGCTGTACACAAAGATACCCTCACCTTTGTCCTTCTCCTAACCCTAAAGAGACTGCATTTACAGCCATGTTTCATTTCAGTTGTATCTGTAAAATCCCAAGGCCTGAGAAACCAGAATGAACTAGTGTAAATCAAACAGTGCTTTTACCACTTAGACCCGCCCTGCAACCCTTTCCAATCAGGGAATCTAAAATTACCATATTTACAGCATCTGCAGCAGAGCCAAGTACAAAACAAGATGAATAGCTGTGACGCACAAGGCAGAGTGTGGAAGTATGCAGCTGGGCCTGCAAACAATATAGGCACTCGGCACTGAAGTCCATCTAATGCTTTTCACAGAGCAGAGTGACTAAAAGGGGAAGGAGGGGGAGGGAGCAGAAGAGAAATTCCAGGAAGATGAGTGAAAACACAGCAGAAATCCCAGGCTGCTTCACTAATGGGTAATTGAAATGACTCACAAAAGATCTAGTAGGGAATTCAATTAATTAGGGACGTGACTGGGCAGAGAGGAGGAGGGAAAGAAAAGAATGCCGGTGATACAAGAAAATCCCTCCTCTCCATTCACTTAGGAAAGGGCCTGGAGGAAAACCTCAAGGAAAGAAAAAGCCAAGTTTTTTAAGACAGGGTTTCTACCCCTACTTATGCACAGAAAATTACAAATAAGTACACCCTTATTGCTTGTCCTCCTTCCCCCAGATTCCTAATAAAAAGGAAGAAAAAAGAATAAAATCCAATATATTAAATACATCAAGGCAACTGGTAAGAAGAAACTATGAGGACAAGACAGAGGAATGATGCAGAATAGATCAATTGCAGTGCTGCTAATAGCACCCCCCTTGTCATAACACCACTTCTTATTCCATGTGACAATGAGGGGAGGGAGATAGGATGCAGTAGGAAGATGAGTAAATTAAAAATAGGTGGGGATGTTTGAAGGAAAAAATATAATGCAGGAAAGGGAGAGTAGTAGGAAGAGGGGCATGCAAGAGGACTGGAATTGACAAGAGCAGGAGAGAAAAATGGAAAAAGAGTGGATGGAGGCAAGGTGAAGGAAAATGGCAAAGGTCATGGGTGAGAGAAGCAGCAGGGAGAAAATCTGAAAAGGAGGAGAAGAGCAGATGCAGGAAGGGTCAGGGAAAGAATGATAAGTTTCACAATCAGTCAGCAGTTAGGACTTGCCATGATGGGTACTTGAGAACATCCATGTTGATGCAGAGACCATTTATTGACAAATACTGCTTCTGACCAAGCCTCAGAGACTAAATTTACATTGGTGCTAGTTTAGAAATCTTCAAGAATGTGTGATCTAAACTTTCCAGGCCCACAGCTCATCATTCCCGGTAGTGGAACAACAGGGAGAGATACAATGAGCAGGGGCAAGTGCTCATGCATGGGATGGAAAGTGGGATCTGCAGTCTTTCATAATAAAGTTATCACAGCTTGAAACGTAGCTCTTGTTAATTCTGACTCGGAGCTGTTATTGCCAGGCTGGCTGTTCAACAGATTTACAAAGGAAACTCAGGGTCATTGTTTACCTTCGTGAATCATGAAGAGAGCTAACAAAAAGTACTTCTTATGCCCTATCAGGTTCAGCACTGAATGCCCTCTGAAGGCTGAGATATGCTCTCACGCTCAAGGATCAAGATGCTATCGCTGTGAAAGGTTGGCAAAGTTTGCAATATGCTGCATGTTTGGGCAATTAGCTGAGTATTTTTGTTCCCAGGGCTGTCAATCTGACATCTTAGCAAGAAAACATATAAATCAAACCATATACCTCTGCCAGTGAACTGACCATTAACGTCAGCTTCGCTCTCAAATAACTTTCAGAAAAGCAAAAGATTTTTCATAAGCTTTTTATTTTCTGTGATAGAGCAAAGAAGATACAACACTGCCCAAAAAAACACTTTTTAGGCAGTTAAGACATACTGAACCAGAAGGAAAAATATACCATTTAGGAAACAAGAACCAGTATGAATGATACTAGTATCTTTATACAACTGTAAATACACTAATGTCTAGACACAGATTGCACTACTGCAACTAAATCCAGGCTTTCACAATGTTTTAAGTTACATTCATGCAAAAAATGATTATCCAGAAATCCCCACCTGATTCTGAATTGACCTTCCAACATGACACTAAGGAGTATTATGCTGCTGTAGGAGTGGTCTTTCAGAAGAGGTAAAAAGTGGAAATATTCCAGTGGGCTGGTCTAAAAAAATAACCCCTAGAAATTTTGCAGAGACATTATTGTTGGTGTTCTGGACAAACGTAGACATACTTCAACCAGCTGGGCTGGCATTTTCTATGGAAAAGGACTACAAACTGTGGGCATTCAGTGCCTATGCAACAATGTGATTGTCATACAAGAATTACAACACGGTTATAAAATGTCAGTAAAGTCAGGCAGCCCCTAAAACAAATTCAAGCTGGGTAGTCAGAGCACTAGTTGGCATAGTACTTTTTCTGGCTTCAAAACTCCATTCTTTCCAATTCTCTAACATGTCTGATGAAACAGAGCACTGTGCTCTGAAGGTCCTCAGTTTATAACCAGAGCACCTTCAAAATTTATCAGAGCCTCAATTTCACTGCCAATATTAATTTTGTCTTTTTACTGTCTTCATCAAGTAAATTCATGAGAACTGCAGGCTTGGTCAACACATATCTCGAGGCTATCTGGATTCTGTTAAGCCAGGGTGACGCATTTTGTCCAGACCCTCCTCTCCAAAACACTCAACAGAAAAAAAAAATCTTCTCTTTTGTACAGAATTAAAATAATTAAAATAAATTCTTTTTATCTCTCTAATTAAGTACCATCCTGTATTTAGTCATTTGACAGCACCAAAGAATGATTTTTCTGTATTCTACAATGTCATCCCTCCTCCCTCAATCCATTCAAAGCCTCTTGCACATATTTAATGACTCCTAGCCAGGCCTAGCTAATGAAATGCAGGGCCTTGCCCTGACCTGACCTTGCTATTTCTATTTTGGCTCAGCACATCCTCTGCTACTTGGGTAAAAAAAAAAGTTGTTTCTTTCTCTTGGTCTTAAGGGTCCTGTTACTAGCAGGGGGTATGGTCAAGGACACTGCTGAAAACAGAACAAATGACTGAACACTGCTTTGCAAAACTACTGCAAATCAAAAATGGACCACAGCAACCTAAGTGCAAAGCTTTTTCCCTCTTTTTCTTTGGTTGGCAAACACTGGTGGGCACTGTTCATCTACTGGGAATAGCTTATGACTAGATAACTCTGTAAGAAAAATGGACTGCTCAGATTGTTTGCAGCAGTCATAAAGCACTATAATTTGTTTTGGGCACTTACTGCAACTAAATATGTTGTTCTTGGTTTTCCCTGTTTGTCCTTCCTATTTGCCAATATGGCAATTAACAAAATATATTTTCCATTTCTGAGGGTTTGTAAAGAAGTGTGATCCTATTTATGAGCAGTTAGGAATCCTGGATGTCAAGTTATCCCTTTTGTCACATGATGTTGGTTGCAGGAATTTATCAACATGCTAACAGAAATCAGAAATGTTTCCAGTGTAAAACAGGACAACATTTACATGGTGATCCATTGTGGACTTTTAAAGCTGCTGTTTGTTTTCAAGTGGTTTGTGAATTTGTTGACCATTAGTTTTGGTGCTCAGTTTGCAATGGGGAGTTGCTGGATGAACCATAAACCATATTTGAAGTCAGCAAGGGCAAGGGCCATCGTTTTATTCTTTGTGAGTACACACTGCCTTACATTGTGGAGCTTTGGGTGCTGAATAGGGGTCACAGATGCTATCACAAAACAACCAGTAACAGCATAAGGACCTTCAGGTACTCGGACTGTCAGAAAAATCAGGCTGAGCGGTTCAATCCACCATTGTTCCTCAATTACCTCTCAACTGAGGCATGCCAGAGAAAATGGTGCTGAATAGGATGAAGATGCCTTAACTAGCTGCCCCAAACTAATGCCCTACATCCCATGGAGTACTGGGAGCCTTAAAAGCTGCCTAAGGACCACGGATGTAGACCAAATTTCTAACGGCCAAAGTCAGTTTAACACATCCCTATCAGACCTTCTGCATGTGCTGGAACAGACATAAAGAAGAGTTAGACTGGCACTTACAAGCCCAGTCTTTTCCCAGCTCAACTAAAAACACATTCAAGTTGCAACCTTCAGATGAATTGAAGCAGTAGGACATTTGACATTGATTGAAGGAAGAAATGAGAAAATCATGTTTGCAATCATTAATGTCAAACAATACAATTGTGTAATTTTCCTTCTAATACTGTTTATCAGGTTGTTTTTTAGTCTGGTTTTCTACACAGACAACACTTTTGCAGTCACATTCTGTACACCACTAGCTTTCATCCTATAACTTTTTCAACCAAGTCTGACAAAGGATAGGGGTTCTCAAACATAAGTGAGATTACAGAAATTCAGTGGAAAGTGATGAACAAATAGAAGAGAGAGCGACTGTAAATATCCCTGGCTGGCTTATTAAGTTACCCATTATTACATTCCATGAAATCCACAAAGAGGACTTCTGAGTACCAACCACAGGAAAGACTTGTAGATGCAGTCAACCAACCACAAGGTACAGGTCTCTACCAAGCCACATTTTATTAGTTTTTCCTACACTCATACGTTTGCTACAGTTTACAAAAAACCTCAAAGTTGCCTATTTCATAGGAAAAAGAGGAAACATACAGCTTTGTTTGGATTCTGCTATCAGTCTTTTTGATCACTGCAATGCAGCACCTGCAGCTGTCTGAAACAAGTAGCTTTACTTCATTGTCCCACATGGTTTGATACTGGAGCCAAATTGCTCTAAGTGTGAATGGTTAACAGAAGACATGGCCCCGTCTCTCTTTCCGTGTCCTCCATCTCTCTTTCACCCAGCCTTACCTGATTCCCTCGCACTAGTGCTCATCTTAGTCCACAAGAAATCAGTTCAGGCAGCAAAGGTGGCAAAAGGCTAACCCACAAGTACAAAGCAAACAGATTACTTAGCTCCCATAGACGATTCCCTGAGGGGTTTGATGAGTACCAGAAGTGATCCAGAAGTTGGCCTTGGTTTGGACATCTGTTGATGACCAGGAGATGAGAGATCAGCATTACTACAACCTGAAGCCTGGCTATGGTCTTAGGTGGGTGGTCACAGTCAAACATCTGTATCTGGTGACCCTCACTCAGAATGGTTCCCTTAGGAAGACACAGCACTCAGAGCCACTCTGAGTGAGAAAAAAACCTTTGTGAAACTGAAGGCAAAGGCAACATTCAGTCACTCTTCTTCCCTCTTCAAGCAGGATTCTGACCCACCTTGAGCCCCAGCCCCACTGCAGTTGTACAAGACAGAGCCAAACACCGCTGTGTAGAGCAAGCACATTCACAGTGGCTGTGTGTGTCTTTGGTTTCTTTGTGTTACAGTCTCCTGCAGGCATTTTGTTGTAATTTTATACTACAGACATCAAGAGCATTGAGGGCTCCCTTGCTTATGCTGATCCTGATGTTTGGGAGGTACTTTGGGGTGCTCCTTCCCTCGGAGATCTGGCGGGATGTTGCAGTTAAGCCACATCCCCACAACTTAAACCACAGAATGTAAAAACAGCTGTGAAATCCAACTGTCTGAGCTGCCTTGGTGTTTAGCTGGCCTCTGTGGGGCCAAATTTTTTTTGACTCAAAGTAAAAATATGATTTAGCATAATTCACGAGACTAGGCAAAAACATTTTTGGGAGGTTTGTTCCAACCTACTTGAAACAAACAAATTTGGGCAACCACCTATACATGCCAGAAAAAATGTTTATCCAGCTTAGCCAAAATTGAGCAAAATAGATTTGCTGGCAGCATGGACAAAGCTTTAGGCTTTTTAAAATGTCCCTTCCTAATTTCAGTTTTCCATTCCCCACCCTTTGGTGTTTCTTAAATGATTCTTTCTCCTCAATGACTCTTCAGTTTGGGCACCATCCTTTAATTTTTTCAGCCTTATGATTCTTTTCTTTCCTTTAGTCTTCTTTTGCATTTGTTTGCTTTCTGTCCTTTCCACGTTTCTCATGGAAACCCTCCTATCTCTAACATCCCTACCTTTTCTTTGCCAAATTATTTTTCCCAGGCCAAGGATATATTCTTTGATATCCCTTGATTAAACTTCCAATGTATTAAATGATTGGGAAATATGAATCTTAACAGTTGCCTAAGACCACTATTCCAAAGAAAAAAAGGAATTTTTTTTATTTACATGTGTAAATAATGCAGGTATTTATATATAGATACATATATTTTAATACTCTTGCCAGTTCCTCAGAAATTGGCACAGAGAAGATACGTTTAAGGAAAAATGGACTAAAGAAGGACTTTTGAGCAAGATAACTTCAGAAAGAGGGGAAATTAGACAAAATCAATGGCTTAACATGGAAAATTGGAGTCTATGATTTCCAGGCACACCGGTCTTCCTTCTGAAACTACAAACGTCATATATTTCCCATGGAATGGACCTCAAAACTCCTATTATTTTTAGCATTAACTGCTTGAACCATTTATAAGATGGCTCATAGTCCCAAAAATCAACAGGAAAATTCTCAGCATTCTAGTTAGAACTGTCTTAAATTTTATTTGAATTTTTTTAATTGAAAGTCATACTGAGTCTCCCGCTGTTCACAGCAAGCACCGCATAGTTTTGTGTGCATTCCCAAGGCTACTCAGACTAATCTATAAAGGCCTGAGTATTTTCTGCTGGATATGTTTCCTAAAATTTGTCTCACTGTCTCCAGAGATTTGAAATCACAATGGTAACCAGTTATCTTGGGGATGACAAGAAGCAATTCTGCACGGGTAGTTGTTCAGGAGAGCCTCCCCAGTGGATTCTTCTGAGAGTTCCTATCTTCATGCTTCAGTAAGAGCCTCCAACTACTGTTTCAGACTCACTTTTTGGAATATATGAGCACTTGAAATTAGTTCATGCTAAACTTTTCAAGGGCTGACTTTATCCCTTTTTAACTGAAAGCATCTCACTAAAAAAATAATTGCCCATGATGAGAATGCAAAAGACTTGGGATGGATATGACAAGCAATACTGAGTGTTCAAATGATGCTTAAAAGCTCAAAATACAACACTGCCCAGAAGAAGAGAAACTCTGCTTAGGCAGCCTTTAAGCATCCTTCCCAGTCACGTCAGGACTGGCTCCCAAATACAGAATACATGCACACACCATGCTAGTAACCTGTCAATGTTTATGATTACTCACCACAGGCTTAGAAAACACAATGAAAAGCCAAATTACAACTAAAACCTTTTCATTCTCATCATCAATTGATCAACAGTTCAAGGAAGAAGACTTTGTTTCATTCTGATTTTTAGGAGTCCCACTGGAATCACTGATAGCATCTTCAGCAATGGCGATGGTATTGTGTTGGACATGCATCCATAGTGGCTCTTGGCAGGTTCAGACAAGAAACAGGAAGATTGATATCACTTTGTTGCTGCATATGTTATTGTGAGATCCAAGTCCTTGATGGGTCAGAAACCACATGGTGTATTAAGGGCTTAAGATTAATTATGGAGATTTCAACTCCTGTTTTGAACCATAAGCCATGAATGGAAATAGGCTACAGAAAAATAAGTTTGATGATTCTGGGCCATGGAATAATAGAACTTCTTAATCAAGGAAAAAACAATTCATTAATTTCAGTGGTAGATGTGTTTTTAGCATCCTTGTCAAGTAAGTCATATCATTACCTTGTTTTGGGAATCTGACAGAAAAGGACAATTTCAGGTATTTTGTATTAGAGGAGAGTCTTTACAAGGGTCTGTGTAATTCCATTTGTGTTGACAACTTCTGCATTAAGAGGCCAGGAATAATCTGGCCCATTAAAGAATGGAATTATATAACTCTCTTAGGTTGGTTTGCAGTCATTTTTTCCTCTTTCTGATGTAGCCCAGATCTTAATGTAAACTGACCATCAGGTGAGAACTCTGGTGTCCATTACCAATACCTGAAAACTTCAACATATTTTCATCTCTGTATAGCCAATACTAACATTTTTTTTCCACCAGGGATAAAAAGTAGTAAATACAAAAGTAATGTCCAAACCAATCCCCAGCCTTCAGAAAACTACACAACATGCAGATGACCTCCTATACTCAGGTAATATCTTTTTCTAGTTGCTAGATGAGGAGAGATTTCATATGTAGGGATGTAATTTTAACATCAAATACATTCCAATGCCCTTATCTAATCTAACAAGCCATTTAACAGTTTATTTATCAGAGCAAGTATTTGAATGAGTTTTGTGCCATGGGAGTAAAAGATGCCTAATATTTAAATAATCATGTTTTTTCACAAAGGTGAACTTGATCAGTAATAAAGATTGTTTCCAATAAATGATCTTCAAAAGATCTTTTCCATTTCTTTCCAGATGACAGTACATAAATACCTTGGTCTAATCCACTGCCACTTATTTTCCTCCTTGTCATTATTTCTTAAGCTTTATGAAGTACTTTTGTAAATGTTTTGGGCCTAGAGAAGGCATGCTCTTGCTTTCATATGGAAACTGTAAGCACTGTCATCCCTCCACTGCCAGAAGACACACATGCACACAGCTGGCACATTCTTCTAATCACAAAAGTAAAGAAAAAAAATCCCAGCTGCAATATTAATAGCAAATATATTCTGTTTCATGTCTGGTTACACTCAGGTGAACACTGATAAGTCATGTGTGAGGTTCTCATACATCGCTCTGGCACTGCAACACCAATCCTAACGTGCCTCCAGGCTCTCTTTAACATTGCCATACAGCTCAGTCCTGAATGGCTTCTTGCTGACACACTTCTCTCCGCTGGAGATTTATTAGAGTTGGCCATAGTTGGTCTTTTCTTTTTAGAGAAAAAGAAATATATGGGCTTCATCTTCCCTCAGAATCTGATACTTCAGATAGGCTGGTAGGCCAAATTCTGCAGCAGTGCTTCCTCCAAATGACAATTTTCAGACATCATTCCTGAATGTTTCCAGAGTACATGATGAAAAAGTCTGTCCTAGTTAAGCTGATCCATGTGTCCTTCGAAATGTTTAACAAAGGTTCAAATAATGTATATAAAAAATCAAATTAAAGGATCGTGTTAAAAAGAAATCTGTCTATATCATGCAAATGTGTCCCAGATTGAAGTAGAGAGCTCTATAAGGACCATCTAGGCCATCTTAGGTCGTACCTAACCTGCCTGATCTTTGGCTGATGTGTATTGCATTTATAATGGAGAAATTGCTGCGGAAGAGCAATTTTTCAAGAGCAGACAAGGTTTGCCCTAAATGCAACAATGCTGAGGCAAACTCCATTGCTTTCCCTTCCAGCAGTCTTAGTACAGCAGTTCTTCACTATCTGCTACTCAGTGTTTATGGGAAGTCAGTGAACACCTTGGGGAAGCAGGTGTCCCACCTACCCGAGTGCGCGCTATTGCTGGCCCAGAGTCCAGCACTGGGGACTGGCAGGCCACAGCATTCCCAGCAGGGGTCACAGCACACTGGGGCACCGTGTGCCCGGCACAACGCACCCAGAACAAAGCAGCTCGGCAAGAAGCTGCTGAGCTTCTGAGAGCACCGAGAGAATGGTGGGGTATCTTTGCACACCACCAAAGCATCAGGTCTTCAGAATACAATGTGATATGCAAAACATATGCATCCCTACATAAACAGTAGGGATGGAAAAGCATTGCCAGATATATTAATGAAATGCTAACTTCCCTAGTTTGGGAAAATTCATTCATCACTACGAAGGCATTGCTTTGTGGCATGGTTCAACAGCAGAGAAGGATGCCTATAGAATGATTTCTAGGTAGTAAGAATTTTACAGGTTCTTTATATAAAAAAAGTAATTTTTTAAACATACCAGGTTCTAACGTGCAAGCCTATGAATGTCTAATCAGTTTTGCTTTCTTCCTCTTCTCATTGTCCAATTCTGGTCTCCTGGACAACCACACAGCAACAGAAGAAATTTCCAGTAGTTCAGGCCATTTTTGCAATTACTTAAGTTGGTTTAAATGATATTATGGTAACATTATCCCATATAATAATCAGCTGCAGGGAAAAAGCTTTGGCCTAAATGATCAATAGTCTTTCAAAAAGAATGTTGGAGATTGCTGCTTTTAAATGTCATCACTGCACAGACCTGTTTTAACTTTCTCCTCCCTGGCCTGAGAGGGACTACATGAGATAAAGGGGCAGGGCACAGCAGAGCTGTGCTGTGAGATCTCATTCTTCTTCTAGGGTAGTTAGGCTGCATCATGTCCTGTAACTCAGTACTTGTGTTCAGAGATTACAAGGGAAATGCACAAAGCAAGAAACAGCAGTGGGAATGCTATGCTATGCAACTCTTATGGTACACATTAACGACTTTAAAGGAAGCAGCTGCCTTTCCACATGCCACCATGGGCCAAAATAAGCTGCCCATCCCAATGTGAGCAACCAAAGTCAGGCACTTTGCCTCTGTTCCAGGCCCCTGTAACATGAGCAGTCTATGAGGGGATGGGGCACCACGCTGGATGCCGCACTCAAAATGCCTGTCCTCTCCTTCTGGCACAGAGAGCACCACTGTTCCTTTTCAAAAATCCCCTACTCTTAGCCAGATTTGTTTTTCTAACTAGTTCCCAGAAATCTCTTGGGCGTTCCAAGCCCAGAAAAGTAATTACTGCATTACTTTGGCCACAGACACAATGTCAACCTTGTTAGACTTGGCCTGTGGAGAGAGCCAAACACCTGCTGCTGCGACATTTATTTGATAAGCTTCATGGTTCACTAACATAAACCTGATCCTGCTGACCTGCAGGAGGATGAAAAGGAGTCAGGGGGAAAGGGTGGAGCAGGTAGGCAATCTCACGGCCCTCTCTCCCAGCAAGCCCCAATTTCTCTTTGCTTTCTTGTTTCCTGGTGAGAGCTTCAGAGAATTGGTTTTCCCCCTGCAGTTATGCAGGCAGATGTGGATAGGGCTAGGATTCCCATGCCTTATGACGGATTAACTGACAAGTGTGGGATCAATACGGGAATTGTTCTAGCTCTGGCCGCATCTGTAGGCTTCCAAAGCTGACAGAATAGCTGCACACACTCTCGTTGGCATGGTGGTGTGTGCACTGAAAGGCTGGCTTAATACCAAAGTCCATTAGTTATCAGCAAGGAGAGAGGGAAAGAAGGGCTGCAAATCAGTCAAATCAGTAGATAAAAGGTTGGGGAGAAAATCTGATACAGAAATAGAAAATTGATTTTTAGTCTTCAAATGACATAGTTGTCTAGTCTAGTATAAAAAAAGGAAAAAAGAAAAAAGAAATGGGACTGGGGGGGGGTGGGGGGGGGGGGAGGGTGGAATAAATAAGGTTTTATCCCAAACAGAACCATCTCTTCCAGCTGATACTGCCAAGCAGTGTCTGAGGAAAAAAAAAAACATGCCGGGGCACTTAGCAGGAAGCAGCAAATAACCTACCCAACTATAGTGCTCATTATCAGGAAAGAAACTTATTCTTGTCTGCTTCTCAGTCTCATCTTTTTCTAGGCAGAGGAAATACAAAACAGACAATCTAGAACCAGTAAAGGACATTTCCAGGTATTTGTTAGTTGTCACTTACATGGAAAGGTTTGACCTCAGGACAGTATGTTTTCTAGTGTAATTTGTTTATCATTCTTTACCTGAATGACACCTCTGTCAGTATATGTTGATAGTTTATCTTGGAGATATACAGCATGATTCACTCTCTTGGGAGACAGTGGGAAGCAGATGAATCACTGCGGATTACATCAGAGCCAGACCAAACTTTTATATGAAACTTGGCAAAAATCTAAAGACTAATCCTCTGAACAAACATGAAGTTGTCTACATGACCATCTTCTATCTTATTTTGCCTTCTTCCACTGGCTCAGAACTTCAGGAAATTTATTTCCTGATGGATAAAAAAACCTGCAAAAATTCAAGTAATATGCCACAAGACATTTTCTGGACAGATCTAACCCGAATCAAAGCAAAAACCTCAAAAGAAAACTTCTTTTGTGGAACCCCAGGCACAGTTTTACAGTTGTGTGAAATTCAGGTAACGAATGATAAACAATGTTTTGGACTAGCACCAACATTCTACTTTTGTATTCACCCTTCACAGGGTGAAGGTACAAGACATACAGCATCAAAGTAAAATGCTAAGTACACCCAGAAAACCAGCATGACTGGATTCTCAAAGCTTTACTTAAAACAGTCAACTGTTCTCCAATTTCTGCTTTTATTGAGTAGACTGTTTCTCTCGGAACAGTATGAGAAAGATGTTTTAGAACTAGCAATTCAGGAAAATAAACAAGCAATCTGATACTATTGCAATACTTTAGTGGAAAGTGCTGCACAAAAGAAGACAGAAAGTGTAAGAGAATTTGACCTACACTGGGAAGTCTATATTGCTTGGAAGTCTGAGTGTACCAAAGATCTACAAAGTAAGTGCTGCCCAGCACGAAAATCTTGAAAGCAATGTACAATACACCCAATTAATGGGAAATGCACCAGACTGAGCCATCCTAGTTTTGTTAAAAACTGATGATGACCAAAGCAAAAAATTTCATTTTTCCTTCACCGTTCTGCTTTAGGCTGTATGCCAGTGATCCCCAACACTCTAAACGCAAAATTAAAGAGCTCCAAATGCATTGTTCACCAACAGGCAGAAGTGATAAGGAAGAACTCGTGGCCTGTTCTTCAACAGCTGCTAAAGAAACCAGCAGCAAAACTCCCAAGCCAAGAACAATTTTATTTCTTGGAGCTCTCTAAACAATAAAGGCATCTCATTTCAGAAACTATTAAAAAGCATCCCAGGCAAAGTATGGCAATAACTATAAATATCCTCCAAATGGAATTTCTGTAAAACCCCAATCATATTATAGGATGCATATGTATATTATTCTGCCTTTTATTCTTAAGTGCAGTTTCAGGCTGTGAGCCCACATACACCTTGCATAGCAGCTTCTGCCCATAGCTTCCTCAGATTACCACAGATGCAGAAGCTCCCCAAAGAATATCTGTTTCATGGTAAAATACTGGTAGACTGTTACAAAACAGGAATAGTTTTAAAGAAAGTTGAACAGTTTGACAGCAGCCAGAGTGAACTACTCCTGGTTATCTGAGAAGTGTAAACCAAGGAGCTTGACCTGACACATCAGCAGAGTACTCTGAAACCACACTAATTTGGAGCACAGAGGGCAAATGAGAAACAATGACAGCCACACAGCTTGCACAGAGCACCCCCAAGAAAGCTCTTGCTTTCTTGCTCTATGCTTACAATGAATGCTGTGGCCAAAAGGAACCAAAATCATACAGCAACTTCTTAAAATAAACCTTCCCAGTGGGCCCGTCTTCCTGTCCTGTGGCAGCCACCAGAGCAGAGGAGTGAAACTTAGTCTGAGTCACGTAAGTGCACGTGTGCTGGTCTGCACAAGAGCTCTGAGCTCTGGGTGCCTTGGCATGTGTGGCTGCCCATGCGCGTGTGCCGCCAGCTACAGGACCATGAGAAGAACATGAAAGCAGGATGTCTCTCTCTCCATTTTCTTCCTCTATGCAGGGAACTTTATGTAGTTGAAAACTGAAAAAAAGTTTGAGATTTTTCCTCTCTACAGGTAAAATGTGAGCAACTATTGTAGGCACAGGCGACTAGAGCTCAGCCTGGTAATAACACATCACTCTGCTGTGCCAGATCCCTGGGAACCTCCAGGATCAACACCTTACCAACGACACCATTTTGTGTGACAGCAAAGGATCTAATGGGACAGAGTCAGAGTAGAATATCAAGATAAAACTTTTAAAATGGTAACTGAATATTGTGCTCTCAATTTTTTTCTCTCTTTTGAAAAAGTGCATTTCTAGCTTTACAGTTGTGATGACAACTTTTATGATAGGAAACAAGAGTAAGTAATATAAGTAGCTCAAGTCTGCAAACACACTAAAATAGGTTTCTCAAAATTATGTCATTGCATGATGCCTTGAAATGACTGATCCTTCTCATAAGTTTTTTGTTTGAACTATTTGGTTTCTTCAGGTTGGAACCAGTGGAAGAAAAAGACTCTGGGTTTTTATTATGTATTGGGTTAAAACCTATTGAAACTGGTTGCTCTAGCACTGCATTTCCTTTCAAGCTAAATAAAGCTACAGTTAAATACTGCTTTGTTTAGTAATTACTAAAAACAAAAGACTACAAAAAGACACAGGCTGTGCAGGGTCTGGACCTCACAAGACAAAGGGAATCATGGGAACAGATGCCACAAATGTGGAGATTAGGCCAATGAAAAATGCAGCTCTGCTTCTAAAAGTGTTGCGGATGAATATGGTATCTCTGTCGACAGAGGAAGCATATCCTAGCACGTGAAGCCAATGTTACTCACACAAGTTTTACTATATTGAACTACTGTAATTGTTTCTTTGGTAATTTGCTAGCTGTGGAATAGTAAAAGCATAAAACTGTTTATTTTACTTTTTTGTTTTTGTTGGGGTGTGTGCGTGTGTGTGTGTGTGTAAGGAATACCAAAAACAGGTTTCTCCTT
Organism: Motacilla alba alba; assembly: GCF_015832195.1. Taxonomy (NCBI): domain Eukaryota; kingdom Metazoa; phylum Chordata; class Aves; order Passeriformes; family Motacillidae; genus Motacilla; species Motacilla alba. The sequence continues at coordinate 29,134,458 of NC_052020.1, forward strand.
ACAAAAGTAATCCAAAGCCATCTGAAATTAGGTTTACTCTCTCTGAATACTATTAGGTTACTTTGAGGCTTAAAATAAATCTCTGGCCAAGTCCTAGTTGGCTAATTACTTCCAGTTATTTCTAAATAAAATTTTAACCACTTCTGTTGGAGTCATCCATATCTAACAGGTTGGGGTGAGGGGAGAAAGTGATCTGTCTGAGCATTTGACAAATAACAGACTTACTGACAGAATAAAAGCAGAAGAACAAAACAAAGTAGCTGAAAAGGGCAGCACACCAATTTGCTTCCAGCAGCATTTGAAAAAGTGAAAAGGGAAAAAGTGAAACACCTTACAGCATCCAAAAGCCTTCGGGTCACTTTATTTCAGCTACATGATGCCTTAAGTTTTGGAAAGAAGAAATACAGGCAGGAAATTCTAAGAAGATTTTCAGTACATTAACTCAAACTTGATTTATCCTGAAAAAACCCAGTCCAATTCCTGAAAGCTTTGTAGCAGCTCTGGCCTGTTTTCAGAGCACTGTGGCACACAGGAGGTGAACTGGGTGCTGATGGGAGAGGTACAGCATGTGCTTAGGAGAAGGAAGAACTACAGGAGAATCCCATGGAAAGACCATGTCCTGCTCAACCTAGTCTCCAGATGACTTGTTATAAATGTGACAAATTATTTGTCAAGCAAAGTAGAAGGGATTCTCTCTGTATTTAAACCTTTGCTTGAACTGACTCCTAAAGCAGGAAAGCCATGAAAATGCAAAATTCACTTTGGAAAAACATGCCCAGATAAGGATATATAAGGATATATAAGGCTTCCTGGACAACTACACAGTAACTGGATTATATGTGTACAGAATGAAACACTGTAGAAATGGAGTGTCCTTCACATAATGCTGAACATTTCAGCATCTCTGTAAATTAGAAGATTGAAAATGAGACATGGTGAAATTCTTTTGTCCATTATGACACAAAACCAGCAAGAATTAGCAGTTGAAGCCAGATATCCCCAGATCTCAATCTTAAAACTGTATTTGCTTTGATGTTACTCATTCCTAGGACACATTAATAGAGCAGTGAACAACTGGTGCTGAATGTTGTGGCTTATTAGGCAGTGATAGATTTGGGACATGCTTTTACTCATTTCCCATAACAAATATTTGCACATGGGACTGAAGCACTGGGAAGCCATACATGTACAGCTATTGTCTCAAGTCAACCCTGCCTTCCAAGGCCCAGTTCCACTCCCTCCTCCATCTCAGTCCCTTCATTAATCTCCCCATTTGCCTTCTAAGTTTTGTTTAGATTACAAGTTAAGTTATTGTCACTAAATACATGAAAACTGTAACCAAAGACAGTCTGGGCCTAACATAATTAATCAAGTAATTTTCCAGCTAATGATTTACTGTTTGCTTCACTTCTCCACCCACTGTCTGGCTTTTTTAGGGCACAGCCATAACTTCTTGCATGTTGCTAGAGGACTACACACAGTAATGGGACTAAGAATGCAATAAAAAAGATTTAATGGCAGAGGGGATGAATAGAATCAATGAGTATTTTCCCTTTAGCAGAGTACAGTACACTGCTACTTCGGTGGCAAAGGCTCCTATGCCCAGAAGAAGCTCAGAACTGCCTTCTGTGAGTGCCATGCCAGTGGAAGCACTTTTGGCCTGACTTGCATCTGTCTGCTATTCTGATTCTTCAATGAGACAATTCACTGTCTGTTTCTGGGGACAGAATGAATGGAGGAGTTAGATCAATTATCTGAGAGTCTTCAGGATGCACTCTGACAGATGATGAAAGGACTCTAATATGTAATTGAAATACCCTGTACCAAAATACTCACATTAAACTTTGGCTGATTACACGCAGGTCTGAGCTATCTCGGACCTTCAGAACAGGAACTGAGTTGTTTATCAGTGAAAGCCAAACTTCTAAAAAGCTGGCTGCCCACTACAGAGCCTTTGTGTTGGGTAAATTAGCTTCAGGAAGAGAATCAAAATGAATTAAAACCACATGGAGATCCTCTCCCTTCACCCCCCTTTTCCCCTTTCCTCTCGCTATATGAATCCCCTCACCAGGAGACAGAGGCCAGTTCAGTATAATTTAGTCCAGTGTTTTTGTTTCCTAAAGTCTCAGTCTTGGGCTGAGTCCATTAATAGGCTGCAGCTGATTTTAATCTAGATGAACTCAAGACTTCTCTCTTCTTTGGTTTAAAAAAGATTACAAATTGTGTGTTATATAAATAGAGGGAAAAGGGAAAAAAGAACCAGAATAAGTAAAAAAATCTGCTCTCCATTAGCTGACCTGCTGAACAAGACTGTGATTCAAATAAAGATGAGAAATGAGAGATGTGGGGAGAAAAATACGCAACTAAAAGCTCTAGTGATACTGCAGCCAGACACAGTGGTAAGAGGAGATACAGTAATGTCTGACAGCTACCATTACCATTGTAACAGCACAGAAGAGATATTAATGGGACTCCAAAAGTAACAAACTAGATGCCTCAAAGACTGTTCTGATATTTTGCAGCAACCCCTCCCCGTTAAACATAAAATCACTTTGATTAGCAATTATGACTTCTTTGTATCTCAGGTCTCTCTGCTAGCTAGGGTGGAATAAGTTGGTCTCAGACCAGCTCCTTGTAGACACTTTAGAGTGTGAAAGAATGCCATGATACTCACATGGACTGATTCAAGTGGGATTTCTAAACAGAGGTGCTGACACTAGAGAGAGTTGTCTCATATTGGTGCTGACATAATTTTGGGTGGGAAGGGGCTGAGCTTTTTTTTTTTAATGCCAGCTTGAATTCTCTGTCTGCCTAATGCCACTCTGGAACTCTACACACTGGATGGCTCAAGACTGCATGAGTCCATGATTTTAAAATAATTGCTATAGGCTACAAATATGACACTCAGTTTTATTGATGCTCAATCTCAGTGCTGATGTGTTCAAAGTCTCGTTTAGAAGACTCTCATGAGCAGCTCGTAGACAACTGCTCCATTTAAAAATGGCCACTGCAGCTGAGCAGCAAAGCCCAACATGAAGGCACAATGAACAGCACTGGAGTAGAATGTAACTACTCACAGTATCCTACAGACAGGTGGCTCCTGGTGGAGAGCAACAGGATGGCTGCCATTTGGAAAAACAGGAGCTACAGAATTCACTGTAACAGACTTCTGTTATTTAACTCCAGCTGAAAAATATAGATAAAAAGATGCATTCAATCCATAAGAAAAAACAAATGTTTTTTATAGCCTATGAGCAAGATGTTAAGTGAGCTGTACTTGCAAAAGAAAGGACCCAAAGAAGCTGGAGTCTCAATGTCATTATGATAACTTAAAAATCTCAAAATAGCATTTGATTCCACAGATTCCATTTCAGAAGTCCAGAAATGTTTTTCTCTGCTTGTTAATGCTCTCATTTTGGATACTGCACACATCTGTTTAACACAAAGAGTGTTTATACCTGTATAAAGTAAAAATCACAGCTTTGCCATAAGAAGGAAACAAAATAGAAGTAGTAAAAGTGCTAGTAAATCAATAATAAAGAGTAGATATGCAGAGAAACAGATGTCCAGATGACATCAGTAAGAGGAATCACATGGTTCTATCAGATTTACCTGAATACAACCTCTCCTAATAAGTTTAAATTGCAATGATAAACATGCCTGGATTAAACCCAGTAATTTTTCATTCCTTGCTAATGGGGCAAATGTAACTTGGAAGGAGTCTGTATGCAATCACTAGAGGTTTTATTTATATAACTTTTCTGGAGGTTGACTATGACTATATTTGATTGCATGTGGGTGGCTGTGGGACAGGCAGACAGCTGGGTGAAAAACTATGACAAAAGAGATCTTGTCCCATTTCCTGCCTGTGCTTCATTCACTAATGAGCACTGCTCTGGGTCATTCTCAAGATTTCTTCATCTGTTGTTGTCTCGTCTGCAAAGGGGCACCCCGGCAGTGGAGCTGTTGTCAGCTTGTCTTGAGAGTTTATTCTGCTGCCTCTCACCCTTGCAGCTGTGTGGGATTTTAAGTGCCTGGCTGTAAACAACTCCATATTTTGTGCCTCTTTTTGGATGACTTGAAGGCCAGTCTAAGGCCAGATGTGTTTGCTGGTGTAATCTGTTTCTCATTTCTTCTGATAAATGCATATCTCAACAACTAATAATAAAGTGAAATCAGGATTTATCTGTTGTCTTCTTCAGTTTGATTTCTATTGGAAAGAAAATGTTAATAAAACATAGCTAAGTCCTCAGTCTCTCTTTTCTTCCTGGAGTGCTTGAAATGTTCACTGTACATATCTCTACAAATAAACAACCAGGCTGGTGAATCTGATGCCATTAGATTCCTGTGCTAGCAACCGTTATCCCTTTTGCTAGCTTGTGGAAACAAAACCATTTTGCTTCTTTAAAAAACAGTTTTTCACTAACACTGTGTCATCTATTTGTGTTTCTTTTGTCAGACCAGTTCCCTTGATTTCCTCCCGGTAACAGGTTTACTCTTTTTAACAGGATTCTTTTATAAAAGGCTTCTACCTGTGCACAGGCAGGATTCAGCCTTCTCCTACAGCAAACTATTCCGTTACCAAGTCCAGTCCATTGGTGAGAAGATTCATTAGAGGAGGCACGTAAGGACTGCATTCCTCATGTCCAGGGTTCAGTAAGTCTTTATCCAAGGAAAACTAAGAAATCACACCCAATTTCATTGTATCAAAGTGCTGTCTTTTGATTTGTGTTGTAAAATAGTAATGTATTAGCCTTCCCCTTCCAAACAGGTATGAAGGTGAGGCAGTGGGAACGGGAATGCTGCAACAGCTTAGTCTACCCCCTTCCACTAATGACCTGCCAGACATGTACTGATGCAGTGCAACACAGAACTCTGCTGCCCATGATTCTCCTCTTCTTTCCAGATAGATCATGGCCTTATCCACTGCCACACCTCATATCTATTATAATGGGACCCTTACTCTTAATTAAAACTGCTGCTTAAGTCTGTCAAAGATACTGCTCCAACAGAAAGCAATTCCATCAGGCACGCCTTTGATAGAAGGCTTCCAATCCTTCTGTATCTGCTACATGGCTTTTTACATCCTCTGCAAGTTGAAGTTATTATAGATAGATATGGATGGTCATAAAACCAGTTTATATTAAGAAAGTCATAGAGTTGTCCTTTACCCAAGAAGCCTTTCAGATAAATGCTCCAGTTTCATCCCAAAGGAGATTTTGCCAAGCTCTCTAGCCCTAAGAGGGAGAATAAACCCTTTCCACAGTGCTAGGCAGTTCTAATTATAGATGCACCAAACCAGCACCTACTTTTATTGAAGACAATTCAATAAAATGGAATTATCTTCAATTATCTGAGTACCTGACAGTACTCAGAAGCTCATCTCTTGTCTTCAACCACACTAATGAATGTTAGTTACTCACTCAGCCTTGCTAGTTCTGTTCAGAAAGGGGATCACCAAAAACCTAAGTAAATTCTATTTCTTCCATGCCTCTTCAGATTTATTTTAACACCCAAGTACAAAAACTGTAACTGTATACATAAGCCACCATGACTGGCCTAACTGAACACAACTGTTTAAACTGGCAAAGACACAATTTATTCTATTAAAACCACTCATGATGATATGTGAGAAGGAAAGAAGTCGTCCTTTTAGCTTTTAAGAAACAAATAATTTCTAGGGATAGTAATTAGGAAAAGAAACACAAAACATTTGTATTTGTAAACTGAGTATACTTGCTGTGGCCTGACTAAAATGTGCTAAATCTAATCTTGGATTTTTTTTCTTCAAAGAACCCCCACACTTCAAGATGCTAGTAACATAAGAAAACTAAGTACAGGCAGAATCATTCCCCCACTGGCCCATCTGGATTTTCAGCATTTAACTGAGCTTTTGTATCTATTATGTGAAATAAAAACCAACCTGTTTTCAGAAGGCTACTTTGGTGAGTGGTTTGAATTAATTTTATTTCTTAATTTCTCAGGACATTCTGAGTTTTTTTTCCATTTTCTGTGTTGAACTTGGTGGGTTTTCAGAGCCACAATACCAACAATGCAATATGGTATTTATTTCTTCCTGTATCTAGCATGGTTTCACACACAAACCAATCATACCTCAAATATCTAATTTGAGCCTGGCCCTAATTCTCCTGCCTTTAATGGTATATAGTTGACTTACTATGACATCTTAAATAATATTTCTTGCACTTGACCTCTCAGAAGTTTCATGGGATTGTCCCTACTCTCTTTGCATTCTTACCAAATGCTTTCACTATGGCAAATCACCAAGCCCTCAGATCACTTGCATTAAGCAAAACAAGGCAATTTTATCTAATTAATGTTCTTTCTCTGTCTACAGTAATGTTGGTAGAATTTCACAAAACATGCTGTTGTGAGAATGAGATTTCAGGTTTATGGAAACACTCCAACATAAATGTGTGGAAGTGTCATTTTGTACATCATGGACCATGGTAACCTTGAATTAACAGGAAATCAATGCAAGGATTCACCTGGAGTGGGGGACAAAGCTGATAATTAATTGTGGGCTGCTTTTATTGTCTGTCCAGACATTTCAAAGCATCATATACAATGAATACTCTGTATATCAGAATCAAAATATGCACCTACATTTTTCAAACACCCCAACACCACAGCATTGCCTCTAACAGGATGCAAATCTGTTTCTCCAGTGTCTCTTGGAATGCAGAGGTAATCCATGGACTAGACAAAGCCAGAGTAGAACTAACACACAGCAAGCTAATCAGAATTTTATGATTGCAGGGGTATCTTTAAATTGTAACACCTGAGGTTAGCTGAGGACACAGTCATTGCCTGAGTCATCTGAAAATCTGTAACAATGGCTCTGAGCATGGTAAACTTTATCACTAATCTGACAGTGTGTCATCCTCATGACTTGAAAGATGGGGAGAGGGGCAGCAGGAATTCTGCCACTTCAGCAGACAAATCTATGGGTGGGGCAGGAACAGAAAAGTACAGTAAACCTGACTCAGTCTCTAGCAGACACATTCAGCAACATGACTGAACTTTACACTCAGAACACTGGGTGCCTGTCACATTCAATAAGGAAATGGCATCTCTAACTGCTCCTATGGTGAGCAACAACCAGAGGAAGGATCATATGGCAGAGAAGCAGCAAAGCAGAAGTACTGGGGTTTAAACCCAGGTTTTTAAAACCTCACATGACCTAAATAAATACTAGCACTGCCATACCTGATTTGGGGCTGTCATGAAAGAGAAGCCTAGAGAAACAGTGTGTCCACCCTTAACCTCCTGAACTATCAATTTTCCTCATCTAATACTGCAGAAAGGTTATGTTGCAGTGCCCTGTGCTTCCTCACATTTAAAGTTAGGGTAGCCAAGGGCAACAAAGACTCCTTCCTCTCCAGCCTGATAGCAGAGCTCTTCCTTCCTTTTGCTCACACGAAGAACAAACACTGAGTTGAACAATAACAGTGGATGCTTCATTATGATGCTCTCTTGGGCACCCAGCCCTGGTTAGCATTATCTTACCCCTTGGTTTTGTTTTAAAGGAAACTGTGAATGGTCTTTTCAACTGCTGGTGTTTCAAGATCAACATTACCTCTACTTCCTCTGTTTTCAAGTTCCCTTATTTTACCAACAATATGTGGCACTATGAAAAAAATAAAAAAGAAAAAGACACCCAACGAACTGAGAAAGCTTCCAGTATGAGGAAAGCAGTAACAGAAAGCCAGTTAAATGAGCTTTCCCTCTAAATTAACGCCCCACTGTTGGCTGCAGCCCTCAGTGGGCCAGCTCTCTTACCTCTTCTGCCAGAAGAGGCCTTGAATTTGCAAATTCAGTTTCTGTATTAAGTTTTCCTGTCCCCCTAAGTGACAGAGCTGTAAATGGTGTCCTTCCTGAGCCCAGGCAGCTGGGACTAGCTTGAGGGACACCTTACTCCCTTTGTGCTCAGATGTCAGTGTAATTTAGTTCATTCTACACCAGAGTAATCAGGGCTTGCTCTGACTTTTATCCATTACTTACAAACCTTTCCTAGGGCACAACAAGTCTTCCAAATGAAAATCAAAACTGTGACTCAGGTCAAGGCAGGTGGCTGCCATCCTTGGTACTGCTAGCCAAATTGGACCACTTGGCTGAAAAAAACTGTTTCTCAAGGAAAAGAAAATATTCTGGATGAATAAAAGTTCATCTCAGTTCTCTTAAACTCAAATAAAGTTCTATCCAGTGTTACTCAGCTGGAAGGACTGCAGTGATGAAGCAAGGCAACAGAATTGTAGGGGAAGGAAGGCTGAAAGGCAAAGAAGAAACAAGATACCTTTGAGCTCTGGTGTGCTCTGTGTGAGGCCCTGCCTCTGTATCCAACATGAAGGTGGCCAGGATCACATAACAGCTATCAAAGTTATGCTTTCACCATCCTGATTTAGTGCTTTTGGCTTTTACTACTGCATTCAAATACATTGGCTTGATTTTCAAAGGTAACAAGCACCTCCAGGTCCCACTGCCTTTGGTGACAGCTGCAGCTCTAAAAATCAGTTTAAGATAGTTTGCATATCGAGAAGAACTGAAGGAAAATAAAAGGCCTATTGTGTAGATATGAAGAGTTAAAACACTACTGATTGGTGTTCCATCAGTCCCTTCCCTTTTCAAATGAATTTCACTTCATGTTTTGTTTGGTTTTCCTGTTGATGCATCCTGCACCCTCCAGTGCTAAGCTGGTGGGATCCCACATACTTTTCCTGGCATGTGGTGTTTAAAATAAGAGACCTCAGCAATCGGATATCCTCAGCATTTCCAGCTATTGAACAAAATCATGAGTGCTGTGATCCAATTTCAGAGCAGAAGAGGAAAGATATAGAGTAATATTCTCCCTGTGCCGGTATGGGGCAGACAAAAGAAAACTAAGCAAACAGGATGTTCTGCTCCTCTGTGGACTTCAGCAAATGCCACAGCAGACAGGATATGGTCTAGCTCACAGCTAGGACTCACAGCTGCAATGTATGTGCCTGGTTGCCCAATTCTTTGTTTTGGGTAATTCGCTCACAGCACAAATCCAGCATGAAGCAAAGGAAAAGATGTGGTGCGCAATTCCCACCTGTCATGTCTCAAGACTGCAGTCCTTCACCAAGCATATGCAGGCTGAAGGAGGAATGGGATATTTATATATGCTACTAAGAAGAAATCTCATCCCATCCCTAAATTCACTCAGAACATCTTCACCAATGCACCACTTGGTGTTCACAGCTTTGGATTTCAGCCTGCTTATTCTAAGCCTATTCACTGAATAGTAAGGCATATCTCAGCTGAGGTCTCCACGACAGCATGCAGCACTCAGTTCACACTATTCAGACTCTAATATTCCCCAGCATTTTCTAGAAACGTCACTCCTCACATCTCAGCTGCTGCTTCTGGGAAGTGCACCTTCATAGAGCATTGGGAAAGTATGGGAGAATGTTTCTGTAGTTGAAAAACTAGGACGTTTAAATGAAAATGAGATTCAGTGGACAATAAAGTAAAATCTTTTCAATAACATCTTTTGTTGAACTGTTAATTGTAGCAGCAAATTGCCTTTGCTTCCTCTTCACCCCTGCAGGCTTGTGCTGCCTTACCCATGTGCTGAGCCCCAAGGCAGACCCTCTAGGGTTATTCAGGTTGCAAACCAAGGGCCAGCCTGGGCTGATACACCTCACTCTAGCAAACTGCTGGCTAACCTTGTTGCTTCTCTTATCTCTAAAATGCTTCTTTAACTCTATCTGGCCCTGAAATTTAATCTCAAAAGTTTTTCAGGGGTCTTCACAAAACTGAATAACAAATGACCAAGTTTGGTTTCATTACAACATAAACACTGAGGAACAGTGCTAAAGTTCAAAGAACATTGCAAAAAATACTTTACAGTAACAGCCCAACATGATGAATTTTAGGGAACAGCTGTAATGAGAAAAAGCATTTGAAGTAAACCACTGCTTGCTGAGAGGGTTTATTATGTGTGCCTGTTTCTAAGAAAATGCTATATATTCCTATTCCATCTTATCAAGATAGATTTAAGATTATATGAGAAGATAATTTAAATCTGTGACAGGGCAAGTCAACACATCAGATGCAGAGATACATGAAGTTGTTCAGGGTGTTTTAATTCTCAAAACATAGAGAAAGTTTCAAAGAAAAACAGCACTGGGGTCAAAGCAGTGGAACCCCTATTAGTAAAGTGTTATCCCTGTGCTAGTAAGCCTCTCCTCAGGCTAAGTTTCCTAGTTTTGCTGAAGTGCTATTCAAGTGTGCCTGCCTACACAGAATTGCACTGCGGAGACTTCCAGAGTTTAGACTGTACGTAACTCTTGGATCTCCTTAGCAGAGGCAACAATAAAGTGTCCAGCATTTCTCTTTGGAAAACAGGCTGTACACTTAGGGATTTGACAAGATTTTAATAATACATAAATTCTTATAGCTAAAGAGAAGTTGCATGTATTACCAAGGGTAAGTAATTTGGGTCACAGTCTTCTATTGCTAACTATATTTTCACAAGATCAAATGGCATCAGTGATGGCTTCACCAAACATGTTAGTGGTGAAGCCAGTACAGACATAACCTTTGAGGATGACAAAAAAAACTTAGTTGTGCCTATGTGAGAAAAGAGAAAATCACTGAGACTTAACTGTCTTTTACCTTCATAAGCTGCACACAAAAGCACGAGCCTTTACTCTGGCTGAAAAACAAGTTTTTGAACAGACATTTATTTAGTTTCCTACTCTTGAATGTGTTCACTTAAGAACATTAAGTCCATTTTAGGTACATTTGACTTTATTTTACAAATCTGTAGCTTGAAAGATGTGACATCTATATTAAATCCAGGCAATTACTAGTAAAGTCTTAGTCTTCCATGACAATGTTCAGTTCCCAGAACAATATATTGTCACAAATCACAGACACTACCTCTAATCAACAGACAATTACACTCCTTATGTTTAAAAGCCTTTTGGAAAAAAGGCCATTTGCTTTAGCACTATGCTGAAAACCCAGGGGAGCAGCCCACTTTGATCAGGATTTCATTACGGAGAGCCTGGTAAGGAGAAGATTTCTCTGAAGTGAGATCATTTTGTCCCAGGAAGCCTATGCCAGCCTTGAAAAGAGGGGAACAGACTTACACTCTTCAGCTCATTGTTTTAACAACACTGGATTAAAAGAAATTAGTTTTGATTCGCACTTGTATAAACGAGAACAGGTTTGGCACACTGCTTGCACTAAAACTTTTCTTTGTATTACATTTAGTAGAACTTCAGACAAATTAAACGCTGGCGCTTCAGTTGCAATCTAGTAAAGCACTAAGGAACATGTTTGGCTTTAAGTGCAAGACAGCTGAACTGTATCTTCAGTATCTTTACATGAACCTTTAGAAATAAGCAGGTAATTTAAAACATTGTGCTAAACTGGATTTCCCCAGCATAATATCCTCAAACAAGTTAAGCTCACAGAAACAAGCATGGCCAGAAACTTTACTATGCCACTATGTGAAAGGTCATGTTTGCAGAGAGAAACATTTAATTTTATTGAAATTATAGTTTATTTGGTTTCTACTGGATCTAAACCCAAGATGCCTCTAGTCTTCCTTCACCATTAAAATGTTTTCCTCCCATTTCTCATCATAAACACTGTTAGTTGGTTTTGATTCTGTGCTCTGTTTCTCTGCCCTCCTTCATTTGATAGCCATGGTGTTTGGCAACTCCAGCAAGGCTTTGGCAGTGCTTCTGCAGAGCAGTAGAGCAATTCCCACAAACCCATCTAATGAGGACACCCTCACCCAAGCAAACACGGTTCCTGGGCCAGGTTTAGTAACCCACTCCTCAAAATGCCATGAATTGCCTGAACAAAAGGACATTTTCATTGATGTCAGCTATATCTGTGTGGGTGATGTTGCTGGCATTGGGACGATGGCAGTCTTATTTTTTCTCATTCCTTACTCCCATGATGGACTTAACCTACAAACTGATTGTGCTTCTTTGCTCTCATTATTACAAACCTGTTAGAAATAGCATGAGACTTTCAGCATCCTGTGGGGAAGACAGCAAAAACGGTTCCACCCCACAGAGATCCTAACAATGATCAGTTCATCTTTATCCCTCCAATAGGGCTGGAAATCACCAGTGGCACTGCAAATCTTTTACCATCTCAATAGCAATGCACAACTCTATTCCCATTAATCTGTCTTCCACCCATTCACACATCAAGTACAACCCAGCTTCATTTTACAGATTATATCCATGTTGCTCCAGACAAAGGTCACTTTATAGTTACAGTTCTTCAATTGAATAGAAGCTTTTGATGCAGTAAATCATTGTCTTTCACTGTTCAAACCCACACAATACAATACAAATAATGCTGCCCTTTCTTTCAGAATTCCTTTTCTACCTCACTACTTGTTTCTTTACAAAATAAAATGAGGCACTTTTCACTTGCTTCAGCCACAGAAATTAGTTATAGCACTTTGGAGACAGTTTGCCATGCTGCACGACAAACCCAAACCCTCTGCTACTTAGACATCAAAATGAGCCTCTTTCATTACCTTAGTGACAAATGAAACATAATGTACCAAGGTTTCCCTAGATTTAGCTGTTACTAGATCTTTTCCCTTACTACTGTGAACTTAAGACACTTTCTTCCAAGTGCCACATTCTTCTGTTTCCACATATACTGTTACCTGCCTCAATAGGACATTACATGCAAGGTGAGCACGTTTGTGTTCAGACAGGTTGAGTGCAGTGAAAAAGAGGGCAGCAGAAAAGGTGGATTAATAAACTAATTATCCAGTGCTGTGGCACAACCCCCAAACTCTTCCCTTTAGCAATACGAGGTATTCTGTTCTTTCTTTGGGTAGTAAGGGGAGCCAGTCAGCAGGAGACAGGAAATTTTGAGGTTAAATTTATAGACAGTTATACCTTTCAAAAAGGAAGAGTAAAACATAGCAAGATAAATCATTATGCCAAGTACACTCATGAAAAATGGCAACCATTTAACAGCAACACTGCTTTTTTTAGCACTGAAGGTCATTACAAGAACTGAGGCCAAAAGCTGAAGGCAGACACATTCTAATCTGAAATACAGAACAAGGGCTTTGCAGCAAGGTAGCTAAAACTTGAAAACACCATCAAGGCAAACCAGGAACTCACATTTCTTTTTGTCTGCAAGTAATAGGGATTACTTTTCTTGAAGAAATTATTCAGTGCAACAAAGTTATCAGGTACCTGAAGGAAACATGTATCATATATGGGAGGTCAGTTTGGATGAACTGATAATTCTATCCATCTTTAAACCCTACGAAACTGAAAATATATCATTACTCAAAAGCCCATCCTAGCTCACTAATACAATTTGCCTTATGTTTTCAGTGCTTCTGAGTTTTTCCATGAAGAGCAATGTTAATCACTTAGTTAAAGCATTCAGCACCAACAGACTCTTCAGCTGGCAAACAGCCACCGTGTCCCCAGCTCCTTTCGCAGCAGCGTCCTCTTGGTAACAGAAGGCATTTCCTCAAGTAAGATGGAATGAGACTTCCACAAGCAGCTGAGCTGTTGGTAGGTAACAGCTAGGCTTGTTCCCTACTTGTATTTATACCCCAGAACACTGCTGCTGTTAAAGCTAGACTTGGATGATCACCCACAGCATACAGCTTCAAATCAGTTTCACTCAGCCTATCTTTTTCGCATATGTGTGCACAAAGTCAAGTAGCATCCTCTAGTTCAGCTGGCCTAACTCAGTATGTGCTACATTCAATTTCAATGAAACTACAATTAGGCAAGAGCAGCTCAAAATTTCTTCTGTTATACCAGAAGAGAATTACCAGCTAGCAATTTCCAATCAAAAGAGAAATTACATAATGGCCAAGGAGAAAAATAATCTTACAACTTGCACTCTTAATCAAGTAGATCTGGAGTTCTTTTAATTTTATTCTTCTTCTTAACAATATGACTTCACTCACTGCAACTGGTTGAAACAGGGAAGCTGTTCAACTGGTATTGAAACAGGGAAGTGACAGCAAGTTCTTAGAACAGCAAACACAAGCTGACAGTAAAACTTCCAATATTTTGCAGTGCTTGATCCAGGTTTCTGCCTTTTTGTCTAAGATGTCTACAATACAGATTAGCTGTCAGATTGGATTCTGCACTCACAATTCAGGTTCATCAAAGAATGACACTGGCAGAACATAACATGACACTGCATTGCAATGTAAAGGCAACTGAGGGTATTTTGGGGATTGCAGTCCACTCCCCCTATAGCATAAAGCAATTTGAAGCAATGTAGGGAGGAGGCTGAAGACTTGCTAAATTTTTGACTGTCCAGTCTTGCTTTTCAATCATCACATTTTATTTCTCTAGTCTGAAAGTGGAAATAAGTGAGTGCATAAATGGATTCTCTTAATCCCTGAACACTTCAGGTTTATAAAAGCAAAGTTTTCTCCAAGGGACCCTTGGGCAGCCTGGAGATCTCCTCTGACAATAAAAGAGAACCAGTTCTGCCTTCACTAGGGTCTCCTCCAAAAATTTCTGCGCTTGCACTGAGGCCATGAGATGCAAAGATACCAGGGAAACAGAGCAGCAATTTACATTGACAAAGAGGATTTTGATACACTCCTCCAAATGGGGCAGCATTACCATCTTAATAGCCTTTTGCTCTCAGCCCTCTTCCTGAGGACGCTGGAGATTTTTGCAAATGGAGAACAGTTCCGCTTCCCATTTGAACTGCAACAATAGCAGAAGGGCTCCTTAAACTGCATCAAATAGCAGCCTGTGAAATCCCTAACTAGCCACACTGCCTCTCCTGCCGTTTTATTATCCTCCAGCCCACAGAACAAAGCAGGGGGGAGCTCCTCCTATTTTTTTTTTTTTTAGCCTATTCCACACATCCTAATCCCTCAGAGGTGGCAATGGAAATTGCTTGTGGAACTGTTAAATCACACTTTCACTTTGTCTTTCATTCCCCATTCACCCTGGCTAATCAGGGAGCTTCCAGCCACATTTTCCGATATCAATTTGTTTATGGCCTATTGGTTAATGGTCCCGGGATGGGACCCCCTGAGTAAAAAGAAAGAATCCTGGGCACTTCAGCCAGCTGCTGCTTCTCACCAGTTCCCACATCCACCCGCTTGTTCCCATCAGCCACCCTCAATGTGCTCACCTCCTGACACCAAGGGAATTAAACTACAAAGCCTGAATGGGAGAGTTGCCTTTGCGAGCAGGCTGGGGGACAGATGCCACTGGTTAGCGCTACACGGTGTCCCTCAAGCAGTCACCGGCTGGCCTGTGGCTGACTGTCACCTTACCTTGCATCCAGCTTCCCCTTGGAAAGAAGCATCAAGTACAACTCTCAGAAAAACTCTAGCCTCTTTGAACAAGGCAGCCTGGTGCCACTTTCTGCATCTTATCCAAACCAGACATTTCCTGATGATTTGCTCACTTCCTGTTTCCACAGAAATAATGATCACTGAAATGTGGGATGAGACCAAGCAATATTTACTTTTACAAATCAGGGAGATGGTTCATGTGTAAGTTCTTACAAGTCTCTGTAAAAGAGTCTGAGGCACATTATTAGGGGAACCATACCCTTCTTTGCTACCCATCTTGGCAAAAAATATCTAAAATAGAAACATAATGATGTAGTCAGAAAATAATGAAAGGCTCACACAGAGAAGACATTCTTGTTGCCTTTCAAAATGCACAAAGAATGCATGATATGAAGACATCAATTACTAAAAGAAATCCAAACTGGTATTTTATCTGTTTGTAGAAAAATGGCAAAAAATGTTTTAAATGTACACCCCAGAAACATATGGGTATAGGGAAAAGAGCAATTGCCACACTTTTAATCCAGTGATATCCTCCTATCAGAGTGCTGCTCCATCATTGTGTGTAACCAGGACTATTTGTTCTTTAAAGGTATGGTTCAGTCCTAGGAAAGCTATATTCGTGGCTCACAGAAAAGAGCTGAAAAAATTAAGATTGTCTCTGAACAAATTCTCTCTGTTTCTGAAATGGGAAAACTTTGGGAAAGAAAGTTTCATTACATTAGTGCCTGAGGACAGAGCAGGAAACTGTCTGCCTTTTAAAATAATGGCCAGAAACATCTGTGTAACTCAAGATATCCAAGATAGAAAAGTAGCTTATCATCTGCCCTATACTGAAACAAAACACATCAAGACCAACTCTTGCAAGTAGCCTCTGTTTAAACGAATAAAAATTGTTTCTAGTTCCTGTAGACTTTTAGGATTATTGGTACCAAATAAAGCAGAACAAGTGCCCAAAATGCTATCTAAACATATACTGAAAATAGTATCCAAAGGCTTAGGAAATGCTGTATAGACACCTCCCCACTCATTACAATTATGTAGCTGTATCAAATAGAAGCAAAAATGCACCATAAAACATTTTGATTTCATTTGTTTTCTGATATTTTGCATCACCTGAGATGTAAGCATATTGAGTCACTAGGAAATATGTCATTAGTCAGGTACAGCCTGTTTGAATATGAGAAATGTGCAATCAGAAGGAGAACTATTCATATCCCTTAACATGTCCATAGTGCCTCATGGGATCAGTGATTCTCCATCACTAGAAACTGAGAACCAGCTATACTCACTTGTCTTACTGCTCTGGCTGTATATCACAGTGTCCTCCCTGAACAGAAAGTGACAGGCACTGACTAGTTTTATTCAGTCTGTTAAACTGATGCAGTGATAAGGAGCCAGGCTGCATATCAAAAGACACCAACTCAACAAAATTGATCTATGAATGTTTGTCAAAAAGTAAGGATGTTTGTCAGGATAAATGGGAAAAGAAGGGAAGAGTTAAGCTTCCCTCTTTGCTGTGTCTAAAAGTACATGATTCAGGACACAGCCACGAGGAGTCCTAGTTCCCTGTCAGCGTGGTAGTAATATCCAGCTTTTCAGCATAACACTTCATATCCTAGATAATCTGAGGATGATTTAAGACCATTGGGCATTAGCATTAAAATGATTACAAAAATAGAAAACAGATATTAATTTCCTGTATTCTTACTCATGCCAAGCCATTTGCTAAAGAAGAACCATTTATTAGCACAGGTTATTAATGACAAATGGATATGTTTCTCCTGAAGAAACCTATCCCATAGGACCCCATGTTACCCAAACCATTCTACTTTATCTTGGAGGAAAACAGGGAGCCGTGGTTAATAATTTCAGGGCCCATTTCTAGATCTATGGAAAAATGCAAGAACTAATATAGTGTAATCCAAGAAAAAACAGTGAATTCAGCAGAATGCTCCCCTTGTTAACCAGAATGTTTAAATGTGTGGGGTTTTAGTTTGGTATAAACAGCACCATTTTCAATAACAGTTGTTATTATCTACATTCAGTTTGCTTAAAATACTAATTGAAAAGGCAAAACAACCAGTGCTCTGGTCTTACCTTGAAGAATCAAGCCTGATTTCTCAATGGTGTAGAAAAAAGTGGAGAATTGAGCAACAGGGGATTTAGCAACCAGGAGCTGCAAAGCAAATGCATGATGTAAGTATGCACGTTTATAAAATACCGATCAAAGCTCAAATCGGCAAAAACATCTCACAAGATTTAATTTCCAGAAGTAGTAAAGCACACTTCAGAAATAACATGTAGTTATTGATCGAGCCCTATCACTTCTAAGTAGTTGAGATCTTCTCATATGCATACATAGATCATGCTGCAATTTTAAAAGGATTGACAGGTCCTAAAAAAACACCATCATGAAAGCAGTACGTTTTGCTTGTCTTACTGGCATCCTGTTAAGCTTAACCATTCCTGCTGGTTCAGGCTTTTGCACTCCAAGACGATTTTGAACAAAACTGCTACTACCATATACAGGGAATTTTTAATTGCCATTCCACAGATATGCCCCCTTGGCTTCTCCAAGAACTCCACCCACTATCTTTACCCTGCCCCTGGAAGCAGCATGTCCACTCATTGGGGATAGTAACATGCCATTGCAAGTATCTGGATGTCCTCTTCTGCAAAATGGGTAGTGGACATGTCAAGCTTTATTCAAGGATCTTGTCCTTGAAATATCAAAATAGGAACTGGAATTCCCTCAGGGTGGGTGTATAGTGCAATTGAATTTAGCTTGGTGTTAGGGTGACAGCAGAAATGAACCAAGCTCCCTGGCTCCACTATGGTAGAACTGTCCTCTGGAAGACGAGCCTGCAGTAGAACTGCAGAGACAGAAACGGGCAGAGTAGGGAATGTCGGACCTGAAGGTGGCAAACTCACACAAATATGCCCAGCTCTATTGCCTGCCTGTTGGATTTTTGCTCATTGCCAAGGACTGTTCCTCCACAGCTTGCCTAAAATAACCCTCATTATGTCACCTGCATGAAAGTGACATTTTTACAACATCAAACCAGGACATGATACTGTGAATACTTTGTGAACACTCCAAGTAGGAAACCTGCTGTAGTAGCACTTTCCCTTCTTCCATGTTAATTACCATTCTCTCTAGGGTTATCGTCTGGAGAAAAGGGCAGCAAGCCACATCCCACATGCCTGATGCACTCTAACAAAACCTGAATTCCCTTGCCTGTCATTATCACAGAATCACAGAATAAGCTGAGCTGGAGGGGATGCACAAAATTCATCAAATTCAACTCCTAGCTCTGCACAGGACCATGGGTCACACCATGTACCTGAGGGCATTTTCCTTTAACAGGCTTGATGCTGTGACCACAGCCCTGGGGAGCCTGTTCCAGTGCCCAAGCACCCTCTGCATGAAGAGCGTTATTCCAATAGCTAACTTAAACCTCCCCTGGCACAACTTCAGGCCATTTTCTCAGCTCCTGTCACTGGTTACCACAGAGACAGCAGGAAGAAGACTGCCAGGAAGAAAGCAGAGTGAAGAGGAGTTGCCTCCAGGTGCTTCACACACTCCCTCAGCTCTGAAAACGCAAGGGAGAGGATGGGGTGGAAAAACGGCGCAAACACTCAGGTAGAGTCTCCCACAACAGTTGGCTCTTTAATTGGAAAGGCCTGAAGGGAAACAGTTCCAATTCTGACAACTGAGGTCAAATTTTTGGCATTCCATGCACTACTATGCACATAAATACTAACCTATATATGCATGTGCACTAGGCACAGTTATACATGCAGATGGACAGACATTCAAATAACTCTATGTACATTCTGTTACTGCATTTTTATTCAGTTACAGTATGTGCATAGCTATGTATAGCAATGAAAAACTATAATAAATCACTTCCTTTCAGCAGCACATCACAGGGCCCTCTGAAAGGTGGCTGCTGCACAGCTACATCTGAGACTCTGAATTAGCTTCCTTTCCAGTGAAATGGAAACAGCTCAGAATATTCAAAGGTATTGCTGTATTTTGAATGTTTGCCCACTGAGAAAAAGAACTTTTTAAGTACAGCTGCACATTTCACAAGCATTTAGAGTACAGAGAACTCATTTTTATAACATCAAACTATAGTATTTAACATAACATTACAAAGAAAGAAGAAATATGTATTTAGATTTGTTTTCCAAACAAAATCAAAAAACTGTAAAAGTTCATTGCAAACTATCCTCTAGTCAGAACAGTCAACATAGAGTAGGTTCTTATATATATATATATACACACACACATATATATACATATATACATACATACATACATATATATATATATACAAGGAACTTATAAAGCATGGAAGGAAATACATATCAAAAAAAGAAAATTATGTTTGGAAGGCCAGGAAATGGAAGTATAAATCAAGGATTAGCAAAAATCAGGTAATCTTGACTCTGGAAAGATTATTAACGATAGCAAAAAGTAAATAAAAGTTGGATTTATAATGAAATGACATTGGCATAGTGATTAAATATATTCCTAGATATCAGTGAAAAAAAAATTTCCTCAAGTAGGACAGTACTGAAAAAGAAGAAAAGGCAGGTCATGGGAATTTATCCATATCACACAGATATAGAAATAACAACTGAGTGGAATGCAAACTCCAGGAATTTAGCACATCCAGCACAAGTAGATAATCTCTATCGGGAAACCGTTCTAAGAAACAGCAAGTGAATTTAGGCCTGATAGTTAGTATTTGTCACTTTCCTATCCACTTGAAGATGATGCAATGTAACCAAGTTTAACAGCGGGAAGTGCTGGGTTCTGCACCCAGGATGGGGCAACACTGGATGTAAGGACAGACTGGGGAATGAGAGTGTGGAGAGCAGTGCCACAGAAAGGGACCTGGTGGTCCTGGTCAATGGCAAGCTGAACAGAGTCAGCAGTGCCCTGGCAGCCAGGACAGCCAGTCGTGTCCTGGGGGGCATCAGGCACAGCATCACCAGCAAGGCAGGAGAGGGGATTGTCCCTTCTGCTCTTCACTGGAGCGGCCTCACCTCCAGTGCTGGGGATGGTTTTGGGTGCTGGCAGTATAAGAAGCATCCAGAGGTATAAGAGAGTGTCCAAAGGAGGGCTACAAAGATTGTGAAGCATCTTAGAGGAATATGTATGAGGAGTAGCTGAGGTCACTTGGTCTGTTCAGCCTGGAGCAGAGGAGACTGAGAGGGGACTTCATTGCAGTCTACAACTTTCTCATGAGGGAAAGAGGAGGGGCAAGCCCCAATCTCTTAGCTCTGGTGACCAGTGACAGGATGGAATGGCTGAAGTTGTGTCAGAAGAGGTTTAGGTTGGATGTTATAACAAAACTCTTCACCCAGAGGGTGGCTGGGCATTGGAAGAGGCTCCCCAGGAGCACCAGCACCAGCCTGAGAGAGTTCAAGAAGCATTTGGGCAACACTCTCAGGCACATGGTGTGATCCTTGGCCTGTTCTGTGCAGGGCCAGGAGCTGGACTCTGATCCTTACGAGTTCCTTCCAACTCAGGATATTCTATGATTCCACAAACTAAAGTCTTGGAAAATGGGGTAAAAGAAAACACGGCTGTCATGCCAGACATACGTGACATCCTTCTTTGACCTTTTTTTAGAAGTCCGATATAAATTTGAACTCATCTCTTCAGATCTCTGTAAAGCTTTTAACACTGCTAAATGGGAACTGGTAATAAAGAAAACAAGGATAAGCACAGAAGCTGCAAGACAAAAGTGGAAGCAGTTACTGGAAAGAAGACACTTCCTGGGTGTACCTGAGATTTCAGTATCTCACTTAGATTGGCTCATAAGGTGATGTAGTCCAGACAGTGACACATCCAGTTGTATGGTGCACCACCACATACACCTGGTAAAACCAGGGACACCTGGGTGTTTCTGCACAAGATACCAGCAAGGTTTTATCTGGGAGACCGTGTACCGTACAGCTCACTTATGAACCCAAACTGCAAGAGAGGGGCTGTATGCTGGCAAGGAGACTGCAGTGCTCATCTGAGACGGCACTAGAAAAACATTAGCTCAGTGAATCTGGCAAAAATGAAGGCTGACAGTGTCTGTGTGTGGAAGTGAATGGGAAAAGAGGAAATGACAGAATGAAGCAGGAAGAAAGAGAAGAACTTCTCAAACTGGCAACACTGGCAGAAGAATGGATTTGCAGCCATAAAGACATTTTGGCTGGAAATTTTAAAGATCATAACTATCAATAAAATGAGACTCTGGAAGAGCCTTCAACTCAAAGAGGCAAAGCTAAAAAGTTAATCTTTGTTTTTAGGATTCAGATTAAAATATTTATGAAAGAGATATGAAACAGTGCCTCGGGAGCACTTCATGACCTGTTAAGTCTCTTCAAGTGCTATGGGCTTCCTGACAGCATCAAAGCCCTGCCATGTTTTATGCTGATAAAACTGACAGAGTTGGAACAATGCATGCTAACAATAACCTTTGATGGCTGACATGCAACTAAGGATCTTTATGGTGAATAAACCATGAAAAAGTTCCTGGTTTTCAAATACAGAATCTGTAACTGAAAGCCTTCTCATCTGTATCTTCTGGTGAGCATCTGCTTCTCTCCACAAGATTCCTAACAGCCACCTGAGGATATGGAGAACACATGGGATCTTCCAGAACAATTCAGAAGTAAGCAGCACAGGCAGACAAGGAATTTCTAAAACTTACGTATATTCAAGCATACGTCTTGTTTCAATTCCAAACCACTCCTGGCTGAAAACTGGGGAGAGTACAGAGAGATCTGTTATCTGAACCTGGATTCTGAATTCAGAATGATTTAGTAACAAGCTGAAACACTGATCTCTTTCCACAATCTGACTTTATAAAACTTAAGATCATGAACCAAAATTTTCAGTCCAACATAGACTTCCTCGGTTCCTTTTTCACTTCAGGAAAAGAAAGGAAAATAGAACTCCACTAATGTTCCTGATACATTAAAGGAATTTATTGCACTCTTTCCTAGCCTGATAAGTGAAAGACACATCTTTAGTGATAAGCACTATTTAATCATGGAATCAAAAATTAATCCAGGCCCCATTTTTTTCCCCATTTTTGTTTTCCTATTAACACTTCAGTGCAGTTAAAGTTGCACCAAAAGTAGTACACATTTTTGAGATGAGTAAACAGTAATGGTAAGTAATAGGCTAAAGAACTTAACAGGCATTTTGGATACAAAAATTATTTTTTAAATAGTGAAATTAATAGAAAACAGACATAAAAAATGATGAAACAGTACTGAGTCTTTCTAATCCATCATTTGATACTTCCAAAATGCTCTCCATGAGCTACCCATGAGCTTCTGGAATGGAATGTAAAATCCATCTGCAGTTATTATGCTGCTGTCCCTATAAAGTGCAAATGATGGAGATCGATGAGGGAAGTAAAAATAAAAGCAATTTCAACTTTTGCCAAGTCCAACCTCTATAAAATGGTCAAATCTTAGTTTCCTTTCTAGCATCACATTTCCCTGTCAAGAGGTTTGTAATAAATATTTATTATTTGACAACAATGTAGAATAAATATTAAATGACTGAAAAATCATTTCTGCCATAAGGCATGCTAAGAACACAAAGGTAGTATGTAAGAGGAAATACATCACCTTGATGAAAAGTGAACAGAAGTTGGATAGATGCCATTAGATTAGATAAAGGAAGATAAATGTGAGACAAGCAGAGCAGTTGAGAGAGAATTGATGATGACAGCAGAAATATTGTACATTAACGTTTGCTTTAGTTAGGGAAAGCATTTTTAATAATACATTTTATTATTTATAAGCTTTATGGAAGAGATGAATCACAGAATTGATTGCAGAAGCCTGGCAGAAAACAGTAATTATTGGGACAATACCTCCTGTCAATAGCAAGGGAAGTGATGAATTGGAAAGGGTATTGGATAAACTTTCAGAAGGCTTCTGACAACCAGAAATCAAGGCAATGTTCTGCCAAAAAAAAGAATAAAGATGATGAAGGAGACAGAGTCTTATATCAAATTAGTTATCAAAATGCCAGGATGATAGAATACCAAACAGTGAAATAACAAGATGATTTTGACTGAGCTATCAGCTCTCATGTGACTGAAAAATTATAATTTTATAATGGAAAACTAATGATTTTAACAAAACCAATGGACTAAGATATTTCAATGAAATACTTGAGAAAATCATCTGTATTAACATTTAATACATCATTTCCATTTAGACTGGAAAGACAGCCACTTTTGTTCCTATTTTTTATGGAAACTATTACAAGAAATTGGTTTTTAGCAACAACTGAGGAACATAAATAAAACTATTTGAAGCCTCCTTTAAAGCATGTCAGTTTCTTATCAATGGACAGATTCTTCTCTTTTTATTTTGTTCTATGTCAAGCTTTTTCTTACACTGTCTTTTCTCCTTGACTCATATCATTCTTGCCTACTGACAAAATGCATATAACATGCACTAGGGACTGAATGAAAAGCAAATCCACATTTACAGTCAATAAATATTTTAGAATTCAGGTCTACTGACTGAATACCAGAGACCTGTAAAAGGAGTCTGGCTCTCATTACTCTTGTGGCCCTTACTGAAACAATGCTGGCTTGCTGGGACATTTTGCTAATTCACGTTGCTGTCCTATAGCAGCCAACAAGCTTGGCTAAGAGCTGGTGCATTTCAGGAGAACTCTTCAGTAACACCAAAATCACTTGAAAGAGCATGAGAATTGAGAAGGAAGCCTACACCACTGACAGGGTCACTCAGCAGTGAGAATACTATCTCTCAAGGTTTGATTAGACTCATGTACTAATAAAATCAGTGCTAAGCTAAACAAATCTTTCCCATGATTGTGCCAAATTGACTGGGTGGACAATCTTCGTGCCAGAATTTCCCCTCTTATTGTAGATCAGAAGGGTTGTTTTTTCAGCTGCAATAGAGCCCAGGAAAAAGCCAGGAAGGAAAACAACAAAGTTGATTTTGCATCAGATATCCCAGCAGACTTCATAACTGTTTTTTCTGCCCTCCCTTCTGCTATTTCTCAGGCCCAGTGTGCCAGAATTTGATATATTCTAGAAATGAAAGCAGCAGTCCTTTTTCTGTAGATCGTTTACTTTTGAGTAGGAGCTGCAGCCCAGTTCCCAGGGCCAGCTCTGTTTCTCAGTCCCACAGCTCACACTGCCTCCAGCCACCAGACTGGTACCCAAGGAGAGAACCAAGAGTTGACTAAAGGGCATCAACACCGTGGTGGCATTAAGGCTTCACAGAGTTGCTCCCCGCTCCCTCTTTACACTGAAGCACCCTTTAGGGCAATGGGATAGCTTTTTACAACAAGAGAAAAAATGGTTGTGTTTCCTGCCAAGCCTTACCAAACACCAGTGCTCACTGGACCTTGGAGCTCTCTGAGGCTTCAGTCCCACCATGGGTTCTGATTCGACTTGCGAGGTAACTGCCCCTTGGTGCAGAAACAGAGAGTGACCCCAAGGCCTTTCCAGTGTCATGGTGGAGAACAAGTAGTTTAGGTCTCCTGCAACTATTTACTAAGCTCACGAGATATACATATAAACAATAAACTGATCTCTGATGGCAAATGATTCTTTGGATGCCAACATTTTGCACTTATATGGTGCTTCATCTATAGATTTTAAAAAGGCCTTAGAAGGGTGAGGAAAAATTAACCCCATTATGCACTTGGATAAATTGAAATACATAAATTAAATACAGCCCTAAAGATTTTATAGATTATATCAGTACCAAGATCTGAATAACATTATTAAATCCTATTGCATTCATAAGCAAATCACTGTAGAGTTTGACTTTATCAGGACTTTGTGTTTTCTTATGGAAACAATTATCACCTGCTTTGTATCTTCCTCCAAACCCCACTGCATGCAAAGGCTCCCAATGCACAAGTTTTCCCCTTTCAAGCTGTGTGCCAAGAAGAAAGCTCAGCCACTCCAGCTGTACTGTCTGCACCCATACACTTGCCAGAAAGAAAGGCTACAGGCTGGGCAATTATTTGGAATAAGGAGGTAAACCAGACAGGCTGAAGAAAAAGAGATATATGCCATCATTCTTCAGTCTTCCCAAAGATCTAGAGCCCACACATATATTCTCCCTGTCAAAAAAAAAAAAAGAAAAAAAAAAAAAAAAAAAAAAAAAAAGAAAAAAAAAAAAAAAGGATGGATTGAAACAGGACATGCTTAAGATATCCTGAGCACTAGAGAGGGAACTATGAGAAGTGAGGCTACAAACATACCCCAGTACTGGGAGTACATGTGGAATCCCTACTGCTTTCATAAATGCAAACAAAAAAAAAAAGAAATAAAAAAATTAAAAACCGATCATCGTTTGGATTAAAATTATTTCTTAGGAAACTCTAATTTAATTTGTGCCATACATAGCACCCGAGAGATGTGGTTCTCTGAAGTCCAGCTGTTTGAAAAAGCTTTCATCAAGGCTAGGTTAAAGGGCCACAACTCAATAAAATTCTTTATAGAGCAGTTTAAATGGATTGCATCTCCTCTTTCCCCACAAGAAAATCCCACCTAGAGGAAACTGTTTAGGAACAAGTTTCCTTTCTAGTACTTTATGGAAAAGCAACAATGGCAGCTAGAGATGGTTTACAAGAGGCATTCCATAAACCCAAACCAATTAGTGCAGAAAAGCAGGCAAGCAGAGTTTGTGTACGCCCTAAAAACGTCCATTAGCACACATCTGGAAAAAACAGCAGAGTGAATGGGCTCAAAAGGCAACTGACCATCCTGCTGTCGTCTCAATGACTCAAAATGCAGCAGCACATCTGTTTATTTTCTTTTAGTGCAAGGCATACAAATTCCATATATTAAAAACATTGCTAAGAGTGCAAAGCCAAGAATTCCATGTTTATCATTTTGAGAAAAAATGAGGGAGGGAGGGAGAAATGCAGATGCACTTAAGACATTTTTACAGGGAAAACAGCAACCATGGGTGTTGATTTGAGTAAGAAAATTAATGAAGAGAAAGTCTCCAAAAGCTCAAGGGAAAACACATAATGGATTCAGCATGGGAGAAAGAATTCAAAGAAATCTCTATCCTGAAATATCAGCATGAAACTTATATTAACAAATGTAAATTACTATCAAAGAGATCAAACTTTCTCAGCAAAATTCCAACAGATTACCTTTAATTATAAGAGTCTAGCTAGTGCTAGTGTGAAGCAGAGCTTCCGAAATATTTAAAATAATCTCTAGAAATCATGAAGCTATGTAAGAATAGCCACTATTCAGATAAATCACTTCTTGTCTTTTTGTTTCATCCTAGCAAAAATGTCTAGGATACGATCATATATTCTTTTGTGTAAGCCTAAGCAGACCACTTCACCTTCCTCTCAGTGCTCCACTCTCAGAAGAGGTCAATGAATAAAAATTAATTCTACACCTCTGTATTTCTTATGTGAAATTATTTAGGCTGCTTACATACCTAAGTTCTAGCTTACATTTATGTTAAGCATATGTCCCTAACTCAGCTAGCAATAGTTTTATTATTTATGCTAGACATTAATCTTAAAGAAGTACCAGGAATTCTGGGACATCATGGTCTTGCCCATGGTAACACAAATGTGTGATAACTTGAGACAGAAGTGGGGATTACTTATCCAGGGTGAAGAACAGAAGTGCAAGTGAAATATAAGCATTTTATGGTACTTTTTACTTGCCTTTTCTGAATCAGCAGAATCTCAGGCAGACCTGGCTTGGTGATGTTCTGGCTGTTACACTCTATTATCCTAAGAGTACACAATAGTAGCCAAAGACTGTGCACAAAGTGCAGCCACAAATTCTTCCCCAAGCAGAAGTCAATTGAGTTGCTTAGGTGGCAGAGAGGTGGACAGATGGCAGAAAAGCAGACCTGCAGAGACACCTGCAAAGAAGCTGAGCTGCTGAGATTCTGCTTTTCAACACCAGACAGGACAATCAGGAGGCAGTACCAGTGTCTGAGCTCCGAACCCTCAACATCTTAATGATGGCACTAGATACTCTCAATGGCTGTGGACAAAACAGGACTTTTACAACAGAAAAGAAAAGCTCTCAGAGCAGTTTGTTAGTGCAGTTCTTCCTATAGTAATGAATAACAGTCCCAGGCAATGACTCCAATAAAAATAAACCATCATTGCATGCACATGTGGCTGGGCTTACTCCCACAGGAGATATTCAATACTTGCAAAGGAAACAAATGGAAGGAAAACAAACAAAAGAAGGAGATAGAAAGAAAACCAAGAATCTTTTAAGAATAGAGGAGAAACAGAGAGGACAAGTCCAGGAAATAGGACACTGCAAATCTCAAGCCTGCTATACCTGACTGGCTTTAGGTGTTCCTTATAAAAAGCAATATATGTATAGAGCATTTATTCACAGTGCAAAATGTCAGGAACTGAGAATCAGGATTCATAAGTATTCTTCCTAACTTTGCCACTGCTTCTGGAGCAACTACGTGAAAATCGTATATGGACAGAAGACATCTGTAGCAACCTTACTGCATTAATTTTCTGCCAGGTAGGCACAGCTCCAGATGTACCCTACTTTCCTGTACCCAGAGGCTACAATCCAGAAGGCTCAATAAGCAACAGTTCTACTAACTCTTTTCAGTGGGGTCCATTCCTCCCCCTCTCATGAAACCAGAACAAAGGCATGTGTTTTGGCTGAGCCTGTCCAAGCAGTTGCTAGCAACCGATGACCAGTCTGCAAATTGTTTCAGCTTTTGTGGTGTGCCAAACATTGGATTTCAAGTGAGAGAGGTCAGCATGAAATATGTAGTGCCACTTTGGCATGGTTTTAGCATCAGGCACTATAATGAGGAGCTCTGAGTATCCTTGGACTGAGTAAACATAACTTCAGTGGAAGAAAATCATCAAAACCTCAAATGAGTATCAAAGACAAACACAGACAACAAAATCAAAACTTTCCAAGGTGAACTGTCCTGATGTGCTCCAGAGCAACCACTGTCCTGAATGCAATAGGCCAAATTTAACAAAATGTTGCTTTTCCTTAGCTGTCCTTTCCTAGACTGCCAGCACATTCCTGAGCCCTTATACCCAGAGAGCCTTTTCTTGCCTGATGTACATAACTTAACAATAACTTCAGTGGCAGGGAACTGCATTACCCAGGCAAACAGCAAGTTTTAATTGGAAAAGAAAATGAAATCCCACATGTGTATTCAAATGGTGTCTGAACTGCAGCAGCATAGCCAGGGAACTGCACTAAACCAGGCTGCCTCCAGTTTACTTTGCTGAAGTCAGACTTCTGGTGAAACTTCCCCTGGGTGAAATACAGGGAGGGTAGTCAGCTCCCTTCAGCTCACCAAACACCAGATCCTACAAAATTCCTCTCCCCAGAAGCATATTCTCCCCACCCCATGCCTTGTTCCCTAGTTTGTAAAATGGATTTTGTCACCTTTTCTGTTTCCGAGTGTCTCCTAATTTTCCCACTGGAGAGACCTCTATAGGCCAGGAAACTTCACAAGAACTTGGCTGTAATGATAGCCTATGCTATAATATTTTTGAGGCTCAAAGCCCTGATAATTGTCCAATGTGAAGGCCTGTAGCTTTTACTAAGCAGGAAAGCAGCCAGCCAGCAAGAGTGCCCTGCTTACCACAATAAAACAGTGCCAAGGAAAGGGATCTGAGGATGGTGCTGTGGCTGGATAAAGTAGCTGGGCAACATAAACACAGATTCCTATGGGAATTCTCTTATGTGGCAACCTGTGGTCACTCACGAGATTTGCAGTACACCAGTAGTGAGAAGAAAAGAAAATAGTTTATGTAGCTTTTCAGAGCCTTGTGTACTGTTCCATTTCACTCCAGTTCTGCAAGTAAGGAAAAAGCAGAAGGATACAATACTTATTTACAACACATACTGGAACACTGCTTTATCCCAGAGATCTTGTGTCCCAAATTGTGGAGGGCTCCTAAGGGAGTACCAGGACAACAGCACCAAGGCAGCTCTTCTCAGAATACATGGCTGCTTCCACCCAGCCTGCCAGACATGCTGGAAGCAACGGGACCAGCAGGGAGCACAGCTCAGGAGCCCAGGAGCTGCATGTTCAGACAGACATGCCACTGGCTCCTCTGCCCATGTCACTGCACGGAGCAAAACAGCTCAGTGTAATTCAGCAGCACAACGTGAGGAATGTACATTAAGTATGTAATTAGCATGTGCATTGCCATCATGATTTCTCACTTTTATTATTCTTTGAATGTCTATAATAATTTTAGCAACGCACTTATCTTCTACAGATAAAAAAGTATCTGCTGTAAATTCAACTTCAATGCCTGTTTCTAGTGTGTTTCAAATCTTTATTTAAAAAATACTCATTCCTTCTTTAACTTTCTTTTGGTTTTCTAAATGATGAAAAACACCAACATTATTATTTATAAATTGAAAGAGAATTAATCCATTATAAAATAGCATCAGAAGTGGGCTCTTCCTATTCTCCACTCATAGTTTTTGAACATGAACACAGTAAAAACAAGTGTCCTTCCTTGAGGTAAAGGCATAATCCTAAAATCCCAGATCTGGGCCAAAAAGCTTGGGATTCAACCAAGTACAAGTTCTACATCATAGCATAAATATTTTTTACCTACACTAGTGGCTGCAAAATGCCTCTGACATAAAACAAACAAAAGCCCTTTCCAACTCTTTTTGTGTGTTCACTTTGTTCCATTCCTAAAAACAAAATCCCTGGAGACAAGCTAACACAACACTGCTAATTTCACATGTGAGACACAGCAATATGATCTTATGCAAGGCCTCAGCAGAGTGTATTTTAGAGCCCACTGGGCATCACACAATAAGGACAAGAAAAAAAGTCACACTAACAGACCTGTGAGCTAATATACAGATGCAATATGTGTGCTTTTGGAGTACTGTCATGCTCTACTGATGTTAAGAAAAAGTGACAGAGTTAATTTAAAATTTAATTTCAATTTTTCTACTAGAGTCAGATCTTCTCCAGCAAGAACATTATTGGGAGAGAATTTACTCATGATTTAGAAATCATTGGCCTTATAAACATCATCTGTATTGCTGAATGTACAACCCCTGAATAACAAAATTCTAGAACAACTTTTCTCTAACAAATATGATTGGTTCTAGAAGGCTTCATTTACATTTCTACAGGGCAGTGGCTATCCAAGAAGCCCCACCGGTCAAAGGCAAACATTCTTGTTCCAGTGCATGGCACAGATGCACTAAAGACTGGTCAGCCCTTTAAGACCTCAAATATTGCTTTATAACCCATCCAGTCTGAAATTTTTGATGACAACATGCCACAAACAAAGATCAGTAGGTTAATAAATCTTTTTATGTTTGGAGAAGAAACAGAAGCAAAGATCATGTGTAATGATCATTCTTTTCACAAAATTACTGGAAGAAACATTTATAGCTCTTAGATATTCTCTTGCATGAGGATTATGCTTAAGAAATTCAGACTTTAGGGATCCTAACTACATATGAACTTCAGAAAAGTTTAGTTATATTCAAAGGACAAAAGTGTAGCATTACTAAGAAAATGCAAAACTGTAGGGGGGGAAAAAGATCTCAACCTCTTCTTTCCTGCAGTGGCATCCATATGGCAACCTTTAGTACATGTCTTACAGTGAGCTGTTTACCTTTCTTTTATATATTTAATACCAATTAAGTATATCTGATATTATCTTAGTAAGATTAGTAAGAAACTCTGATTTTTTTGTGCTTATTTACACTTTTCTTTTTTCAGCTTGCTCAGTTATTTCAAATGAGATGACCATTATAAGATCACAAGCAAGAAGCAAGACATGTTTTTATGAAAAAAGGAGAAAAAAGTAGTTTCCTCTTGTTTTTAATATGAAATGTACCATGTCTGGTTGTAAATATCAACACAATTTGAGGGAGGATTAGGTGATTTTTTTATCTGTAGCTTGAGATGACTGTGAGTACAGAGTTTTATATTACTGTTAGATAGATAAATAAAGATTGATGCTAAAAGAAACAAGTTCAGTGACGTACACTGAAGAACAAACATATCACTTGGACCAGAACCACCAATGTGCTGAAATAAATGTCAGTGCTGGCTCAGGCATGATAAGGTTTTACTGGCTCAGACTCCAAACCAAACCTTCTCGACCACTGTCAGCTCTGCACAAGGCCAGCTCAAGTGTCTTGAAGTCCATAACTTCCACTTCAACATCATGCAGTATGTAAACTGAACTGCAGAAGATGTCTGCACAGACAAATCAAATGGCAGAAAAAAATTAGACTGATTGTTCACTCAGGACTAGTGCAAGAACTTCTGCCAGAGATTCCAGCCTCACTGGTAGGAAATGAGTGATAAGGGAGACCATGAACCATCACTGTTACGCAAATGTGAAAGGGCCTTGCAAACCCAAGATAAATCTAATGAGCTCTTTCCAGTGCAGAACTTCAGCAGTGACTCACACACTACACTGCAACCTAAGTTTATCACTTTCTTTGATGAGATGGGGATTTATTGGTAAGTGACCTCACTAGTCATTTCCAAGTTGGGGTTGCTCCGATATGAATACTCAAGGAAGAAGTAATTCATTAACTGAGCTGTACTTTACAGTACTTCTTACCAGTGTTACAAAAGTTGAAGCTACCCATCAATCCCAGTCTGTCAGAAACACTGAACTTCAACTCTGATTGAGGATTTCTGTTAATATGCAGCCAAAGGACATATCTCTCCCTAATCAAAGTACCTGTGAGAGCTGGAAGCAGGATGGCTCAGGTAGCTATTTATAATGCCTTTTACCTTTTAGTCCCAAGTATCTTCCAGTGTTTCCACCACATGGGTAGAATACAGTACCACCTCCTGCACACATCCTTTCCATTCCTGACTGAGCAGATGTCCCAAAACCCCGTGGTATTTTTCCAACAGTTACAACAATCAGTCCAAAGGAAGGCAATATTTTGAAAATTATCTATTTTATTACCTTCTTGTTGTATTATGATGAGTAGATATGATAAAGTTGGACAGGCAGCTCCCATTAAGTCTGCAACACTGGAGATAATCAAAACTCCCTGTGTTTTAAAGTGCAGTCCATCTCAGGCAGTGGTATGTCAAAATGGGTTTTATTCCCTAAAGTGGGTTAGTAGCCTGCATTTGGTTCCTAAGCAGTTAAGAAGGTTTTGTTCTTTTTCAGCCTGTTTTTACATCACAGCTAAAGGCACAGGAATTACAGAGATCAAAGATTAAAAAGTCTACATAGAGCAAACTCCTCTAGATTAATTGAACCTACCCAGGATAGATATACTGATAAAACTGAGCCAAAACCCCCACATTGTTCTCTCTGCAGTAGATTTTAAAAATCACTCACTGGCTGCCATTTTCCTGTGTTGTCAATCTAGAACAGTTCAATGACTTTAGATTCATAAAACAAGCAAAAATTCAAGTTCAGAGTACAATATCCTGGATACACAAACTCCTGACATGATTATCCCTTAATATGTTTAAAGAATCATAAAAGTTGAAATGCCTGAAGATGAGAATCATGTCCAATCCCTACCTTTTGACACATGATGCCATGACTTTGTCCACTGAAGTCAATATGTCAAAGTTTGTCTGGTTTTAAAGCTTTACCTAAGGTCTACTTTTTTCACCAGTGACAGCTCAAACTTGTTACTATGTCCATAAATACATTCTATCTAGCATAGACCATGGCTGGGAAGAAAGTAGATAGAGAAGAAAGCAGAAAGAAGCTTGACCAAACATTTCCAGGCCATATACAGTATTCCAGAGATGTCCTCAGTGCCTTTCCACAAGGATACAAACACTTTCGCCAGATACAAACACCTTGCCTAATCTATTCTAGGATAACCCACACCCTTTTCTTGGTTACATTACAGTGTTGAATTAGTCTTTCTGTGATAAACTACACCACTCCAGTATATTAGCTTCACTTTGAACTTGTCTGCTCCTTAAGTAACACAGAAACTCATTTGTAATGCCCAATATTATTTTGCAAATGATTCCTATTAGCAATCTTATATTCCACTATATATTCATTACTTGAGATTTTCCTGTTCACTCACAATGATTTTCTGATATTTTTCATTATTAAGAATGTCTTTAAGTATAGTATATTCCAAGATAAGACTCAGCAGAACTTTTCTGAACAATTAACACTTAAAGTTGAGTTAGGCACTGCTTCCCTCTGTTTTCAAATTTAAAAAGAAAAAAAAAATTAAAAAAAGCAAAAAGGAAAATCTGGTAGAAGACAGGAGGCAAGGGGATTTGCCATGTCATTCCAAGGATAAACAACTTTGGCCATTGCCACTCTCTAGGAGTGATGACATTTCAGTTATTGATGACAGAATCTGCCCTAGGTTAATTCTTCTCTGTTTTGAGGAAAAAACTCACACAGAAGTCAAATCAAAATCAGGAAAGTGATTCTGCATAAACAAGATGGGAATCTGCATCCATTCCCTCTGTGCAAAGGGACTTGCGCTTACAAACAGAACATTCTTCAGACAATTCAGACCAGAGCCTAAAAGTCCCATCTGGTTCTTTCTCTCTCCCATTTTATGCTGTTGTAAGTAATTGTAAGTACAATGTTTGTAAAGGGTGTTGGATTAATCGCATCACCGACAGAAGCTCTTTTTTGTATTCAGAACAGATTTTATTACAGTAATCTTACTCCTTCCATCCTGACCTTTAAGTGGCTGCCAATAAAGAACAGGAGGTATAGCCCAAATTTCTGAAAATTTCTATCTGATTAACATGAAGGTGCACAGTTACCAATTAGACCAAGGCAAAAGGCCATATCCTCAGTTACAGAACTGAGAAAATATGTAAAAATTAAAACAGCATCATCTCTGTGACTAAGTAGGTCTCATCAAGATAACAATTCTATTTTCTGTGGTGGGTTTGAAAGAGGGGGAAAAAAGTATTGATAATACTAGAAATGTTGCATTAACCACTACTGGAGATAAGAGGTCAGACAAGCATTTTAATAATCTAAAAATTTAAGTGCTAGCTACTGTCTTCGTTGGGTATTTGCAGTTTAGAACAGTTTTGATGTCTGCAAAGAGGAGAGAGAGGAATGCAAGGTGACTTCTGGAGCTAAGGCTTAGAAAAATCACCTCTGGTATCAACAGCAACTGGAAACAAGGAATTAGATAAAAAGTTCTGCCATAAAGCTCCAGTCACAGTCCCAGTTTCAATAACCTTTGCTTATGAAGAAAAGTTTATGGCATGCTGAGGAGAGAGATTCAAGACTGAACTCAGTGACCACACTGAACATCAGTTCAGCAGGTGAGTTAATGTGCTGAGCAAGTTGGAGCAGGAAGCAGGAGTACCTTCACTATATAGTACCAGGAGATACAAAGATTTGCAAGTGCCTGCAACAAAGGCAATAAATGTTAAGCAAGATCAAGCTTATTGGCACTCGATGGCAGTGAAGAGATTCCAGCTTTGCTCCCAGCTGCAAGAGCTCAGTCACTTAGTTATGATTCAGTTTCCTTGGTTATGAGCACCTGGCAAGGGCACTGCAGAGATCAGTCTGCAAATGCTTTTGTATACTAATTTGAAAATATAACATAAGAGGAGATGGTTAACTTGTAACTGTGTAGGTTAGCAGCAACTAAGAAGCAGCCTCTTCTGAGAGTGGTCTGTCAGTCAAAGATACCTACCAGAAAGAGCCCACCTCTGCCACCAGCCTCAGCAGGAAGACCTCAGTGTAACTCAATCATTGAGTTTGCCTCTCTGCCTCAGAGATGTCCCTGCTTCTCTGTTTAGGATGCTTTGAACTACAGGTGAGTGAGTTTGAAGCTTGTACAGCTCTGACAGTAGCATAATCCTCATTAAGAAAACTTGCAGTAGTTATTAAAGGAACAACAGAAAAGAGAACAAAATGAACTATTTCAAGGTTTCTTCTGGTCTTTTCTATTTGACATAGAGCCTTTTGATTTCTATTTAGATTCCTAGATAATGAATTGATTAATGTTTTATAAGCACCTGAGTAAGTGAATTCTTGCTCAAGAATGATGGAAACCTTTCTCTCTGAAAGTGTCCTGTTAACATGAGAGGGCCATACATCCAGAATCCAGACCCATTTAATGTAGACAGGGCTCTGGTGATGGCTAGATTGTATGACCACCCCCCAAAAGTTCATTAAGAAGGACATCAATCTGCCTGCTGCAAAGAGAGACATGAACAAACACTCAGGTCAGCCAAGTAAGTCACCTGGTGATGTCTGAGCTCCAAACACTTGTTAATGAACCATCGCTATTTTTCTGGCATCCTTTCATTTGGCTCTTTGCTGGATTAAGTCAGTATTGTGCTCTGTTGATAACCATCTGTTTATGCTACAGTCGTGCCTTGTGTCCAGTTTCATACTGTTCTCATGCTATTCAAGATTATATTGCTGCTTATGCTTGTATATGATCTATGGATAAGCAAAAGACTTCTGTCATAAGGGTTATCAGTGAACAGATCTTTAATCAGAAAAAAACCCATAAGCTTCTTTATGTATTTTAAGGATGTGGTTTGTAAACATGCATGTAAATTTAAAGCCGTAACAATATTGTGTCCTGATTCAAAATATTCTATCAATAGCTGAGGCAAGGCAAAAGTCTCTGAAGTAAACTGTGCATCCTACAAAAAAACATTTCTTTACATGGAAGGGTTTGCAGAATCTGAATATGTGCTTCTGCAGTCTTTTCACGGCTATTTTTTCAAAAGAAACATAATGGAGAACTGAAAAAAATTAATCTCACCTGAAAAAAATCTAATTTCCTGTGAAATTTCCTATTTTTTTTTCCTTGCATGACTCCACACCATCACTTTTATCCTAAAAAGAATTATAATAAAATCTCTTTGTGTTTTTACAGAATTGACTTTCCATATGATAAGCATATTATATAAGAAGGCTCAGAACAGATACACACTTTACAACATTTCCAATAGCCATCTCCTGGTGAAGTTATAGCCAAATATCTGTACATTTTGAAAGAAATTAAAAATTTACTAATGATAAAAAATGTAAGGTAAATAATTACAAATCTCATAAATGCAAAACATAATTCTCACTCCCTTTTCCTCTCTTCCAGCCCTTCCCCCATCCAGCAAGTACCAGGGTTACTTCACCACAGTCACTTTGGAATGCTTATTCAGGGCTTATTCATATGATAGTAAGCAGGGCAAGATGAAACAGCTGGTCTGTAACCAAGGACACAACAAAAGTTATGTCTGACATTAGTCTGAACGAGATAAGGGAGTTTTGTTCTGTTTTGTTTTATTGAGAATGAGTCACCATACACGTATGCATTTGAAACACTTTACCTGCACACTTTACTATTTTACCAGGAAAATTCCTGCCCAACAGCTCACTTAGCACAGCTTGAAAGCTTCAGCCCATATCTCAATTCTAAAACTAGTTGTTCTCCAGATATTCAGATCCCTGGTCTAGAAGACATGGATGGGGAGCAGATAGAAGCCCCCATAACCCAAGGGGAAATGCCCAGTGACTTGCTTTGCCACCTAGACACACACAGGTCTGCAGGACCAGGTGGGATCCACTCAAGGGATCTGTTGGAAGAGCTCACTGAGCCACTGCCCATCAGTTACCTGCAGCCCTGGTCACCCAGGGAGGTCCCAGGTGACGGGAACCTGGCAAATGTGGCACCATCTACAAGGGCCAGAGGAGGACCTGGAAACTACGGGCCTGTCATCCTGACCTTGGTGCTGGGGAAGCTCATGGAGCAGACCATCCTGAGCACCATCACACAACACATGCAGGACAACCAGGGGACCAGGCCCACACAGCATGGGTTTGTGAAAGGCAGCTTGACCAACCTGATCTCTTTCTATGGCAAGTGACCTGCTCCGTGGATGAAGTAATATCTGTAGATGTCACTATCTAGACTTCAGTAGAGCTTTTGACACAGTTTCCCACAGCATTCTCATGGAGAAATTGGCTTGCCATGGTACAGATGGGTGTACTGGTTGCTAGGTGAAACACTGTCTGGATGGCCAGGCCCAGAGAGTGGTGGTGCATGGTGCTACATCCAGTTGGTGACCAGCCACCAGTGGTGCTCCCCAGGGCTCAGTATTAGGGCCAGACCTATTTAATGTCTTCATCAATTGTCTGGACAAGAGGATAAAGTGCACCACCAGTCAATTTGCAGGCAACAGCAAGCTGGGCAGGAGTGTTGATCTATTGGAGGGTAGGAATGCTCTGCAGAGGGACCTGGACAGGTTGGATTGATAGGGCAGTTATATGACATTCAATAAGGGGAAGTGCTGGGTTCTGCACTTGCATCACAACAACCCCAGGCAGTGCTACAGGCTGGGGGAAGAGTGGCTGGAGGTGTTGGTTGACAACTAGCTGAACATGA
The DNA here is from genome assembly GCF_015832195.1 of Motacilla alba alba. NCBI lineage: Eukaryota > Metazoa > Chordata > Aves > Passeriformes > Motacillidae > Motacilla > Motacilla alba. The sequence goes on from NC_052020.1 coordinate 29,172,186, forward strand.
TCCAGCAGTCCCGGTGGCCAAGAAGGCCAATGGCATCCTGGACTGTATCAGGAACTGTGCCAGCAGGACCAGGGCAGTGACCATCCCCCTGTACTCAGCACTGGTGAGGCTACACCACAAGTCCTGTGTCCTGTTCTGGGCTCCTCCACACAAGAAGGACATTGAGGTGCTGGACCAGGTCCAGAGAAGGGCAACAAGGCTAGTGAAGGGTCTGGAGCAGATGAGGAGTGTCTGAGGGAGCTGGACTTGTTCAGCCTAGAGAGAAGAAGATTCAGAGCTCATTGCTCTCTACAACTCCCTGAAAGGAGGTTGTAGGTGGGCAGAGGTTGGTCTCTTCTCCCAGGTAACACATGACAGAACAAGAGGAAATGGCCTCAGGTTGTGCCAAGGGAGTTTAGATTGGGTTTACATTGGAAAAATGTTTTCACAGAAAGGGTTGTCAAGCATGAGGACAGGCTGCTCAGGGAAGTGATGGAGTTTCCATCCCTAAAGGTATTTAAAAGACACGTAGATGTGGCACTTGGGGGCATGGTATAGTCGTGGACTTGGCAGTGCTGAGTTAATGGTTGAACTCCACAATCTTAAAGGGTCCAACCTGTATGATTCTGTGATTCTGTGATTCTATTTTCTTGAAAATACCACAGGAAAGCACTGGCTTGCTATAACACTTCTATATGCATTTTCCTCTTAGAATTTCAAAACATGTTACAGAGATTAACACAATACTACGAGTCTCACAAATCCCTTGAAAATTATGAAATAAACCAGGCCATAGAAGCTGCCATACCAGATCTGGGCACTGTCTCATTTAATCCAGCATCCTGCCTCCAATGTACAGGAACAAAATGTTAAATATAGCATGGCAATGTATTTAACCCTACCAAAGACAGCTGAGACATGAAAAACGGTAACCTTAAAGCCTGCTGACTTCAGTTTAGGAAGGAAGGATAATTATATACACAGGGGTAACTGAGCAGTCTGATAGTTTCTGGTGCAGCCCCATTGGTTTTGGCCCAAACTCAAAGAGTCCGCATGTTTATATATGCATTTTAGGAAAATAGATGTTATGGTTAGGTACTTAAAAGAGTGCTTCGGGAGAACCAAGTATCAGTATCCATAAAGATAATTCCCTTCATGAAGGTATTTGCATGTAACAATTAACTTTTCCCATGTTCTCACATGTTCTTATGCCACTGTGCTGCTGTTGAAACTATGCAGCTCAGTCCCACCTCAGTAGCTGAAAGACTCCAGCTGTTGTCCATGCTTGTGGGTTTTGGTGACATAAATGAATTTAAATGCAGACTGGAAATTTCTTTTGGCCCTTCCCCAGTGGTGCTGCTTCTGTCCTGAAGGAAACAAAAACCAGAACTCTGGCTTCTAAAAGGAAGCACAAGAGCAAAGTTCATCTGTTTGTTCAGAAAACTGTTCCTCTCCTAGCAATAAAGCAAACCTAACTGATTTTCAGGCAGGCAGGACATCCCAGAAATTTCATTACTTTGCTGAACTGGCTGCTGTCTTATTAATGTTCACCAGACATAGGAAGGGTGGGGTGGAAAAAGGGATAGTTGGCTGGAAAATATCTACTGGACAAACAAAATAAATTTTTTACTTAATATATAAAAATCCCAACTGTGTAGGAATTCTATGTTCAGTTTCCTAAGGTTTGTTACATACTTGCTCTGCCACCTGCTGCCCTGGCACTCCACAAGGTTTGAGGAACAGGGACTATGTCCATGAGTTTTCCCAGAAACAAATACTGCAAGAACAGGCATCTAGCAGCCCAGTGGGTGCCCAGGAGATACCATAGCTCTGGAAAACAGCTTGCTTGAATCCTCCTGAACAATCACAGTATCACTCCGTGTTTGGAAGGATGCCATCCCTGGCCCAGTGCTTCTCAAGAAGCACTTTTTCTCTTGATGGGTGGCATTCTGCAGCAAGGATTGGCACGCTAGCTCTACTACCTTGGAAGTCAGATATAATAAGGGAAAGTCTCTCAGACTGTCACCACCACTCCTGCTCCTCCAGGGAAAGAAAGAGAGAAAGTAGATCCAGAAAGAGAATATTCTGGAGATCAAGTGACTGACTAAACAATGAATTTTACCTTTTGAAAAAACAAATAGTATCCACTGTGGAAAGAAAAGGGATGTGTATGTCTGGTGGAAGCAAGATCAGGTAACATGGGAAGAACACAGAAATGCTATTGGCCATGGTAGGAGGAAAATTTGTGTGGTTAAAGCTCAGCTGGAGATTAAGCAGGCTAGAACTGTGGGGGACAATACAAAGAGTTTTTTTTCAAATACATTAATGGCAAAAGGCAGCGTAGAAATAAGATCAACCTCACAAACAAGGACGTGGACAAGGCAGAGGTTTTTAAATGCATTCTTTGCCTCCATCTTCAACATGGATGATGGGCCACAGGGGCCTCTAGTCCTGAGCTAGGGGACCCTGACTGTGAGAATGATCCATTCCCAGCTGACCCTGAAATTGTGTGGGATCTGTTGCTTCAGCTGGATCCCTCCAAATCCATGGGGCCTGATGGGACTCGTCTGAGGAGCTAGCTGATGTCATGACAAAGCCTGTCTCAATGATTTTCAGCATTCTTGGGAACCCTGAGAAGCCCCACCTGACAGGAAGTTTGCCAATGGCACTAAATTGTGAGGACCTGTTGACTCCCTCAGAGGCATGGAGGCCCAGCAGAGAGACCTCGACAAATTAGAGATGGGCAGTCACGAACTACATGAAGTTTCTATGATTCTATGGAAACACAACTCATTCCTTATACAGTATTGATTCTGTAAGGTTACAAATGTGGAAAAGCAGGAAAAACTTGATTTTGAAACTACTTTTCACTCTAATTTCCAGACCAACTGTGTGCTTTCAGTAATTCCCTGGGGCAAAATTTCACTTTAAAACCAAGACTACAGATCATCACAAGTTCTTGGTTGTTTTTTGTTTTTTCTTTTGTTTGGTTGTTGGGGGTTTTGTGGGTTTTTTTCTTTAAGTATGAGAATTTGTAAATGTGATTACTGACTTGGTAATTTTTGAATCTTCCTGTTAAGCTTCCTTAAAAAGTGCTGGCTTTCAAAGCACTGATATCTAATACCTCCTGGCAGAACCACTTTACGATGACTGAAATGGCATCTCAAGAACTGAGGCACCTTTATTCACAGTTCATTTCTGAAAGTGGGTCTAAAGCAATTATAAAGGAGCATATGTGTGTAAAATGATAGTAATTTGATCAATACAGTGCTGTGATAGGTAGGGTAACTCCAGATGCCTTCCTCTAACTGGAAACTGCAAGTCTAGCTGAAATATTTCTATGAGTTTAAGAAACAAGAATTTATCTGGAAAAAGGACACAGATATCAGCAACAGGAAAATACCTACAGGACATCATGGACATATCCCATTTCAGTCATGGACTTCCCAGGCGCATCGCTACTTATATCACTTCTGCTTCAAATTACTTTGGTCTTAATAATATATACTAACATTTAGTTTAGAGTTGTTTTTTTTTTTTCACTGTAGCTTTAGTTCCTTTGCTTAATTAAAAAGAATGAGCATAGCTTCATGAGAATGTGCTTCACTTGTATGAGAATAGCTTCACTTGTAAGCAAGGTGGTACACCTGATAAATCCAGTAAGGAAGAGAGGAAAACTCTGTGAAGCAGACCCCGATTTCAAAGGCTTGAACACAACTTTTCATACATTTGTGATCTATTCCTTCTCAAAAAAATCAGGAAAAAATACATGTAATATCTAAATGTTCTTTAGGAAAGCAGTCTCCCTTTTTCCACTACCAGAGGAATGTTCTTAATCTGTTTTAGCTGACTTTGTGCATCATGAAGTAACACAGAGCCCAGTTTCTGCCCTTTACCCTCTGCCAAGTCCACCTCTCATGTAACTCTGAAGTGATCCAGGAAATTTATGAACAGCTTTGTATTTTGCAAACTTAGTATTTTTGTAAAAAAGGAGAACTCATTACAGACCAGAATATGAAGCAGTACATAAGAAAATGTCTAAGACCAGCAGCAGTAGGAGTACATTTCTATGCATAGCCTTTGGAAGTGAGTACAGAAGATGCCTTTTCTACCTGCATTTGACACACTTAACCTTCTACTTCAAAGTCCAGAGGACTGCTGCTTTGAAGTAATTAAAGTGCCCACAACTACTGAAGAAACAGAGTGCTATCATTCTAATTTTACTTCTAATAAATAATTCTCTAATTAAGCCAGATTCCTCTGCTTCCTCTCCTCTGGCTCTAAAGACTGCAATTTAAAAGTAAGAAACTTTGTGTTGTGACAGTAAACCCAGGAGCACCAACCTGAACACACATGGGTAGTAATGGTATAGGAGTAAGATGGTACAAATATCACGTAGCAATTTTTCTGACAGTCTCTACTTTAACTGGCAGGAAATCAATAACATTAAGACTGAGGGTCACAGCCTTTGGAAAGAGTTACATCAATGCAAAAACAGAACAGACAAAGCCAAAAGAGATTATAACCACAGATATCCCAAGGGACAGATGAAATCATGCATTATGATGTTTTTGAAAACAAAAAAAAAGTCATTCCCTCAATCATACCCCAAATGTCTTGTGTCCCAGTTTTTCAGTTTTTTTAAATTAAGAGGTGAAGTTTGCAGTAAAAGATGCTACTCTGTTTCACTTAAAAGCACAAAGTCTCTCAGTGAAAAGGGTGACTATTCTCCTACTTGCAGGCATACTTCTGGGAAACCGGTACCATACCGCTCAAAGTTAAGCTTGCTGGTGCAGGCAGCAAGCTTCTCCTCACAAACAGCAGCCACAGAGAGTGCTCCCTGTGCTAACAGTCACAGCTGAAATTGGGCACAAAGAGTGGACAGCATGACAATCAACATGTGGACAGCAAAACAATCATGGCAGTGAAAAGATTAGGTTTCTCCTGTCCTAAAATTCCTGTGCAAGAAAGCACTCTAAGGATTACCTTTCATCTCCACGATGCAGAATGCACTAAAGGCTCAAGAAATTTGTACCTCTGTACCAACTGTGACTCAGAAAGGCCCATGCTAATACATGGAGGCACTGGAGTGCTGGTCATCCCTTAAAAACAAAGGACACTGACCGACCTCTACCCCAAATAAGCGACTGGGCTCTCGACTGCCAAGTTCTCAACACATGTAGCATAACCAGAGAGGCTGAAGGACACAGCCCATCTGACCAAGAACTGCTGGTGTAGCTTTATTTAAATTCTCTTTGCTGTTAAGTTCTCACCTGTCTTGTTGGCAAGTCATGGTATTGTAGTATGAGCCTGGTGTTGACGCTGTGACTCCACGTGTTGCCAAGGGCTGCTGTCACATAACCAGAATCCCTCTTCCCACTCACAGAGGATCCTGAAGATAAACACGATAGAAACTGCATCATGACTGTGGCACAGAAAAGGGTTCACAGCATTGAAACTTCATCAAACATCTCAGATTATTCCCTAAGCTAAGTAATTACAAATAGCACTTAAGAGATAGCACTGTTGCATTCATTTCCTACCTTTCTGACATTTTTATCCAACTGTAGTGTGAGTTCTCCATCTCACCCTCTGACATCAATGATAAGTGCCAAGAATTAAGGAGATGTTGCTGATGTAACTGTACCCCCCTGTACCCCTGTTTAGAGCTGGGAGCCACCATTCCACACCACCAAGAAGCAATTCACGCACCCCTGCCTGTGGGCTCCTCACTACAAGGAGGCCAGACGTTCCAGAAGTAGCTAATGTTGGCATAAAACAGCCACAAAATTCACACTCAAACTTCCCTCAAATCATGCAGCTGTTATTATGTAACAGAAGGAGTAACATATTGCTGTTGCAATCCTGAGCCAGGCATTTAAATGGTTAAATGTCTGGAACCTGCTGCTATTATGCTATGGAGATATCACTCCTCAGCAATTCCTAATTCTGCATTCCTTCAGGCCTAAACCCTGTCCCAAAGTGAACAGAAATGTGTAAGGTTTATGGCAGGACAATCTAATTGCTGTAATTTATTTTATTTTCCTATACAGGAGAAAGCACACTGTACCATACTGTGTCAGCCACAATGTGAAGAGGGCAAATCCTCTTCTGTGAAGTTATTAAAATTTATGACTTTGGTGCAAAGCAGTTAGTAAACCTGGAGCAAATTTACAGCAAAGACTTTTTGCACGGTGAAAGGGAAAGCCTCACTGGAAAGGTTTCCATTTTGTAAGGGATCCTCCTGCGAACTGAGGCATTGGGCAGATACAGAGGTACAACAAGAAGCGAAGCAAACAGGAGGAAGCAGTGCCAGCTTTGCAAAGAAGTTCAAGGGCAGTGACAATATGTGCTGCATTCCTTCTTCTTGCCCTAAACACAAAAAAGATAGCAAATGTCTCAGAGGAAGGAAAGAGGATATGTTAAGAAAACAGATTTATGTTGAAACATGGCCTTAAAAAAATCTTGGACTTATCTTTTCTGTTATTTCAACCACTACTTAGACATTAATGAACTGGACAAAGGAAGTGGATAAATAACGCTGTTCAGAGAGAGTGATTTTTTTTCCAGCATGCATTGTCTTGTGCTTCCAAACCCTGATGTTTCCATGCTTAGAGATGGGAGTATCACACCAACATTGGCCCAAAAAGAAAACAGGCTTATAAGACTCTGGTCTCTGCTCAGAGGTCCCCAAACTCTCCAAGATGAACCATGGCAGAGTGGTATGGAGTGCTTACACATGCTGTGGGGTAGATGCTTTCACAGCACCTACAGTGTGCAGTCAGCTGATGGGCAGCAGTTCCAGAGTCTCCAGTGGGCTTAAAGCCAGTTCTTACTCCAGTCACTGCTGGCATCATGGTTTCTGTTCAGGACACAGGTGGAACAGGGAGTGCAGGGATTAGGGAAAGTAAGAAAACAGAGCTGACATACAGACAAGAGAAAGGTGACATCTCAGTATATGCGTGCAGTAAGGGAGTGGGTGTCCAGAAGCACAGAGATGGGATCCTAGATGGGAGGTGAAGGTGAATGTTAGAAGGCTAGAAGATGATGTCTGAACAACTCCCTGCTTTCTGTATCAGGTACAGCTCTAGTAAAATGGGTGACTTCCATTCCTGTAAATACTCCTTCCTTCCTCACACACACACAAAATAGCATGAAACGTATCTTCAAAGCAGACAGGCCAAGGACTGCATGAGATGCCTGTTCCGTTGTCTCCTGTGAAAATGAACTTTTCAGAGCACTGGCAGAGACACCAGCAGACACCGTATCTGTTCTGGACTGCAAACACAGAGGAGGAACTGGCTGCTTCACTCTCACTGAACAGCTGTCACAAGTGAAAATAAAGCTGCTTGTGGTCTGAGTCAAATGCAAAGTAAATACCTCTCCACAACCAGGGGAAAAACAAAGAAGAAAGGGTGATTCTTCAACTGTGGCCCGCGGTGCTGCTTCCAAGCAGAAGGGGCTTGCACTGGGCTCCAGTGCCCAGGAAGGAACCGTCAGCAGAACTGGGCCACAACACTTGGCCCTCCTTACACATGAGAATGAGATTCATTTGGTTTCTGTCTATCAATGCAATCAAAACAAACTTTCTATAAGTAACTTCCCTGTCACTGAGAGAAATGACACATATGGGCAGGATGGGGAAAGTGGTTTTATTTCACCTCCCATTTTTCACTGGAAGGAACAGCAGGATTATTCAGCTCAGTAGTGCTTCTGGGATTATTCTATTATGCCCAATCAGAGCATTGCAAATACAGAGCTGGTCTCAAAGACCTTCTTGTCCTCTGCATATAAGGTGATACATTTTAGAGACTAAATCCTCATGTAACCAAGTCCCAGTTGTTGCAAGTATGTTGGGAGGTGATTTGCTCATAAAGACACTTAGGTTCCATTAGTTTCTTATCCAAGGAAAATTTGGATAACTAGACCAGTATCTTCAATCAAATGAAACAAATGTCCTAAAACAATCTTTTTTAATGCAAGAAGTCTATGCAGGCAGAATGTGACTATAGTCTTGAATAAAAAAACCCCAACATGTTCCTTGTTGGTATAACTGCACAGAACAGTTAGTTCCACCGTGTCCATATTCTCACATATCGATTTTTTTTTTCTTTCCAGATGGACATATTGCCTGGCAGGTTCATCCCCAACAATGGGCCCTTTGCAATGTCTATCAATTGGTAATTTGAAAATATTTATGTTAAAAATGAATTGATGAACTATATGACAGTGAAATAACAAAACAGTGAAGCAACAAGTTCCCAAATCTTTCAAATCTTAACATCAAACCATCTTGATAAAAGCATGGCTATCAAAAATAAGGAAGAAAATCTCTCTGAAAGTACAAAGAAAATATTTATAAAGAATTAAACTACTCGAGCTCAACAAAACCAGCACGCCATGCAATATGAATGAATGCGCTTTGCCTCTCACTCAAGGCTGTGCAGCTTTCTGGTTCACTGGCAGAGCTCAAAGACCACTACTTTTCACCTGCCTTGCATTTAGTCTGTACTTTTGGTGCAGATCTCTGACAATGGGACCAGAAGAAAAAGAAGAAAAAATCCCCTTCAACCCCTAATCTACTTTTTCCATCGCCACCTATTCAGAAAGTACAAGTATAAAAATATGCAATGGTGGAAAAAAACCCATCACACAATAAAAAAACAACCCCACAGGACAAAACTCATCTGTGAAGTAACTAACCACAGTGCTCTTCAAACTCCCACTGCTTGCCTTCTGCCCTTTTCAGCCCTTCTCCACAGAGCTTTTGCTTAAGTCAAAAGGTGATTCTGATTCTCTTACCCTACAGTGGTGGCTGCCTCACTCTCTGCACTGCTCAGCTAAGGTATGTCTCAAAGTACACTACTGACTTCATACAGTCTTTTATTATTTAGGACATATGGCAAGAAAAACAGTTGCTGCTGTAAGAAATCAAGCTTGGCCACAAGACTAGCCATGGGAAAATGCTAACTTTTTAAAATGCTTATGTTGTCCCTTTTATTATGAGAGGGAATTTGGCATTTTACTTCTAAAACCTCCTAGTTCTAAGTCTTTACAAACTACCACCCTCCCCCCCTCCCCTAGATTATTCTATATTACTTCAAAATTTCAATTAAGTAGAAAATATTTTATCTGGAAGTTGGAGTTATTCAGTAATCAATGGCATGTAATTTAGTTTTCCTTTTTTTTTTTTTCACTAGCACAGTCATCAAAATATACTTAGCAAACAAAGCAATTAAATATTAAACCCCCCACTAATCCCCAGTTTAAAAAAAAAAAACCCAAATGTGTTATGTGCTGATTTGAGATTACACTAAACAGGCTGTTCCATTTCAGCCTCATCATCACGAGACCAAAACCTGCCAGTTATAGACTCCAGGATGCAAAGTTCTGATGGAGTCAGCAGTGAATGCAATAGAAAAGGAATAAGCTCACTTCTCATTTTGGAGAACAGAGTTCATTTTATCTCATATGCTCCAAAACAGGTGAGTTTTCACCACTTTTTTTCTTTATCATATTTATGTCTTTATGTGTACACACTCTGGGTGATTTTTACACAGTTAATCTGATATTAGATCAAGGTCCTTTTTTGCTGGTTTTTCCCCCCCAGTCATTTCATTATTTCCATTGTAACAACTCCTAGAGCTCTCTTCTTCAAGATGCAAAGCACTAGACAAATAGAGAACAAAAAGATAGCTCCTCCTAAAGAACTTTTTTTTCTTTTTTTTATGAGAATTGCAGATTACAAGTCTCTTAGCTGCTGATGACTATTCCCCACTTACAAAGAAACTTCCCTAAGGGATGAGGGGAAAATACATCAAAATACATGACAGGGCAGAAAAACTGTGTATAAATAAGGATTTTGAGTATTATTCATGAAACATTGGAAGTTTTTTCAAATAAGTAATGTTGATCTTTATTCTACCCCCAAAAAATCAGCAGGGACCTTTACACAGCTCAAAAATTTAGGAAGGGTCCATTAGGAAGGGTCCAGAGAACTGGAGAGATGCTGGTTTACTTTTAATCCCACACCTGCATGCCTACTGTTACCAGTGTGGTTTACACCAGAAGATCTCATTCCCTCACTGAACTCATTGGCAAGCTCATGTCAATTCTTTTCTGAGTTGAGAAAGAGAGACACACATATGCTAGTACTGAGCCTCCTGCCTGATGACCTAGAAAAGGAACTGACACAAAGATGAAAAAAATCCAGCTGTTCTGATTTCTTGCCAGACAACCTACCAGCCATGACCAAAACAATCAGGTCTCAGGAGATCTGTGGAGGTGGGAAGAGAGCTGGTGGTTTACAACACCTGAAACAGGGCCCAAATCAGGGAATTCTAGAGTTGAGAGCCTTGGGAACAGAGATTTTTTTTACTGGTGAAAATGTTCTGCCTCTGTTGCCTGACACCACATCACAAAGTGGTGAGTTTCCAGCTCTCCATCACTGCTGCAGTGCTACTGCAAATGACACAAGCAGCAGTGATTTGGTGGGAGGGATGGTAAAGCACAAGTAGAAGAAAGTAGTTAAGTCAATTCCTTTCTGTAACCAAGGATACATTTTTTACCCCTCAGCTAAACCTCCCTCCCCTAACAGGGGTCTTTGAGAAATTCCTTCCTTTTCTAAAATTATACTAATTTACACCACTCTCAGTACCCAGAGGTCTTTCCCACATTGCTCGTCATTAAAACTTAAAGCAGCTTCTTCTTTTGAACCTCTCCTATGCAGTCACTTCTTCCTGTCTCTCCAGGACTAAACAATAAAATCACAAACCATTGAGCTAAGGGAGGGGGAAAAAACCCCAAACAACCCAGACCTGGCATTTTGCCTGCCTGCACATATAAAGGATACATAGGTTGAAAAACAAAGCTTGCCCAATCGTGGCATCTGGCAATGCTAGGGCCCTGTGATCCAGAAAATGCTTTTAATTATCACCTCACCAATCATGCTACAAGTTATTGCTGCAATTTTTTTGCTTAAGTTCCCTCAGGGAATTAAACAGATCATGATATTAATCAGAAGGTATGTAGGAGGGAGCGGGCAGAATGCTAGAATTACATGTATGTAGGTCCCTTAAGGCTTGAATAAAGAAATGAGATTTAGAATCCCACTGTCAGAGCAACTGAAGCCTTGCATGCTGCAAGCCTCAACCCTCTGACCTACACAGCCAAGGAATTATCGTATCTGATTTTCCCAGGATGGTTCATCTCAGCTGCTAAACTTCATCACTCTCCGCTAGTGTTTACCCATCATCTGGATTTGCCACTTCCGAACTTTCCAGACTAGAATTGAATAAGCCCGCTGTCACACTCACCCCTCCGTAACAGCCTGAAGCCTGGAAGCCTAAATGGCTGAATCCCAGAAAGGCAGAACAAAAGCTAATACAGCTGGGGGAGGAGAGTGACATACAGCTCTGAAACTGCAGCGAGTTTCAGAATGCAGTTCACAGCAATATGGTCGTGTTAAGATGCTGTGGTCTGAGAGGCAGATTATTCCCACAGTCGACATTTTTTTCCATAAAATATGTCTGGGTAAAGAAACAGTGTCATGGCAATTTAGCTCTCATACCCAGGAAACTGTCACAGTGCAGGCAAAAGCAGCAGCACTCCAGTCTGCAAATGAACCTTAAATTCAGAGTCACGGTGCAGCAGGGCCATGGGGGTAGGAGGGAGAGAGTCCAGTTTGCACAATGAGCTCTCCAGCAAAGGGGCCAACAAAAGCACAATTAGCACTGATTTACCCAGGGTGTTTCTGACACGGCTGCCCATCTCTCGAGGAGTGGGCTGATGCTGTGTGCCCACATGGCAGACAGAAAAGGACAGTGAGTGTATACAAGCTAGTTTTCAATAGCACTGACCTTTTTCTTGGTAAATATATTCTGCTAAGAAGCCACAGGGAGCATTGTGCTGCTACAGCCAGGTCACTGCCAGCATCTGAGTTTGCTCAATGAACACTAGTGCTGACAGTCAGCCTACACTGGGGTGGATTTTTCTCAATATACTCAGCATAAAATGTCTAAATGAATAACAAATTCTGATCACAGCCTAGCAACATGGCTTTGAACTAGTGAATAAAGTATATGTTCTTTTTACTCCTGAGCACAAGAGTATTTTGGCAGTATCTTTTACTTTCAGTAGTATCTTTCCAAATAATTTTCAAATTTAGTGACAACTTCTTTATACAGCCAGTTAAAACAATAATTAAAGCTCCTCAGTGGGGCTGATAACCACATGGACTATGTTTAAAATGCAGTGTTAAATAGTACTTCAGGTTAAGACTGCAATTCAAACTGAGCAAACTGCTTTGCTTTGCATGATGACCATCATAATTTCTTTGAAAATTTAGCCTTCAGCATTCTTAACACTGGTCCCATACATTAGAGTTGCAAGAATTCCCTCTAGGTGTAAATAAAAAACCCCAATGTTTGAGCTGTAAAGCTTGGATCATGAGCCAGAGTTATCAAAACTGAAATTCCAGAAGGAAGCAATCCTCCTTCAGCCTGCAACACGGAAACAGAGGTCAGCCAAACATTTGGGGGCTAGAGATGACTGTTTGCAAATTACAGCTGTTCACATCTGGAGTTCAGATTTGGCCAAATGCTTAATACTGTCAATCACAAAAGCTGAACTGGAAGAATGCTTTGGTTGTATGACTAAGAACACAAAAGTTAGAAAATATTAAATGCAAAAAACTGCTATGTGCAATTTCAACTCTGCCTTTCAAACACAGCAGCGGAGTCAATTATTTCTCACAATGGGTATCATCACGGTTGACTGTGGCATTTCTTAACTGGTATTTAACCACAAGTCTGCACTTGCCAATATGGGTTTCTCTGGCTGTATCTATTTCTCAGCACACAATGGCTCCTGACACAAGATGAAGAATGCAACCTCTTCTCTAATGAAGTATCTTCTGGGCTGGCCCATCAAACATTACATAGAGACCTAGCAGATGCTTGTGAATACTCAGAGCACCTTCAAAACACAGCTTGAAGTAGCTTCTGAACATAAATTAATTGGGCACTTTCACTTTTGTTTTATTGCACAGCCAATATACCCATCTATAGAAAATGTGCTCCTCCTCACTATAAGATGTATGACAAAACATTTCAGTACATGCAGCCTCCACAGGGCTCACTGTTCAGAACTGACTCATCTCCAAAGCTGAAAATACATATATATTTATGTGCTTCAGCACACACACACAGAGGCAGTATAAAACATGCAGGATGTTAAAATGACTGATGATTACAGGGGTCTGGCTTCACTCTCTGACTGACACAGACTTTCCAGGAGTTTCTCAGCTAGTCAGTCCCTCTCTTCATGGCACAGTTGCCCATCCTGAAGCAGAGGAGGTATAGGCTTTTTTTCTTTCTCTCATTCTCAAAAAGGAATGACCTACTTTATCTGAATTAAGCAAATAAATTCAATTTTGGACAACAACCAAGACTGGAAAATTTCATCCTGATAAGCTTTTCTGACTGATGACAGAGGGTTAGAAGGGAAACATTTATACACCCTTAACTATAGGAGGTTCCTTCCGCTCCTGCTGTAATGCAAAATATTCCAAGATGTGCCAAATTTTCACGGTAGTCTGCATCAGGCAGCGACAAGACACCAAAGTGCTCTGTGGAGAGTAATGCATAAATCCAAAACGATCTTTTGACTGCAGTGACTCTTCTCTCCTGAGATGTATTACATTTTTTTAAGTCAGTGAAAAATAAAAAAATTGCAAAATATCACTTTTAATCCTTGGACTAAAAAAATGGTTGAATCCTCCAGAGGCCAGTCAGGGCCAGAAACAATTTTTTTTTCCCAGATTTGGGGGCAGGGGGAGGGCAAAGGGAAAGGGAGAGAGCAAAGAGTGGTTCGTTTCAAATAGCAACATTGTCCAAAAGGGTGAAAGGGAACAGATGGCCATGGAGAATGCAGCCTCAAAGCCCTAAAGAAAAGAGCTATTTTGACAGATCTCGCTGTTTCCTATTCAAGCATGAACATTCTGGCATGGAGAGTTAAGACGATACAAGGAACAACCTCTGTTCCCAGCAACTGACTATGGGCAACTGGCCTCTGAAGCTCTCTGAGAAAAACAACATGAGACAGACAGACAAACAGATATGGCAGCAAGCCCAGATCCCAGCCACCAGGAAAGGGAAAAAAAACTAAACCAAAAACAAAAACCAAAAAAAACCCCAAACATCAGAAAGGCTAGAAACAGCTGCCTTTTCCTGGCTCCAGTGCAGAGCATTAGAAAAAGCCTGTCCAGCCTTTCTCATCTTCCTTTTTGGTAAAAACTTCTTGAAGGGGTCACCCTCAAGCTGTTGGTCTTTGCCCTAAGGGGAGGTGAAAAAGAGGACAGACCAGAGCTCAAGTCTGGCTCAATGAAACCTGCTTCCTTTAATCACAAAGACCTCCCTCCAGCAAACTATTAAGAACTCTAAACATAAAAATGCATCATTAATGCTGGATTTTTGCATGCAAAAAGGCTGAGAAATTTTAAGTTGTGGCTCTCAGAATACCTGTAATTTGTTTGCATAGAATACAGAAGAAAACCATTATATGTGAGGGCAGGGAAAATTGTACCTGCTGTGGGAAACACTACTAATGTGTGTCCTGGCTTTTCTATTCATCTTACCAAGAGAGTGCATCAACAGCTGTTTCATTCACCAACTCTGGATACGTACTATCACACAGAGATTTCAGTTTTGAAGGACAGTTTCACACCTACACCCAAAATTTAAAGAGGAACCTGAGCCATTAACTGTAACCAGACATCACTGTTTCCAAGGTCCACAGAAGAAGGGATGAATCTCAGTTTGTGAATTTCTCTCTGATTTCCTGTATCATTTTTATGCTTAAGGCAGAGCTTGAGGCACTGCCTGTTTCCCAGGTTTCCCAGCCAGAGCTCACCTATGGGCAGAAGCACTGAGTGATAACCTTCCCTTTTTACTGTAGTGGGGACCAGAGCAATGGCAGCTTCACCCTACAGTTGCAGGGAGGGAAAGAGGGGGTATATGGTATAAACATTAACTATCTTCACAATCCTTCCCTGAGGCAGGGAAGTGGCTATCATCTCAATTTTAATATCCTCCTTTTTAAAAATCATTGAAGGAAAAAGATAATAAAGAACTGTGGGTGCTCACATGCCAGGACTCCAAATGAAGAAATGCAAATGCTACATAGTGATCCTATCTGTGCCTTTGTTCCCTCATCTGTGAAACAGCATTTGTTTACTTTAGTCAATAAGTAGTAAAAGGATAGAAAAATAGACACCAGGAACAAGCCACCTCAACATCCTTAGCAATCCAATTATTATTAAAGCCATAGTTTTCTACAATATGCACATAATTTGTGGGGTTTTTTTTGGTTTCACAAAGGATAGGCAATACAGTCATTACTAGTTGTAATCATTAATTAGTAACTAAATAAATCGGATCTGACTAGTGGAAGTAGTCACACAATAAATAAAATACCTTATTTCAGGTTAAATCAGATAAATTGTTTCTTTTCTTCTTAACTATGAGCTTCCCAAGACTAACTGCTCCAGGCTACATTTATTAAAAGGGAAACTCAAATGTGGACTATTGGCTAAGTAGTAAGAAGTATTTAACTTGTGGATTCAACTTTCTTGCCCATGTTTCCTTGAGTAAAGCCAACCTAGTCCCCCATAGTTTTCATTCTGCTTTACTTTTAATACATGAGTCCTGTTCACTGCAGGAGTAACCAATAATGCTCACAAACCAATTCTGTCTTTCACATTGCAGGACAGGTGGTCCCTCAGTATATTCCCACACATTCCAAATATTTCAAGTGTTCCACATCTGTTGTCTAAAAGATTTTTAGTTCCCTGCAAGAACAGTAGGAGACGAAAACAAGAAGTTATATATAACATAGCAACTGACCTTGTATGCCACATGAGCTTTCTGTCATTTCAACAAGATTATAAATTTCAAAAAAGAGCTCAATCTTAATTCGTTATACTATACAGCTATCTTGCAGAGAAGATAACTTGAGAATTAATTTATGACAGCTGTAATAGCCCAGATGATAAAACTGAACCTAAAGATGACCTTTTTTCCCCCACAAGAATCTGCTGATCTACAGGGAATTTTTAAAAATTAAAGAGTTTGGTGATTCACACATTTTCTCTCTATACAGACCCCTCTATATACTTTAAAAAAATCATCAAAACATCTTCCATGTATGTATAAGCAATCTTGGTGGGAATTTTATAGTTTAGTGTTGGCCTACAGCAGGTATGGAAATACTAGATGCGTTTTTTTTCCCCCTACAAGACTGAATCTAATCAATGTACTTTAAAAATGTATGGCTGCAAGTATTTGTTCTCACTTATCAGAGCCACTGGTCAAGATGTGAAATGAGGAAATTCAAAGCACAAATTGCATCTTAACCAGCAGACTACTCATAGAAGGCAGAAAATAACTGCCTGGCCTGTGCTTGGGAGAGGTGGAAGGGCTGGAAATTCTGCTCTCGCTCAAAGTGCTGTGAGATGGCAGCAGCTACCGCAGCTACTGCAGCTGGGAGTCTGCTCTGCATCTTGGGCAGAAGCTGGCACATCTGGCTGAACCAGCACTGCAGCTCCACTGGGCACCAGCTTGTTGCAGACTGTAACAGGAGACTGGCCCCTGCTGCATGGCCAATGTAATTTCCAACAAGGTAAGGTCATTTCTTCAAGTACTTTGCCAGCACAACCACACCCATCATTTAGAAAAGCTAATCTCTCATCATATGAGATATCAGCAGTACAAACATGATCCCCTCAACCATGCAACAGAAACAAGTGCACAGTCTTTTGTTGCTGCTGTTTTGTTTTTTTTTCAATTAAAAATAAACCTTCTAGTCTGAGCTACACTGAAATGTTATAGGGGATCTCTGTGTGACAGACACCCAGACATGCCTCATGGCAAAGGATGCTACTGTGTGACCATGTTCAAATACTAGAACATCTACAGAGTAGATGTCTAAGAACCTCCCATGGAGCCAGGACTGAAACAGGAATTTAACCAAACTTGCCCCAATTAGTTTTGGAAGAGAGGCTGCCTTTGTCCAGCCCTAAAGGAACACTGACTGCGAGGCACAGATTCTCAACAGCACAATGACAAAATGACGCTGGATATGAATGAGGATATAGACACTTCACCAAAACCACAACTGGATATATAGTAACTGGAACAGACCCACGAAGAGGAGGATTTTAGGAGTTTTGTAAAAGCAAAAAACTCAGACTCACTCATCATAAACTCCGCACAGGCTCTGCCATGCTTTTACCAGAGCAAGAGCTGGAAAAACAAGATAAAAGAAAGAGGGACAACCATGTTGAGGATCATCCCTGGGTACCACAGCAGAAGCCAGAGAGATGAGAACGGTGGGAGTTCCACTTAACTTTTAAATCCTACCTTTTGGAAAACATTTCTGATGCAGAGACGTTAGCATGCTTAACTCTACAAAACAAGAGGCTGCCAATGGCTGAAAGACCACTGAGAAATTAGCAGCTTTTAAATGCAAGTTTACTCTATGTTCATGGAAATGAAAGATAACAAAGATTTGCAGGAAGTACTATGTCACACCATCCTAGCCTGGAAATAAACAGTTCTATTAGACACTTTAAAATAGTACCATATGCCACATGAGAAAATCAATACCCTGGTTTTTTACTTTCACCAAGGAATGGCTACTTGGCAGATGACTATGCCAGTAGCACCCTGGTAGGGCTGTTCCCTAAGTTGTGACACATTTCTGTCCTTTCTATACTACTGTTGCTCCAAATTTCTGAATTAGGAGTGACTTGCTAAGCTGCACATCAGTGATATGAAGCATGTGTCTGTTTTCCAGCATAATCTAATTGCCAGAAAGTAAAGCAACTTCAGTCATTGACCAATTAGGTAATTCCAGGCATTTCTACTTCATATCCTTAATCCATCCTCTCCAAAAAGCAGCACTGTGATTTCACTATAGGTCCTGGAATCAATGAAGCCAACTGACTTCTGCCTCTAGGAAGCAACACCATGGGCAAGTTCATTCTGCCTGATGTGACAAGAGAGACTTACAATGGGAAGATCATGTATTCCACATAGCCAAACCAAGTAACTGCTGTTTTTCCCTCTGTTCTGGAGCTGCCTATCTTACCTTAGGCATAAACTCTATGATTTGATTACATTACACTTTGAAACAATTCCAATTTCTTCAGACTTAGGCTAGGAGTATGTAAAACAAATAACTTGAGTGCTGTGATGGAATACAATCCCTGGGGAACATCACATGTGTTTCTCAAGCAGAACTTGTACCATGGAGCCCTTGAATTTGAAAAGCAAATGAACAAGAACAGTAATTAAAATGCAAATGAACAAGAACAGTAATTAAAAAGTAGAATAATTATGAGATAAACTTTGTTACCAGGTAACAATAGATTAAAGATTATATACTTGTTATACATAAGAAAGGACTAAATATGGACTAAGTAGTATGTTAGTGAATGTGGTTAAAGAACTTCACCTTTTTATGAAGCCAACTTTGAATTTTGCCCTTACATAAGCTCTCACAAGAGCTCTGCACTGATAGAAAGTTTCTGTAACTGACAGAAGGCTACAGGTGGCCTAGGTGAATGGAATGTGAGATTCAGAGCTAACCCACAATAGCACAGAGTGGGTGAGAGTCATCTCACAGAGCCTTACATCCAAACTCATGCATGAAGTAAAATGTCAGCAAAAAGCTGGAGGCCCAAATAGTGTGGAAAGACTGATTTCCTCCATCAAGCATGACACCTTAAGTTTTAGCTTTTATACTTTTCAAATTCTGTACTGCTTTAGTGTGTAGTTCTGAGCCCCAGATTAAAGGATGGTAAGCTCTCTTCACAGAGTAGCCAGACAAAACAATTCCTTTCCTAGCTTGGGACCAAGGACAACCACCCAAATTTCAGCCCAAGACCATTAACAACGTGGACTGAAGAGAAAAACAAGAAGAAAGTGACTTCATAACCTAAAGCTGTGATTGGACAATTAACTCCAATATGCTAATGGTCCAGAACTTATAAAAGTGAGAGACCTCGTGACCGGCTGTCCATTTTCTGAACATTTTAGGTTCATCTTGGGTGTAGCCCTGGCTGGGCTCTTGTGCTGCCCAAGGTGTTTCCATTGAGGCCTTTTAATAAATCCCTACTTTATTCTTTAACTCCATCTAGCCTCTGGTCTAGGTCAGCCTTCTCAAGGCATCAACAGGGTTTGGGGAAGTGAAAAAATCTATTTATTATCTGCACATTTTCAAGACAGGAGAAAAGGACAAAAGCATATGTAGAAATGCTCTTTTAGGATGCTACATGACAAAATATAACCAGCTTGCCATCAAGGCACAGGAGACCTGGAAAGCACATAGTGAACTGTGACACTGGATTTTCTTAGAAGAAAGCAGGCATTCTTTTCTGAAGGGCAGTGCCCACAACCATCTTATAGATGCTGGAGGGTTGCAAGTTAGTGACAGTTTAGGGAGCCTAGTTTGGTATCACTCAGATATGACAGGAGTGTGCTCTACATATTCATTTGCCAAATACATTACATAGTCAATAATTCTAAACAAAACAAGATTCTTCATTTAATTATCATGCTATGATTGTGCTAAAAAGAAAACTGTTTAGAAAGTAGTAGTTAGGAAAGTGCCTCGTGGATACTGTTGATCATCACAACACTCTGTAACTTTCTCTACTGTCAATGGGGGTGCACATGATGTTAGGCATCTTGAATGTTATTATCTACTTAGACAGGCAAAGCTTTCAGCCAGAAATAAGTAATGTCTAGATATTTGGTACCTACTGGAGACCAGCCATTCTTGCAGGTCTTTTATGTTGGTTCTAACAGATGTGCCTCAGTTCTTCCAGCAAAGTAATTCCTGGAAGAGGTTTATGATTGCACAAACTAGGTAACCAGACTAGACTGTTCTCTCCCTAACTTCTAATTTTTTTTTAATTTCAGTAAGGAAAATTAATCATCAAAACAATTTGTAAAAAAATCCTTCATGAAAATGAATCATATTAAATTAAATAACTAGTTCTGTAAAAGAGTAATAGTATTTTCATAATTTATTTGGGAACAACATGCAGGTATAAATGTTGCTCTTGCTAGTATCAACTTAATTAAAATAAAGTTTATAGTATGTGGTCAGTTCAAAACTGAGGCCAGGTAACTATATCACCATGTAGATCTGAAGTCAGTCAACAATATCAAGCTACTTTGGAAACAGAAGGATTTGATAAGAGGTTCACCTGTATGATATCCACATTTCCAACTTTTGTTGCTAAAATGACAGCTCACACACAAAAGTCAGAAAATGGAAGTGTTCTCCTGTACTTGCTCACTTTAAAAATGGGCAGTACTTGGATTCAAAGCCTTGTTACTAACTGCAGACCTGTGTTACAGCTTTCTAATTTCCCCCTCTGGATAGGTACATTCACTCAGCTGCTTCTGCAGGCAGTAGGATTTGCAGGAACACCTTTGGTGGCTAATTTGGGCCTAGTTTTATACCTGTAGTTTCCAGCCTTTGCTGGTGAACAGAAGTGTATCAACAGCTTGCAGCCATGGCTAGCCTACATTCATGCCCACTGAATCAAATTAACAGCTTGTACATTCTACACTCCAATGCTGACTATGCCAGCAACATTTCCTAAACAGAGCTAGTAAAAAAAAACAACCAAACCCTAAACCCTGATTTTTAAAATCAATCAATCTGCTAAAGAATAAATGCTTTCTGAAAACCTGTACAGGCCAGTAAATCTTCTGATTTAGACACAGGCCATGCTGATACCTGCCAAGCAGATTTCCTGCTGAACCTCGCTGCCATCCACCCCACTCTCTGGCAGCCTGCCCAAACAACAGCTTTGGACCAAGGAACTAGGTCCAAGGACTTCCAAGGAAACACCTTAGGCAGAGTAAGAATAGGGGAGGGCGTCCACATTCACATCTTTTTCAAAAAATATGTTGTCTGAGTAGACACTTCAATACTTGTCTTTCCAATTAAAAGTATTTTCTGAAAACTCAGGAATTGTTGCACAACAAGGAATACAATTTACCAGCCACTCCTATTACAAAGAACAAGAGCCTTAATCCTTTACTGGAAAGCAGATCAACTGCCTTTCAATTGCCCTTCCCTTTTCCCTCCCTTCACTCCACTAGGGAATTTTCATTCTTACCTGGAGTCGTGCTGTAATCTAGGTCATCTGGCCAGTCTCCTACTCTAAGACTACTACTACTCTCCTACTCTTCTCCTACTCCAACATCTGGTCATTGTTGGCAGGGATAGTGCTCAAACACTGTTCAGACTATAACCAAATGACTTTCAAGAAGGAAGAGGCAATTTGCAAGACCAAGTTACATTATCAAAGGTCTGACAGAAATTGGGCAACAGGGGTCCATCTCTGATAAATTATCAACACTTACCTTTACTTATATGCAAACATAACGTACCCCTAGAGTAGCTTTGAAAGAACTGGAAATTACTACTGATCAACTGGTACCTACTTCCATGATACTTAACCCTGAATGTTGACTTATTTTGTACATGATATATGGGGGCAGCTATGGCTCAAACACATTTGTTGCTATTCAAAGGTCACAGTGGCAGAAACAGCATAAAGCTTGGAAAGAGGTGCCCAAATTCATAGATACTAATGAACTTCACCACTTTTCCTGGTATGTCCCTAGTCAATCTTAATATAATCCTTCTTTTAAAGGCAAGCACTGCCAAAGAAAAACAAATTACTTGGCTAAGCTTGCATGATCAGGGTTTTGAATTTAGCCAAGACATGTTATATCCAATCTCTTGTAAGAGGTGCCACAGGAATTTCAGTAAGTTCAACTGGTGAAAACAACAGACTTGCACTTCATGTGAAATATAGTGTTTCAGCAAAAAGCGTGCTTCTTTATGTCACTCCAGGTGACTGTCTCAATGTTAATCTAGCAGAAAATAGGATGCTTACTGAACAATCAGCATTATTATTCTCTGCCCAACAAAAGCTTATCATGATCGTTTCAGCCCTGTCTTACTTTATTTACAAGAGCCACCAAGATAAGAGCTAGAGGCAGCACAGTCATTTGTCAGTTAACACTCACAGCTGACTACAGCAAGAACTCATTCATGAAAAATTGAAATTAGTCATTCTCGATTGGCTTCTCTAGCCTTTCTCTTCGGATGCAGTGACTTTTTAAGCAATAACCATTGCAACTCTGGTGAAATTACAGAAGGTACAGAAACAGTTTTCAAACACCAGTAACATTTAACTGTATTAGCATGCTCTCCAAAGGCCTTACTGTGGGGTTAAACCTACAAGGATCATTTTTTTTTCTTTATTAGTGGCAGTCTCAGTCTCTTCTCCATTCTCTCTCAGACTGGAGACTGGAATTGAAAGCCATGGTCAGTGGTAGGAGACTGCTGTCAGTGCAACACGCTCCAGCTTTAACAACCTTAACAACCTTAACACAGAGCAGTAGTGCTGAGTTTGGCTAACAGAGCTGGGTGGTATCTTGTCAGCTCAAACAGACACAGAAGAGTAAAAAAGGCAGCGTAAAGGAATTTGCCACACCATACATGTCTTGTCATATCCAAAGCAAAATGCATGTAGTATATGAATCAATTTGGAATATAACATTAAAAACTAAGGTACGTATTGTCTGCAAAACAGCCAAATTGTTCTCATTCTAGCCGTTATCCTGTCTGAGCTTTTTTCCCTAGAGAAAAACATCCATGGGAACAAGGAAAGAAAACAAAGAGGTAGAATGTTTGAAGCACTACCCTCGTGCTCTTGGGCCACCATCTCATTGCCTACAACTTCAAGCTCACCACCTTCAGGAACAGGCGAGGAGAAATGAACTCAGGTTCACTTACTGCACAGAACTCTGCAGTGAAATATATATGCAGAAACTTACCCATTTCTCTTGTAAAACTGAGTGCTTTCCAAGCCAAACACAGCAACATATCAAACTCAGAACACATCAAACAGTTAGTGCTAATATTTATATCAGTGTTGATAATGACTTCAGAATGGAAGAATTCAGCTCCTTTCCATCCTAAATTTGGTGTTTGCTTCAAAACCATATACATAAATTAGGTACATCAATGGAAAATACCAAGTCTTGTTTGCTCCTACAACACAGCACTGGTATTTCCATCGGTGTTCTTGAATCTTTGCAATTATTTTCTAAAAACAATCAGCCAAAAACTATGTTTCTCTGTAAATGTGTTTTACTGCTTTAAACATTAAGGTTTTTTTCAAATTAATGTTTTTCACAGCTCCATCTTTAATCTCATTTGCAAGCAGATAAATATTTCAGATTTTAAGTACTCTGACTCAAACTTTATTTAAGAAAAAGGAATGATGAACATAAAGCAAATCTGGCCCTATTTGCTGGACCAGTCCATGCATAAAGTTCATTTACACTCTCTATAGCACGTAAGTCTTTTCTTTTAATTGCTGTACTTGAGGCTGTAATTCAATACTTGTTTAGCAGCTTGGGCTAAGAAGTGAATCAAACTGTATTCAAAAACTCATACCTACAAGCCAGAAAAAAACCCAGAATATATATATGTGCAGAATAATGCAGGGAACTCTGTCCCAAGGGTGACTCATTACATTGAGTACCTATCCTAAACGTCAGGAAAAACTTTGTTATAGCAAGACATTTATAACAATACAGAGTGATTATTAGACATCTGCTATAACAGTCAGAAGCTTGAAGGGTTTGGGAGGTGAGTTAAGTTTGGTTTGTTCTTTTTGGTTTTTTTTTGATTTTGTTTGGTTTTAAAAAAATTTTTATATTAAGTGTGTAGCTACAATGCAGGCACTTGTCCTACATTGCTGATGTTTCTGGATTTCTCTTTTAAAGTCATCGATGCAAAACCATCCTGGAAAACCTAAACCAAAGTTCTTTCAAAAAGTAGTTTCATCCAAATAGAATCATACCAAATAAAGCCATAAAATCAGAGACTGCTCTAAGTACACTGTAATGAGCCCTCAGATTAACTGAGTTTGCAATGAATTTTAAACATACAAATAAATTCTGTGTACCTTTTGGATTTTCTGGCAACCACATCGCACAGTCTTGGCTATTACCCATAAGGGAGTTCTGCCGCATTAATGGCATTAACATGATGCTTTTCTTTTGCTAGCATGAGTTCTTAAATTATTCTAAAGGTTCTTGTATCTCAGTTCTGCTTTCCATGTTAAAGCTGGAGTATCTAGCAGCAGTGGCTCACTGTGGAGGACATGCACCATTTCAGCACTGGCTCAGAAGAATGCATTGCTTGGGATGCACAAGTTCTCCATTTGAGCAACTCCCAAAATAACTAACACTGAAATAAATATTTATCAACTCAGCTATAACTATTTCCCTTTCATACTGGACTATAGACAGAATGGTAATCACTTGACTATTCATTCTTTTTATATGCCTCATTAAATTGATTAAAATCACATCAAGCATACATGTGTGGGACTTGCAAAGTCCCGCCTGTTCCAGTACAGTAAGGAAATCTGTTGCATGTGTTAACCTTCCCAGCAGAACATTACATCCCACTCTACAAGATAAAGATCTATATTTCTTTCAAAAATTATGATTTAGATTCTTACGTAGCTGATTCCCTAAGGTAAAGAAACTACGGTCTCCAGGGATCTGAAGCATGACTCAAAATTTTCTGACATCTGTAGTAGTATCTTTCCTTTCCCCCCACCCCCGCTTCTGCATTTCTCCCACTCCCACCCAGGACAAGTCTACTTTTTATTGTCTTTAGTGAGATTCCACAACAAAGTAACACTTCTCAGCATCTACTTGTTTCCTCTGCTTTATCCAATTAAACTTCTAATAAATTGTCTTCACTATTATGCAACAGCACAAGTTCTCTATGATATGGAAGGTAATAATGTGGTGGATGTTCCCCTTAAAAGATTTTATCAGTGATACAGTTTCCTAGTACAAAACTGCTTCACACATCTTGGGGGGAAGAGGGGGGTGCAAGGGGAGATAAATTGTCTGAGGTCAGCACCAAACCTTGCCTCATCTCCCAAGGGTGATGAATCACACACCCTGCTCAGAATAAACACGTCCTCATTGAAGGGGACTGTTGGATGGATTAAATGGAAACACCCTAACAGGAGGATTTTGTTTGTCTGTAGATGCCCCTCCAATGCACAAAGAGAAAAGAGGAATTAAATTGCTGTCCCAAGCATATCTCAGGCCATCTCACTAAAAGCAGGTTCATTTTTCCCCCTTTGTAATACAGTTTTGAAAGTATTCAGATTACCATTTACTTTGTACTGTGAACATCTCATTGCTCTCCAAGGTATAGCTAACAGCCAGTTACTACCTAGGAATGAGTATTTTGCACAATAATCCTCTTACTTCACTTTTGGATTGCTTAAGGAAGAAGATACGCCAGCGGGAAGAGAAGGGAGGAGAGAGAACAAAAATGAGAGTGGGGAGCCAAGACTGAAACAGGGTCAGTGGCAGGAAATGGAACGGGGTGGGGACGGCTGAGCCTGTGACAGCAGGCAATAGTAAACTGGCTAGAGCTGGGAGAGCATCATGAGAAGCAGACAGGGCAGCATAAAGCAATGAGCATACTGCACTCCAGGTCATGTGAGGAAGGCATGGGAAAGACTTTCTAAAAAGTGTATTAGAAGTATATTTTAAATATGTGAAAATTTGACTCAGATTGAATAAGAGTATTGCAAAAAATGAACCAAGTAGTGATCCACAAAGCATCACAGCTCTTCCCTCTCATCTCCTCAAAGTCCACAGGTCTCTCAGGTGAGACTGCATAACTTATAAACAGCTCTAAGCAACTCTAATGGTTCCTCACACTAACAAGTCAACTGAAAAGCACAACAGGTAAAGACTCCACAAGACTCTCTTTCAAGGCTCCTTGAACCTTCACAGAGCAAAGACATATTTATGTACTGCACCTGTACTCCTTGAACCACACTAATTTTAAAAAAGTTTCTGATAGTTTTTTATTACACTGTGTTGATCGTATTCTGTAAAATTCACTGTGGAGGTTTTTGTAGTCTTCCTTCATCAGCTCAGAATTCTTTAGGAGGATATTTTCATGCTTTAATGGGGGGGCTGTGAAGATGAACTGGAAACATTGTCACTAAACACCTCTTCATATTCTCAGAAACACCTCTTCATACTCACCTGTCTTCTCATACAGAGTGCACAAGACTTGCTGGGTCTTTGCATTGAAAAATAGATAGCATAGCCACAGCAATTTGAAATGCCTATTAGCTGAGCTCTGTAAGTCCAGCTAGAAATGAATTTAAAATAATTGTAGTTTCTTGCCCTTTTTCTCCATTTCTCTTTACTTCTGTTAAAAGAGGTTTGTGCTTGGTGTTCATAAGCAGTTTAATTAATTAAGTTTAATTAATTTCAAAACTAGTGAAATAACTAGATCCTTGCCATAGCAGCTTCACTTAATGAAGCTACTATATTTTCATCACATGAAAACAAGTGCATTTAGTGTTCTTCTGCTCAGGCAAACAAAAAGGTTAAGTGATATATTCCAAAAGACAATACCTGTTGCAGGAAGTTATGCAACAGCATTAGAGCAGTAGAAAGGGACATATCTACAGATATCATGGTGAAATTAGACAAGTTACAATTCCATTACTGTGGCATCTTCCTTGTGAGTCCAGAGAAGATGAAAATATGAATGTTTGAAGAACTTAGAAAAATGTTATTTGTCTTAGAGATACCACCTCTTCTCCAGATTAAATATTCAACTGTTGAACATCATCTACCAAAACTGAAGACATACAAACACGTTTATGCTTAATGCTGCAAGCTAATTTCATGTATCCATCAGTGTTCTGTACCTGTCTGAAAGTAACTAGTGATGGACACTCATTTTTGTGAGACAGCAGGAAGACACTTTTTCCAAAGACTGTCCATTTCTTCCTTTACAACCTGTAAAGTTTAGCCTGTATTTTCCCCTAGAATTCCCAGTATCTCAGAGACCCAACTGTGTATTGCTGTGGAGTGTCTGCCATTTGCCAAAGTAATGCATTGGCCACTAAAATCAACTAAACATTTCTCTGAAGGCAATTTAACATTTGCCCTATCTCATGTATTTGAAAGTTCCAAAAAAGTGGTTCATTTTCACATGGTTAGTGATAGAAAAGAGGTTTGCATACTGACCCCTCAGCTGTTCAGCTTATAAATGCCAATCTCTGAAAGTAATCTCTAAAAGTCCAGTTGCCTTGCTTAGAATCATCTGACTTACTGTTTCTTCATCTCACATTTTTGAGAAACTGGTCTCGAACTTTGCTCAAAATTGTTCAGAGCCAGACTCAGTGAAAGTATAAGATGTAGTACAAGATACTTGCTCTGTGGAGAAAAGCATGCAGTAGTGTATAGCTGAAATCTGAGTCTGTCAGTTTTGCATAACTGTTTCTTGATGTCCTTCAACATCTTTCCCAGGCTGTGCTATGTTAAACAGATAATCTGAGTAAGTTAAGGAAAGAGAGGCCAGGTCGCAAGGTTAAGCAGAAGGTTCACACCAGGACCATTACAACACCCAGGGATGCTGGGGGGAAACATGAGGCTGGAACGATGTTAAGTAGCCAAGAACCGCAACAGCCAAACAGACAAGCACAAAGATGGACTGACTTTCCCTTGCCTGAAGTAACACCGCACATGAAACACACAAAGCCTTAGCACACCTGGACTACCAAAGCCATTTCCTAAAATAAGCCTGCACTGAATTTGAACAGGGCCTCACAGAGACCCCTCTGAATAAACTGTAGCAAGAAGCTGTCCAGGCTAAGCAGAGGGATGGTGAGTAGGACAAACTTCATGACCAGCATGAACCTACCTTCCTAGTCCAGGAACACAAGGCCTAAACAAGGGAGAACAACTGGAGCACAAACTTTTTGCTGCACAGAAGGCAGCTAAAAATTCCTGTTTCATGTAGCAGGAAAGTTCTCCAGACTGAGGAGTGTGATTTTAAAGGATCAGGCAGAAAACATGGTATCTCAAACTAGAAGGACCACTGCCCCAAACTCCTGCTCCTTAAAATTTCCTTGTATTGTTGGTCCCTTTTCTTTTCTACTCATTATAGCAGGATAATAGAGAAGAAAAAGGTCTCAAATTGCCCCTCTGCTTGCAGATTCTGTGACGTCCATTGCTTTGCCAGGGGGGCTGTTCTCACAGAGCTCTTGTGACATGCTCAGTCAGCGGACGTGCCCAAGCACAGCAACAGGCAGAGCTTGTGTTCAGCACAGGGGAGCTACAGACAGCTGCCCCCTCCTTTCCTTGCTTTCTGAGTTCAGTCTTTCTGACAACCAATGTTGACCAGATGGGCCCTAGATTTTAAAAGCTATGTGAAGAAGGGGATGTCTCCTGATGTGCTTGCACTGAACAGAAAACACACCTCAAGATGTAAAGTGCCAAGAGTTGTCCATTCGAAAAACAAAACAAAAAACCTGGTTGCTTTATATCAGTGGAAGCTGCAGAGTAGCTCACGCTGGAACTGTGCACGCACACAAACACACAACAGGCCTCACAGTGCAAACCAAGGGGCTTATTAGAGATGAAAGAAGGCCTCACATCATCCCTTGTAAGGGACCATTGTCTCCCTTTCTGCTACAGTGGTCTGTGAAGCTGTGGGAAACACATGACCTCCGAGCCACAGCGCTGTGTGCAACTGCAAAAGAAAAGGAAGGGGGAGAGGGAGGGTGTTCCATGGGAGGGCCAGCGTCCTCACTCTCCAGTCTTCCAACAACATCCCCACCATGCCATCCCAGTGCACAGCATGGAGGTGTTTCACATGCCTCCACGCAGCTCCTGCTGCAGCCCAGTCAGCAATAAAATGAAACCTCAGCAGAGAGAGCAAGACACCCTTCCCCATCAGCACAAGGGGGTTTCCCTCTGGCTGCCTAGCTGGTTACTCAGGCTTAATGGTTGAGGGTATGCTTCAGACCTTCTGCTTTTCACTTGTTCTTTTCCATACCATTAATAAGGACCAAAAAAATCCTGCTTCACTTGGAAAAAGGGTAGACAGGAACAAACAAAAGAGAAAAAATCCAAGTAAATGGAGCACTGGGAAAAAGGGATGGAAAAGATTTATGTAGAAGACAAGTATCTACAGCCAGTGTTTATCCTATGTCCTTTACTGAGTTTTTGGTTAGGAGAGATGCTGGGAGATGCAAAGTACAGTACAGTGCAGAAGCACATGCACTCCCCATACTACTCTGAATACAAACCACACTCATTTATTCTTTCTGGTCTCTCCTTTTTTTGCTTGCTCCTCGTAACCTTCCTTCCAGTCATTTGATCAATCTTTAGTCTGTTACACCTAAACAGAACACCATGCTCTATTATATTCAACTCTGTTCTAAAGAACAAGACTATTAATTTTGATCAGGCTAAATTCTACCAAGATGTGAAGTCCAGGACCTTTGGGAAGTCCATTAGAATCTAAATTTCTCCTAACTCAGTTTTCCACTCAGCATCTGATTCAAGCTTTCTGCCTTGGTATTTAGATATCAGTGAACACTATGGGAGTAATAATTGCTCTGTAGAACCAAAAGTCAGACCAGGCTGCCAGAGCTAGAGGATGCTCCTGGATGCACCATGGAGGAAACTATCTCTTGGAGAAAGAGAGATATAACATGGATATAACTCTGTTCAGAACTACAGACAACATTCAACTCAGCTTTCACTGAATTTCTTCAAAACCTCTAACCACAACACCAGAAAGTTCCTGCAGTAAATCTTCTTCTGAAATAACCATCCTCTTTTCGGGCTGAAAAAGAAAAGAGTGTTACCACTACCTTATTTCTGTATTGAAAGATTTAGGAGATGCTCAGACACTTGGGTAGTGCATGGCGAAAACTGCATATGCAAGGGGTTTCTTTCATACACAGCTCTTAAATACATGATATTTGTAATTAAAAAGTATACAGCTGCTTTACTAACAGCAACACTAACTGTAACACACTTTAAAAAAATGTTAATGTACTTTTCCATGAAAAATTCTCTTTGGCTATTTTGTTTAATACAACTCAAGCTGAAGACAGGCTTTTAAGCCCAGCACTACACTGTCTGACTTGCAAAGGCATTCAGGAAATACCCAGGGCTAAACAAAACTGTTCTTAATTATTTTAAATTCATAAAAACAGCTCTGTATAAGGTTCTGAATCCCTTTTTAGTTAATAGAAATACCCCTACAGCTGGAACCCGGACTACAGCTCTAGCCACCTCTCTTTCCAATGTCAACAAAATTTTCCGCTTCTGTCACAAGATTTTGACAGTTCTTACAACATCAATGAATCAAGTCTTGTGGTCTCTTTAGAAAAGCTGCATTATCCACAGGGCACATAAAAGGAGAATCAGCAGAAAGACAACTTTGAGGTAGTTATAACCCACAGGTTACACTCCAGAGGGGAAAAATAGAGACGGGAGAGAAGCACTGCCCTTTTACCAGGTCAACAGCTAAACACATTCAAACCAACAAAACTTGAATTAAAAATAGTAAAATGTATCCAGGACACAGAATCATGTAACAAGGAAAGTGAAAAGCTGGAAGAGTCCTCAACAGCCCTAGCTCGCAATCCATCAGGGGAGAGCAGAATCCACAAAGCAAGCACACATTTATACTGACATTTGTTATTCCCCAGAACAGGATTATGCACTGTACAATGTAATTGTGTAAAAAACCCCACTTCCAAACTTTGCTTAAGTCCTTCGGGAAGTTCATGGTAAAGCCATACAAAGCCAGGTCTCCAGATGCCTAGCCCTGTAACTTCAGAATACTTCTGAAAAGAGCTGCATACGTTTGAAAGCAATGTGTATCTATAATAAATGTGTTAGAGTTAGGAACCTAACCACAGTACAGAGGTATAAGCTAGCAGCTGAGAAATGGGAAGTTAAACCTCTGTAACAAAACTGGGCTTTACATACTGCTTTTCATGTTCCCTATTCTTGGCAAACAACAATTAGACAAGTGGTTTTCACTATCCATTCAGAATGAAAGGAAAAAAAAAATCAAATCAACAGAAAGTAGTGAACTAGTAAACAGGATTAAACACAGCCTTTAGTAGTCTCAGATAGGGAATTGTCTAATGCTTTCTATTTATCTTGCTGATGGTCATTTCAATAAGCACCTACACAAAACAAAGTTAATTAAAATGACTGCGCAATCTATGGAATAATATTTGCAAAGCACAGTAGCTACAAAATGACATGGGAAAGACAGTCCATAACCTTCAGATTAACCAGTGCCAAAGAACACTAAAACAGATTAAATATAAACATTGAAACCCAGGAGACCACATCCCTGAGTACAGTTATACACTACTTATGTACTCTGCAGGTAGAAAAACATGATCATAAAAATCAAAAAACCAGTCTAAGGAGAATCATTTAAGTGAAGCGAGGCCAGCATAAGGTCCCCAAGAACGTCTTCCTCTTTCCCCAGCCCAAAGCAAACAAAGTCAATACAAAATGGAAAATAGGCAGTGTTGACTGGTTCTGTAAGATTTTTCTTTTTAATTGTATTTTCAAGTCCCCTAAAAACAAACTATGACACATTGGTTCTGCTCTAAGACTGATGGATCAGCTTGCACCAAAAATAATCAGGGCAGGGTGAAGGTGAGTTAAATACATACACATTATATTCAACATTTATTAACATGCATCACAATTAATTTCCCAAAGAAAATATCCCCAGATAGCTAGTAGGTTGTTTAAAATTCTGTCCTACAGCAGAAGTACCAATCTGGCTCTCATTTTTGTGTTCCAGGAAACAGCTGTTTGTGTTTACAGTTACCAGCAAACAATTCAGCTTTTTAATCAAACAAGAGCTGCTTGGGTGCCTTTGCCCATGGCTATGGGAATCAAATCACTCTGGAAAACAGATCTTTTACAACATTACGAAGAGGCCCTCAGCGGATGCAGGGGATTTGAGAGGCATGCTTTTTGAGGAAACCAGATTTATAGTTTGCAGCATTCTCCATCCTGGGTCAATATACTGAGCTCAGTAACAAACTTCAAACTCAAAATGGCCCAGGGGTCAGTTTTCTTTATTCTTCTCTCTCCAAATTATTTTCTGTCTCATGTGCCTACATCCTCTACACTGCATATGCAGAAACATAATAAAATATTAGTTCAACTCTACTGTAAAACAAAGTTGGGCAATTCAGAGAGGATGATGTTGTTCTTTAGCAATAGACTACATTTTTGCAGTAAGAACATATAGAACCATTTTTCCTGTATGAACACTTGTGTGATGGCACTTGCTTAGAGGTTGAAGAGAACATGTGAGCTCCTCTCCCTATTTCACTTCAGCTTTGTAGCAACCTTTCCCTACTGTTGGCCTGCTTGGAGCTGTTCCTCACAACTACAAGGCATGCACATATGCAATACATGCAATTGTTAGTTTGTCACAAAACAAGACCAGTTCCTCATTTCTCTAGAAGTGAGTTAAACACAAGTATATCAGTGGTGTGCCTCATAAGGAGTCAAAATGAAATGTATGCTGGCCAAGATTTCTGTTTCTTGCACTGCTGTGTCCATCAGCCTTTCAAGGAGAAGCAGGTGAGTTTAAATGCTGCAGCTCTAGACTTGGAAAGGCAAAAAAGTGTATCTTAAGTGAGAAAGCAACTACCAAGTTCCTCCTCCTGATCATTGCCTAGCAGCATACTCACCTCTTGTATTTTCTAACAGAAATCTCTGAGCCAGCTCAGCTTCTTTCCTTCACAGAAAGAAATACTTATGATACACCGTGCAATCTTTGCCATTCCTGTCCACAAAGCTTCCCTAAAAATAGCCATGTGATCTATGAAAACAGAATTCTGTTTCTCCTCTTCTAGAAAAAAAACAGAGCTTCAAGGAGCTAATACACTGGAAAAACCCACTAGAAGTGATACAGCAGCAGGCACTGGAGGCTTTTAGTTGATTTGAAAGGAGCACAGCCTTTTCTCTTGAAGCCAGGTAACATGAAGCAATTTAGTTAATCCAGTCTTCCTCATTCCACCAGGAGTTCCAGGGCAAATTTGAAGACTTTTGTCTTCAGAAAAATTTTAGATAGTCTCAGAGGCACTGCTAAACAAAACCCCAGCGAAGGCCACAAAGGGAAGGTAAACAAACTCATGCTGGTCTACAGACTGATGGAGGGAGGACATCAATGTAACAAACAAAAAATAAATAAAAATTGTATGGCCAGGAGCAGCTGGGTGTCAGACTCCAAGATTCCCTATGACTGTTGCACTAACAGGAACAGAGATTCTCCATGTTCTGTCATTGCAAGTGGTGCTGCAGATATTAAAAACCACTAAAACTTTGTTCCCCCACAAGGTTACTAGATCACTGCTAAAAGACTCAGCAAGTGGCAACCTGGAGACATGTTTTCATTTTATATGGTATCTGCTTCCTCTGGGATTCCTACCCAAGGTACTGCACAATCCTTTACAATAGAGCAACACTGTTCAGGCAATTCCCAAGACAGCAGCTAAAGGAAAAAATAATAACCCTTAGCAAAAAATACACAAACAACTATCTACAATATAAAAGAAAATCCACTTAGATACAAACTAAACAGGAAACTGAAGTGTCTTGAGTTTAAATGAGGGGAAGTTGCAAATGAGTTCTGGCTCTCTAGAGAATAAAAGCATTTCAACCTGATGGCCACTATCAGCAAAAGATCTTTTTTGATTCTATCTCCTCAAAACCTCAAGTCCATGATCGTATCGAGTGAATATAAGGGAAGATTTATTCCCTCTTCATTAACTTCTTGGGTCTTCTGCCTTGAACACGAGTTGAAAATTGCACACAGCACCCTTATACAACAAGCAGTCTCTGGGTTTCATAATCTAGGTTATCCTTCCCAGGCAAATGCAGTTTAATACATGGAGGAATGCCAAAAGCTAAGTGTGTAAGTTTATACAGACGTACCACACTATTTGTATTGGATTGATTAAAAACCCAGCAAATGAAAACAATAAAGAAAAGCATCCAAGAACAGAGCATTCTTTATATATTTGTAATTTTGGTTTCTAAATAGACACATTTTTCAAGAGTTGAATATGCAATTATTTTCAAAACTTACAAATCATCAGCAATGAGTAAGACAATTGGATAAAACATTCTAGCTGAACTTTATGTGCAACTTACATTTAATTTTAAATACCTGCCTTCCATAAATTTTTCAAATTTGTCTTACAGGAAAACATAATGGTGATACTGATGTCTATATTTTGTGTAACCCAAGTCAAAAAGGAGCAATATACAACTTAAATAATTAAAATAACCCCATTTCTGTTAAAGTGAATGTTGCAATTGTTACTGATGTAGAATGAGGAATGCATGACAATGCCTCCTGATCAGGCCCCAGTACATTCAACACTGAACTTTACTCTCCAAATTGCCTTCACTTTCAAAAAAATTAAGAAATCCAAGCAACAAGAAGTAAATTTAATCACATTGTAATTATGAAAGTAAAAGAAATTAGCCAAAATAAAAGTGATAATAAAACAACACAGAAACAGTTTCCCCTTCAAATGTCAGTTATCCTTTCAAAATTATGAAGATGCAAATTCAAGTTTTTTTTCAGTGTCATTAACCAACATCTACAAACAAGAAACACAAACATAGCATAGCTGAGATAATCATATAGTTAGCCCTCTGAAAGGATATGCTCAAAATCAGAAGGATTAAACCACAGAATTAATATGAAGCACAGATCTTTGGAGGATTTGCAGGTAATTAAATGAACAGTTTCTGCCTCATGACATAAAGGCCTAGATAGTACCTGTACTGTGCAAGTGTTTTTGCCACTGAGCAGCTGAGGAAACTGAGACTCATGGCCACAGCTCCCAACTTTTATTCTCCTTGTTCTGATGGAGACAAATGTGACTCCACCCAGTTCTCTATCTCATCAAATGCTTGTGGCTGACAGCTAGAGATGTACCTGACTTTATGGTTCCTGGTCCTCTTCATACACGTGCTGCCTGTGAAACCCTGCAGCTGCCCCACTGGAGCCACGCTACCTTTGTGAGCAGCTCCCTCTTTCTCCTGTGGACATTCAGGTTAGATCAGAATCCTCCAAGGTGAAAGAGAACCCCACAGCAAACCCAAATATGTAGTAAAAAAGAGCATTTAGTAAAGAACCCACAGCCATAAATGTCAGTTAAAAATCAGTTCCTCATTATCAGTGGTAAGCACTGGCTTAGCACTGATTGGAAACTGGCAGATTTCTTTTTCCCCATAATTCTGACAAAAAATCTTGTCATGCACATGAAACCCTCCAGGTGTATAACCCTCTCCTTCTTCCATACTGCACCTCATCTACAGAATACAGGACCAGATTTTACATGCTCTACTCACAGGTACTCTCTCTTGAATGAATCAAGAAACTTCCGACCTCTAGTTGGGAAAGTTGAAATTGAAGCACCTTAAAACCAATGCAAACTCATAAAACTTCCATAATTATTCATGTACTGATTATTCATAATAAGCTAAAACTGTTGGTCAGAGAGAGAAGGAGCAGGTAAAGATGAACAATGAATGCACTGATTCTTGGCTCCCAGACATAAAACTCATTAGCTATGGTCTGAAGTGATGAAAAAATGGTAATTAATAGCTAAAATAAGCCAGTGTTATACTGTTACATGATCATTCTCTTGCCCAAGCATAGAAGAAAGAAAAACTTCAGCTTAGTGATGTGCCTCCAGCTTTCGGTGCTATGTGTGGCTACTTCTCAAGAACAGTGTACAATTGTCCTCTGCTTAGGGCTGTTCTTGAAGCTGTAATTATGCAAAATAACTTGATGCTAAGTCTAGAATTACAAAACCCACAACCCATGTTTTCTCCAAGCACAAGCTCCCAACCTAGAAACCTAAACCTACATTGGCTATCATCACACTTGAAATTTAACAAGAGCCTGCATAAAGTGAAGTCAGAGGCACATCTGCACATCATTGATCATCAGCACAACACTGATATTGGCTACATTATAGAATTGTGCCAGTGCTGGCTCCAACATGGAACTGCCTGTAGTTCCTTATTCTGGTAATATCAGCATCCAATTTGTTGGACAGATTCTGTAATCCAGAGATGAAGGCATTGGTAGGTTTTGATTTTATCCAGCATTAACAGCCCCTAATAGCCTAGTTCAGTGTAGACATAACAAATGGAAATGGATTTAAATCATCCTTCCCTTGAGATGTAATTTCATAAGAGAACAAACTCTATATGCACAAAGAGAGATTTCCAATGTAAACACGTGGTGGAAGCTAAAAGCTTCAGTTAGACTTAGGGCAAAGCAAGGGATTAAATTTCAAAGACACCCATTTCTTTCCAGTTCACAATATATATATTCTTTTCTGCTGACTTTTCTGCCCTTTGTGCTCAGAAGATCATGTCTATTAAAGAAATCACTTCTTAACTTTTTGAGACCTTACTGAGCTTTGTCTCCTTTTTCCCCCTCACACAACAACTCCAGCAGGAACAGAGAATCTACAGTTGTTATAATGGGTAAATCATAAGCAGAACCAGAATCATTATCAGCATCTGTATGTGAGCATTTTAAATTAGGCTTTATGTTTTCAGAAGATGGGCTCTAGAATTTTAACTAACTTGTTAGCTAAATTGAAGTTCTTAAACCATGAGGAAAAAAAATAAAGAGATGTGTAATAACTCCAGTATTGAAGATTCTTCAGGGTTTTTTCTTTCTCAGGATTAATGTACTATTAAGCCCTGATTTTGTATTTGATAAGATGCCAAGCAGAGTCAGAAAGAAAAGTGCTTTACAGAGAAAAATCCAATTCTAATGCTAGAAAAAACTGTATTTATGAACATAATATTTTTTTTTCCCTCTGACTTCTTATTCCTCTGACAAAAATACCTATGAGGACATTATATGCTAACCATTACTACTTAAAAGTTTGACCTCATCACCTCTCATAAAAACACAAGACCAGATTTACATGCAACAGAAAACTTCCAGTCATTTTGCAATGGTATTGACTTATTTCAAAAATAAGTTTAGATCCCTAAAGGATAGTTACTTTTGTTGGTTTGTCTTTTCTTCAAAGACACTGTTTTTAAACATTGCTAACATTCAGTGCTGAAACAGCACCCTAAAAGAATGCACTCATTATCTATTTGAAGATAATGTGATATGGTGTTTTTTGTGATTGGACACACTGAATCTGTTACAATCATAGAGAACAAAATTTCCTTCCATTATCTGAGATCTGTGGTTTCAGACAATTGTGTTTAAATAGAAAAAAATCCATATTTAAATAGTCCCTGCAATTAAAAAATTTAAGGATATGAAGTTAAACAAGAAGCAGGGAGAAAAAAAAAAGGATGAAAAAGGCAAATCTGGGCAGAACAGAGGGGTGTTTATACAAGCCAGCATTTGTATGCAAGCTTTACACACTGTAAAGTG
Source organism: Motacilla alba alba (assembly GCF_015832195.1). NCBI lineage: Eukaryota > Metazoa > Chordata > Aves > Passeriformes > Motacillidae > Motacilla > Motacilla alba. The sequence continues at coordinate 29,209,611 of NC_052020.1, forward strand.
GCAGCAGGGTTATTATTACCAACATTTACAATCCAAGAGAGCAAAAGAGACTTCTGCATATACAATGGACTGATTTTGTTAGTGACAAAGGTTTGTATGGGATGCAGCTTTTTACCTCTCTTAGTTGAACAGTTTTGTGCTGATGTAATTCTAGCTTTGTCATTAGTCCCAGTACTGCACAGGGTAGTAAAATCAGACCTGATCACAGCAGAATGTCCCTTTAGAAGGTTTATTTTGATTGGCCTATCATTTAATATTATTTCTTTTTTAAAGAGAAGGCTTCATACAATATGGGAAATGATCTGCTCTCATCGTATTCCTTCGGGTACACAAGTCACTCCTTCAGCAATATTTACCACTTAAAATTTGCCACCAACCACAACCTTGATCTTTTACTGTGTTGTGTTCTAGAAGGACACTGTTCCTGACATTTAATCCACAGAAACAAATTTCAAAGTTATCTTTTTTGTTTTTTGAGAACCAGGGCCTAGGAAGTTTTTTATGATCTCAATAGAAAGTTATATGTCTTTAATGCTAGAATTGCAAATATCACAAGAGGCAAGATATGAAGTGTATGATGTGTTCAGCTAAAGAATTGATAATGCCTGAAATTTCCTAATTGACAACACTTATGTACGCAAATTTATTTATACATATTCTCTCAGAATTATGACTAGTGTCTCCATCTTCAAATTCTATCTTGGACAAATGCACTTGAAGCTACTGGTCCTTAGCTTTTGGCTCTAAAGGCCATTTTGGGTTTTTTTGTGGTTTAGTTTGGTGTTTTGTTGTTGTTTTAAATCAATGAGCAGTTGACCACAGACTGCTCTGCAATTTCCCAAAGTAAAGTATTTCACTATTAGATGTAAAAAGATGTGACAATCATAACAACTCAAAAAAAAAAAAAAAAAAAAGGGGAATGACCATTCATCCAAATTGCCCCAACAAATCAATTAGAAAAGACTTCTTTTGCAGACTTCTGTGTGGTTATCAATTAATCTATCTACATGTACATACACATGCACAGGCACATAGATATCTATCTCTTCTATTATATACTAAACCAGCTTTGTGTTTATTTAGGAGAGGTTGGTGGAATGTGAAAGTCACAGCTGGTTCAGACACTCATCTCCTGAGGAATATATATTCGGAAAGGAAACTACATATTAGAATTTGATACTCCTGTCTTTTGAAGAAGCCTAGCTTGAGCAAGTATGGAAATGGGATTTAAGATCAGCCAAAGCAGCTAAATAAAAGGGCTTTACAAATGTAAGCTGAGTTTAATTTTACTGAATAACTTCCCTATTTTCTTTTTCATTCTTCAACAGCCCCAGAACAACAACAACAAAAAAAGTTTCTCCAAAGATGATTCTATCTCTACTAAGCATTTTCTCTGAAAGAATATTAATATATCATTCTGTGGTACACGGCTTTATCCTCTCTGACTTCATCTCCTTGACTTCCTGAAAAGATCCCTCAGATCAAAGATGATGATTAATTTCTATATAGAATTCTTTACAGCAGGATCAGGTATAAACAAAGATGAAATATTAATAATAGAACTGGACAACACTTGCATTGCAATCTGTAACCCAGTCAAACTAGTATTTGAACATTTTAAACTATCCTTGCAGACATGGAGGAGACCACTGCATGCATTGGGAAATAATTCAGCAGTTTTAGTAACAGTTGTGAAGATGAGCGTGGAGTGCAGCAACCAAATAGAACAGAAAAATCCATTATCCTTTAAGTTGGAACTCAGTCAAAAGGAAGTTGAAACCACCACTTCACCATGAGATATTCAAGAGAGACAGTTATTTCTGAGGAAGTGAAGTTGCACAAAAGTTCTGACAGATAACAGGAAGCCAATCGAAAAATGAGATGTTAATTCACAGTAAGACACAAGCGACAGCCTCTGTTTGCTGACTCTCCTGCTTTCTTGCCAGATGTAGCAAGAACATGCCATTTGCAAGACAGATAACTTCTTTCTGAATGCATAAAAATCACAAAGCAAGGTCACTTTTAATCTAAATTCCATTTCCAAACATAGCAGGGCTTGGGTATGTTGGGAAAGAAGTGCTGAGAAAGAAGTACCCAGTTCCTCCTGAGTGAAGAGAGGAGAACTCCTTAATCTCTTCTCATTTGTGGTCCTTCTGACTCCTACTGAGTAGGGTCCTTCTGGACTCCTACTGAGTAGGCTTGATCTGGAGTATGAAGTATAAGCATGAAGTACTTATTGGAGAAAAAAGAACAACCAACAGTACCATAAGGCTTGATAAACAGGAAACTTGCCTCCCCAAAATCTTCACTCACAGAACATTTTAAAGGTTACAATATTGTAGCTGGTATTTTTGATCCAGCAAGTAAAAAAATTTTTGATCCAACAAGTAAAAAAATACTCAAGCAGAAAGCAGGTCTTACACAAGTCAGAATGTATAAACACTTGTGCAGAGACCATAAGGACTAAGTTGTGCTTTCTCAGTAAACTGGATGAAGCAGCTTCAAAAATTTCCAGACCCTTTTAGTACCTTCCATTAGGCATCATCTCATTAATCTAAACACATGAAACTTGGTCAGCCAAAGGAAAGACAAATCCAGAGGGTCTCTCTTGTGGTTTATCCTTGCCATATTTTAATTTATGGACTTCAGGGCTTCATTGGAAATTTTCACTTCTGTAAATAGTCTTACCTAAAGTTTTTGTGAGCCATGGATTGCCAAGTGAGATCCTGAGTATTTCTTCAGCTAACAAACCAGGATTCGAGGCTCATTCCTGTTACTTTCAATGGTTCCATGTTAAAACATTCCTTGTTCTAACTTGACACAATAAGGGAGAACACACAGATTTCTGTCAGATACCTCCAAATTCCATCAAACGGCCAGAAACCAGCCTCACGTTCTACTTTCAAACAACCAGAACCAAGTCCTAAATGGAGACACCAAAGAATAGGCCAATTTGTGAAATGTATCACAACACATTCATCTATAGGTATAAACCAGAGTTCACCTGTTCTGAGAAGATTGAACATTTAGGCTGTGTTCTTTGACTAGAAGGCCTTCACCTAGACCTAATGCTCTCAACCTTAAGCTGGGAACCTACAGTCTTTTGAGTACATACTGCTCAAGTTGCTTCCACTTCTTTACCAGTTTACAGTGTAGTTTACTCAGCAGCCCACTGAGAGAACTTGGCCTCCATAGGCATTTTTATAAATCACCATTCCTGGCATCAACGTATCTTCAAACTATCTTCTGCCCATAACATAGTGAAGTAACTGGATATTACTTTATTATGTAAACAACTCTCTTTTTTTTTTTTTCTCCTGAATATCAACTTCCAGGCTGCCAGCCCAGTGCGGGTGTTTCTAGGCTGCCAGCAGACCATACTAGGGCACTGGGGACTCACACATCAGTAAATATTTCAAGAGCCATGGCTACAACAGCTGTTTTCATCATCACTGCTCATATTGTCAAGGTATTTACAGTAACAACAATTTCTGCAAAGAAAAAAAATCTTGAGTCTTCTGTAGGGAAACCCACACTATACATTCTTTATCCTCCTGCTCCCGTAACTGATCAGGTTCTTGAGACTGATGAGAGATGCTGGGCCATGCTCACTATTCACAAAATATCTCCTGACATATTTTAACATAGTTCTGTGATATGTAATGTGATACAAAAGAATAAAATCCTACTTTATATAAGTGGCTAATCTCATTAGGACCTGTTTCTGCACTGTATTGTCACTTTTCACAGCAATAATCTACATCTGCCTATAGAGAAAACTATATAGAACCAGACAGCACAGGTAAACTCACTTAGCTGTAGAAGTCATGATGGCCTCAGTACAATTTAGAAATCCCACTCAGAGGCAGGTATTGTTTTGGACACACTTTTAATGCCTATAGGTCACAAATTAACAACTTTTATAATGACAGTGACAGCAATCAACCACTTGAGTATTCCCCTTAAAACAGGGCACACATCCACACATCTTGCAAACCTTACCACACATCTTGCAGATCTGATCTGCGGTCTTCATCTGAGCCCTCTGCATCCAGCACACTGGCAAACATACAGAGCTTCCTGAGCCATCCAGCATCTCAGTGAATCATTGTTTGTTTTGTAAATATTACTGGCCACAGCTCAAAGGAACTTTTCTATGCTTTTGATCTCCACTACAAATGCAAAGGACTGAGCAGCATGTGGCCAGGAAAAGCTGCATCCATCAAGAGGCTATGAAAACTTCTGCCTGGAAAGTCAGTAAAAAAGAAAGGTAAGCTCTTCCACAACAACTCTTTATATGAAATTTCTACTTTATATATTCGGAAACTGTAATTTTCACCCATCCATCCTTTCTCAGAAACCCAGAAGTTCCATGAGGGCATGTTTCAAAAGAACACATAATTTGTGCTCCTCACCAAGCTCACATGTCACTGCATGCAGAAACTAACATTATACACACATGCTATCAGTGAGAAGGAATAAGATACTCTTTAGGCGTAATGCCTAGAAAAATGAAAGAAGAGTTTTCCATGAAAATATTCTATAAAAACTTCTAGAAAAACATATAAATATTGTTAGTGAAGTGCAGAGTTATAAGTATGCACTTTACTACATGCCTTAGGAGGATTTCAGATTTTCATTTCTTCCACAGAGGCATTTCTTTGCCAGGTTCTGACAAAACTGTTCAGAAACTGAATGATTACACTGCAAAATAATGTTATGTCTTCATCTATAAAACATAGCAAATAAACTGCATTCAGCTGATCTTTCTTTTCCCAGTCTCCTTTTCCCTTCCCCTTTCATGGCTGCATATATAGTCAGCAGAGTTTCCTGTGAGCATCCACCCTAGTCTAAACCTCAAGAAGATGGCTTGAGGACTCCTTCTATACAGACGTTCCATGTGGTCTTAAATATACCAATAATTTGCATATCAGCTTCACAGGTGAGGTGCTCCAAAGTTGTCACCCACACTGTTAGGAAGCTGTATCTTTCTAAGGCTGAAGTTTTACCACTTGTCCCAGTCACTGCACACTCATACACATTTGCCCACCCAAGCAAGAAGACTGAACTGCCAAATAACAATTCCAAGCATAAGTACCACTGTAGTCTCACATTGTCACCAGACTGCTAAAGCCTTTTATGGAAAAGACTTCTACAAGCAGGACTGGTTTTTGTAGTCTCCGGCAGTATCTCCATACCCTGCCTAAATTCTGAGAATCAAAACTAAACACAAATCCCAGCAGAATTCCACCAATCCTGGGTACAGAAACAAACAGCATTCCTCCTTTCTATTTGGAAATCCTGTTAAAGCATATCAGGATCCCATCAAGGGGCTCTTGGCCAGAGCTGATTAAAAAGACAGCTTCTGCTGAGGAAGTTTCAACTACTTTACCACCCTGGGATAATCTCTGGATCATGGTTTAAGGCTGTTTCCTATGCTGTATGCACAATCTTGCATTTTTCCCTTGATTCATATTGCCTTTACTTGGCTACAGTAGAACTACACAGAATGATGGCTAATCTTGAAAAAGGAGCTAAAAACCAGACAAGGAGAGAAACTGAATAACCCATTAAATCATGAACGTGTCCTATAAAAGTTGTGTGCAAGTATGCTGTGAGTCAAACAGGGGAAAGCCTTCTGTCCCATTGTCCATCTTGGAAATTTGCTGGGAAACCATGCAACCATCCATTGAAATGGATCTGGCACCATTCCACAGAATTGAATTCACAACTGAAAACTAACCTTCAAAACAGTCACTAGTTGCTGCTGGTATTTAGAAGGAAAGTGTCCCTTCATTCTAGCATCCCAGCATTCTTGTATGCACTACTGCTTCAAATAATTTGGACATTTTGAGGAGCATGAACACTCATTTTATTAATCAGTTTCAGTCATATGCATTTACAGTTGTCTTCAATACAGACTGAAACTTTCATTTTAGGGCAACAGACTGTATCTTGAAATGAAAGCAGTCAAGAGGAGTGTAACACATGGACCTACCCTGTTCCCCTAGGGTCCATCGGGTACTTATCTGTAAAGCCCAAGGGCCAAAGGCCAAACTTTAAGAACTATGTTACATTATCTTTTACTTGTTTCATCTTGCAACATGGGTTGCACAAGCACAAAAGTATAAACAGAATGATGCTTCCTTATCAGTGACCTGTCTCCTCCAAGATTTATCCAGTGGCCAGAAGTAGGTTCCCCAGCACCATCACTGACTGACTTCACAGATACTGGATTACCCTATCAGTAAGCCTTCTGGGAGAACAGTCTGGACAGGGAGCAAAAGCCTTTGCTTACATACACATTTCTTCTTCACTAACAAGGAAATAACTCAAATTAATTTAAGTATCCAGACTGCTCGCTATAAACACACCCATGCACACACACACACATACGCATCATACACAGGGCCTTAAGCCTAGAACCACAGAGAACCTGCTGGTGGAAACTGTTAGTAAGAGATTGCCAGAAAATCAGGTCTATCTGCCAGCTTATGGCTGCAACTTCTCCAAGCTTTTTGTGCCCAAGTGCTTAAAGTTCAAAAAACTGTGTCTATCGACTGTAGTTATTTAGAATTTCTGACTCAGTCTTTGGCTGAGTGAAGTATAGGTCTTCATGGAGTGAAATACAGGTCTTACTGTTGGGTCATTAGTTTGGCTTGAGTGAAGAAACTGACTGGCTGTAGAAGAAATGTTTCACCTTTAGGTCACTGGGTTGCATCCAATACAATAGTCAGTAGTAGCTGAATGTCATAACCATCAGACAGTTGTTTACTGTCTGATGCAAATTAATTTGCCAACTTATCAGTTTCACTGCATACTGCAAGATCTACATCATCAATGACCTTCACAACAACTTTAGATATTCAGCAAAGGACTAAATGAGAGCCTGAGCTTCCATGCTGAGTGATGGGACGTGGAGGCTCCAGAACAAAGCTGAAATACACTGATAAGCCAGTAGAACAGCTTGTGTCACCACTGCTTGTGTTCAACAGTCCAAGGACAAGAGGAAAGAAAGTACAGTTTGCAGAGAGCTCAGCTTAGTGCCTTACAGTAATACTAAAATCTATTAAAAAGTACAGTCTGGTTTTAGCAAATATTTTCCTAACTACAGATGTAAGTGGAAGGCACAGCTGTTTCTGTCAATACCCTGAAAGCACCAGAACTCTTTTCATCTAGGCTATATTAGGTACTAGGAGAACGTTAATGTTGACCAGGAGGTGTGATTTAAAAGAGTCTCTTTAAACACACCTTGGTTACATCTGGTTAGTTACAGTAAGTTCATCGCTGATGTTACGCCCAGTTACTTTTTCAAGGAATGTCAACATTTGAGGGCTGTAACTTACTGGCAGTTTAGTGTTATCCTGGGATTAATACGAGAGGAGAGAAGTGGGCTGTGAGTTACAAGGGGATGTGTACTGCAAGAGATTTGGGATTTGGCAGGCCAGAGTTCTCATTAAGCCAAAATTAGTGATGTCCTAGGTCTGTATACATGCTATTAATCACTACCTGGGGCTTACCAACAAAAGTAGTTTTTCCATTAAAAAATTCATTGCTCATTTCAAGAGGAAAAGAATTATCTTATCTGCAGAGTTCAGATTTGGGAAAAAAAAACCAACCAGAATTTGTTCAAGTTCTCTTAAATACATTCTAAAATCTGACAGAAGGCTTCAGAAGAGAAAATATTTTTCTACTCCTGCCTTCAAGCAGCACTATTCCATCTCCAAATTTATTAAGTATTTACTAACCTGAGTTGACAGAAAAGATAATCTTCAAACCATCAGCACATTTAACAGCATCAAAGTAAGTAGATTTATAACTAGGAAATTAGATATTAGAAGAATTAAGATCCCTGTCTTTTGAAGGAGTCCCAGTTAATTGATCCAGTACATTTTAAAGATTCATCAAAATGTGTAACCTCGTGTATAAATTGACAAATAGGTATAACAAACATAGCACAACAAAGAAGCGCATATACAGAAAACGACAGTAATAAAGAAAAGTAGAGAACAGACAAAAATGTAGCATAATAAGCTCCAAGAATATTTCCAGCTGGAAAAGACCTCAGGTCTCTCATCCTACCTCCTGTATCTGGGACAGCTACCTCAGACCAGCTTACTCATCTTTTAACTCAGCCTTTACCCATCCAGATTTTGAAAATCACTGATGACACAGACAGTACAACTGCTCTGTGCAGTCTGCAGTGTTCAGAGTGTAAAGGGAAAGAAAGAAACAGGTAGTCCAGAAAAAGCAGAAGGAAACACAAAAGAACCTCAAAGTGACTGTCACAGAAAGGAAAAAAAGGGCAAGGGAAGAAAATACAGTTATTCTAAAAATAAGAAAACAAGTACAGGAAAACATTTTTTAATACTTCAATTTATCCAGAAGCCTAATGTGAAGGGTCTGTTTCTTTAATCCTTGAGTTTGTAAAATAAAACAGCAATCCAACACAAAAACAAAACAGAAAATCTTCATGCCTTTTAAGCCATCTCAGCATAGACTCCAGAACCTGAGATACCTCAAATCACCAGTGGCTTTCAAACAGGTAGGCTGCAGCAATCCTGCTGAGCTGTGTTTTACACATCTCTGCCAAAACTTTGAGGATAAACAATGAATGACACTTTTTGTATGTTGAACTTTGTAGTTCCATCAGATATGAAGCTGATCACGAGCCCTCCAACTAAACACATCTACTATATGGCTCTTTTAATGTTTCCCATTTCAAGGAACTGGGAAACGGCATGAAAGCATGACAGGGTCATTTTTAGGGCTGGTGAATTGAGAAATTTAGATAAACATTTTAGGTTTTGTTTTCTGACCTATTTGTTCTGTTATCACAATTCTGATTGCAGAACCTTCAAGCACAGGACAACTTTAATATTGCTGGAAATGGGGAAGAGGAAGAATGCTTGCTATCAACTCTGCTGCCACTACATGGTCAAGCCAGATGAAGACAAAAGTGGAAGAACAAAATTATCATCACTTGGTTTATTAACTGATAGTAACGAGGCACACAGGGCTATTACAGCTCAGACACTGAAGGCACAAGGCCCTGGCTGGAAGAGTTTATACTGATCACAATCAGTCTGGGTATCACAGGATTCTAGGAGACTAAAGGGTAAAAAATATTTTCCCTTCAGACCCTGCTACCTTTTCTTAGTAACATGACTTGCTATCGCTAGGTCTTGATGTCTTGATTTAATGTTTGAAAGACCTGTGTGTCGTCGACAAGAGTGTGACTGCATCAATAATTGAATCAATATGGAGTTGTGTCCCTGGAGATGGAGACTGGAAAGGCAGCAGAGGTAGCCAATGAGATGAATAAGAGGCCTTCTTCTGAGGCTAACTATGAGGGAGTGCATGCTACGTAATGTTTTGATGATCGCCATACTCGCTCCACAACAGACAGCACACTGAGATAACATTAAAATCTACGCCTGTCCTCTTCTTAAGGTTCAGATGATAATACCAAAGGTAGCAAGATTATTTTAGCATTCAAAGTAAGTAAGCAGGTGATGACAGAAAGCCACATCTGAGCATCTGAACTAAGAAAACCCCACAGACCTTCAAGTGCCCGTGACGCAGTCTTTTCCAACTGAGTGTAAATAGGACATGTCACCTCACCCAACACCCTGGACCACAATGTTTTGAAGGTAGCAAAGGAGGAAACCACACTGCAAAGAGGAAGCAACAAAAGCAGTTTTAAAAAGCTTGCAGGCTTAAACCAACTGTATAATAACCAGAAACAGCTATTAAATTCTGAAGTAATAACACATATTAGCAATTACATGCTGGAACTGGACAGCAATTTCTCAAACATTTTCAATGGCACCATTGAGTATAGGAACTGTTCATGACTACATGCAAGGCAACCACTAGCAAGGTATTGTTTATCAGAGCAATTAGAATACGGCACACCACTACCACAGGTACCTGTGCAAAATGCAAGACAAACACCACGTAATTTCATATGGAACTAACAAGCAGGGCCAACCAGGAAACAGTTTTATTTTTGTTTTATTCTTTTACTGGTTTAGCAAAAGTAAAACATTGCAAAACAACATATTTTTAATTTGAAGGGTGCAAGAATGGTGAGAGAGAGAAAAAAAGGCAACATCTAGACAATAACCCAGATGTTATTTTGTGTAATTTGTCTCTAGTTATGATCAAGAACCTCTGCCTTGTCTCCTTTTTGGGCTCAAGATTTTTATTTTACCAGCAAAAACACACTTCCACAAAACATGCTACTTCTGATAAAACACATTTTGTTTTCATTCATATTACAGTTGTCACAAAAATTTTCAGCACAATCAAAGTACTTTATCATGTTGAGATCTGCTGAAAATCCACTGTTTTACACAGAAAGTTGCAATCATTACTTATTTGTTCAAAAGGCTTTTGACTCAAAATTGCGCTATACCAAAGTGCAGGTGGACCTTCTACCACCTTAAAAAGAACCACCAATTGCTATAATAAAGTCAAAGTTGCCTGATATTGTATGGGCACATATTACATACCAATGAACTTGCTTTCAATTACTATTCAGCCGACTGGACACAAATACCTTGTTAGAACAAGGAAGGAAAACACAGTATCCCTAAGGAAAAGCCACAGCTCATTCAAATAAGTTTTCCAAGTCCTCTGCACTGTCATTATGGCACTAAGGTGATATAAACTCCTCTCACCCATAGGATCTTCTCATCCAGGCACTTCATTTTAACAGAAGGCAGGCAGGTTCATCTCAGGATATATCTACACCGTGTGTGGTAAATGCTAGAAAGATTATGCTGTGCTGACCTCTCTGCCTCTGTGACTCATCTGCTGCTGGAACCCTCTGGATCCCAACAGCTCATTTCACACAAGCTCACATGACCATCACAGCACTAAGAAGCAGATGCACCCTCAGGAAAAGCAGAACTGGGCAGTTTTGGATGGTAAGCCAAGACAAGGACTTGGCATGTTGGTCCCATGCTGTTCAGAGTTACCTCATACTAACCTGGAGGAAAATAATGTCACCAGTCTTTGCTCATTTGCATGATTCTGGTGCACAGTCAAAAGAACAAATGAAAGGCTCCACGAGGTTTTTGGCATTTTTAGCTGAACCCACTGTGAACTCTTCCTCTAGAGATTCAGATTCGGTCACTGACAGGCACTCTATTAGCTTGAAGGCACTTAAGTTCATCCTAAACTTCATTCCTACCAAACATTAAGAAAAAAAGATTTACAGACTTCTAAAGCTCAAAAAAACCTCTGCAGGCCCATCTTATTAGTCATTCGTCCTTCAGTGAGTAGCAGTTTTCAGTGGGTAGCATAACTCTCAAACATGACAGGCCTTGTTTCAAGTCTTAAAACATCAACATTATCAGTTTAAATTTAAAACAGAGGGGACAGCAAGGGAAGAGTGAGTTGGGTGGTATTTATGAAAAATCATTCAGCAGCAGACGCTGATGATGCCTGAACCCAGGAATTTGGTACTTGAGGCAAACGTTTACTGCTACTAAGATGTGACTGTAGGCCAAAGGGAGACAAAATGTCATATTTCATAGCATAAACAACAATAAATGAAAGACATGGCAGCTCAGGCTTCAGCACAAATGAGCTTGTCAAATCCCATCAGCTAGGATTTGAACTGTTACCCTGCTGAAATGCCTACTGTTGTTTCTTGTGATCAAGTATTACCTGAGCTCAGTAACCACAAGTCCGGCTACAGGCATTAACAGCTTATTATTAAACCCTCCTACTGATCTTTGGAAGTGCTCTGTACTGCCTGACTCACACAAAAACACAGGAGAAAACATTTCATATTTTTGTTTAAGAAGCAAGTCCCCATTAGCAAATGATTTGGCACAGCAGTGTCAGACAGCCAAGAGTTGGTGTTGATCCCCCTCTAGCTACCCCGTGAATGCATCATTGTTCTGTTCCAAACTCGCCTGCTCTTGCTCCCCGTGAGAATGTCCCTACTCTGGCTGTGGCTTGATGACCAGCAATTGGCTTTGATTCTTCTGCCTTCAGGATGGCTTTGAGCACTACCAGACAGCATGGAGCTAGCTAGCACCAAAATATCTGGTTTAATTTCTTATAAAAGTTCTATAATTGGTGCACATCAAAACCACCACACATAATGAACAAACATACAGCAAACAAATATCACTGAGGACTTGTTTCAAAATCTCAGTGAAAAGTCCACTGCAGATGCAGGCTGGAAGAAATGTGAGATACAAAATGAATCTTACTGGAGGAGCTGGTTGAAAATGGGAGTTTTCGTGCTTTCAGTTTACTTGAAAAAATATAGGACCTCCTATACAGTATACATTCTCAGAACATCTTGGAGCCAAAAGCTTCAAACGCTTGAAATAGAATTCTGTATTCAGATTGCTTATAATAAATTTTAATTATACACCATCCTGAATAATTTACAGTTCTTCCTTAGACCCAAATTACAAAATCCAGCCTTCTGTTTCACTAAGCAAAACCAATAAACAATGAAATTTGACAAGTCAAAAATCTACTATTTAAAAAAAAAATTTGAAAGATAAGCAAGGGAAAAAAAAAAACCTGGATGGAATCAGATATTTTAACAACTGTAGAATTTATTTATTTTGCATGCAAGACATCAAAATTTTTTCCCCATTCCTTCAAAGCTACAGAAGCATAGCTGTTGAAGCCTGAAATTGTAGTTCCATACCCTTTTGCTTTCAAATTAAACAAATGATCTCAGTTTTTGGAGCAGTTTTTGACTCCAGGGAAACTATGCCATTAAGAGAGTGCCAGAAACACATCTAATTGATGCGTATCCCAAGAACAGCTCAAAAGAGAGTAGACATACCACATATAGATTTCAAGGAAATTACTGAAAAGCCACAGAGCTTCAACAGAATGTGATATGTGAAACACAGCATATGAAAGACTCACTATCAAAAGGGTAAATTCAGTTTGGGAGATATTAATCTGATTACCTAAGAGGTACTATGAATTGGATATGCTCCTTTGTGCACCAAATCCAACCTGGACAGATGGAGGAGACTTTATGCTCCATTTTCTGACGTGTAATTAGTGTTTAAGGGGCGATCAAGTAACAGAGGAAAAGTTTCAAACAATTTTTTCTTTTTTACAGTACCTGTACAGTAACAACAGATTTTCTAACCATTTACTTGAGGGGCTTACACAGTCCACAACTAGACTTTGCTGTTCTCATTTTCAGTGTCATGCTTTCTATGCACCCGCCTGACAGAAAATGAGTCCAGCAACGTCCTTAAACAAAGCACTTCACATAGAGCTCTGAAACTAGACTTGTGCAGGGCTAATTCTGGGTTAACTTTATGCAATGCAAGTTTTAATCCAAATGATAGGCAATTTTAATATTTTTCTGCACCATAACCTCCTCTTTCCTTCTTGCCATCATTGGAAATTTTCAGGATCTGTTGACAAAACTATGAGTAAAAATAAATAACCTGTTGCAGGATCCTGCCCTTGTTGGATTTACAGAACAATGCCACTGTCAAACTTCCATGCCTGTGAATTAACAAGTCACTGGCCTTGGACCATCAGTTAGCTATTAAAACATTACTATTTTCCATTATGGTAATGAATGCTTTCAAAAGAACAAATTTGAAATATATTTTTGACCTTGTTTATAAACGCCACTTAAAATTGCATCAGAAGAAGGCTTAAAAAATCAGATGTCTAATTAGGACATCTGTAACATGTCATTTTATGCTAAAAAGGCTGTTTGTATGATTTATCAAGCCCTTAGCCTTGCAGGCTACACCAGCCATCACAAAAGGCTACCTTCTGTTTATTTCTCCATCATCATCCTGCATCCATGAGACTGTGCTCATATGCACAGGTACATGAATAACAGAATTAGTTTTACAAAATAGAGGGGAAGGCTTAGCCCATCTCCACTAACACTGCCCTAATACAGCTTTTAATTACTTTTAACAAAACGTTTGATTATTTCAGCAGAGAGAGACCGACATCAATCCTTTCGTTAAGGCATGGAGTACTGGGGGAGAACAGTTTTGGAAAGGGTGGCTTGTGGCAGAAGTGGCAGCTGGTACCCATCCAGCAGCCAAGGCCGAGTTGGCCGCGCCACGAGGGCGCCGGGGCTCTCTGCCAGCCAACTGACGGGGAAGTAAGAGGGAGAGGCGAGTTCATGAAGAAACACTGCAGCAGCGTGGGAGGACTATGACCTTTTGATCCCCAAGATGTTCCTGATGTACCAAAGTGACATGTCAGCTCTAATAAGCTGCACTCTCAGACTGGTGGCAGGGGCCTACAAATTACTGTGAGATCTGAAGGCATTTGTTGTGATGATCCTGGCCTGGACGGGGCATATCAGCGCTCACCCAGCAGGGCTGGCAGTCTACCCCAACAATTCCCAACCCGCGGGTTGTAACCTCCAGCAGGGTCACGGCCGCACAGAGTGGGGTCGCAAGCCTGACAGAGATGTGATTGTTTGTGTTAGTCTTTAGGGTCACAAGCTTGGCTGGGATGAGTTCACCACCAAAAACAGAGGCACAAACCCAAACCATTTGGGAACAGCTGGCCTAACAGATTTTGCGCTCAAAAACAACTTCCGGATATTCTGCTAAAACATGCCCAAACTACTGCCTTGCATATCCATGTGCCAGCCTGAAACAAGGACTACCCTGCCAGGTATCAGACTGGCTCAAATTACTCCTAAAGAATCATGGCTGCATACTCAGTAGTAATATCTGGTTTGTTTTCTTTGTGACAAATTTTCCATTGTTAACAGTGCAGCTATTCATACTTGAGCCATTGTCTTTTCTTCCCTTCCTGATCCTAGTTAGGCATCAGCTCATGCAGGAATATTCTGCAGGTTGCCTGAGGGACTGGAGCAACAGCAAGACATTTTAGGAGAGCAGAAATTAGTAAAAACATAGCCTTCCTTTAGTTAAGCACTGGGCATTTTCTATTTCTACAATTTCTTCACCCATCTTCCTGTACTGCACTCTGACCACTTGGGTTGCTCTCCTCTGAATGTTTATTTTTTTATATTTTAGTGTAACTGATACTATGAGAAGACTAGTAGAGTCCAGACTAGATTAATCCCGCTCATGTGAAGCATGCAAAATCTGCTCATGCTCTCTATTTTAATTAAATAAAGAAATAATGCACTAAAAGTATACTGTCTTTTATTGTTGTGTTATGTTTGGGTTTCAATGTAATATTTTAGGAGCAGACTGTCACTGGGAAGAAGTTCATTCACATGACAGAGTACTCAGCTTCAACCTCTAAAAAAGGCTAACAGGTTATAAACTTCCATCATTTAAGACAATAAATTATTATTGCAATAATAATAAAGCAGGAAATAGACACAAATTAAGCAGAAACACCAATGTGCTCTTTTTACGATTAAGGGGAATCATCAATCATAGAAACTGCCTGAGATTACCAAGAAACCACTTTTTTCAAACATCCTGCAGTAAACCCAGAGGAAACCCAGCTGGAACTGCAACTAGAATATAGGCATGAGACTCTAAAATTATCCTCTGTCCCCTCACCCTCGCCTTCCCTTTTGGTATAGCATTTGCACCTTGGGTCACTCTTAACTGCTTCAAGTTCTGCAGGTGAGCCATATGTTTCATGTAGTGCCACAAGCCAAATGGAATTCCCATAGTGGTGTTTTCCCATTATCAAAATCCTTCTAGTCCTTTCCGGCTCCATCAGAATAAAGATCCAATGATGGTACTATAAAACTCCAGAAGAAATGGGACTGAATGCTACAGATTGCTGAATATTTTGTCCCCAGCCTCTGTACAGATTTAAGGATAAAATGAGTGAGCAAAGACAGAATTTAATTGGTCATTGTGCACAGGGGCAAGTGGTGTTTAGCTCTTTCTTACCCTTGAATTAATTTTTTTTACAATGTAATTTGAAAGATAGGTCCGCCAACACTGAGGTGCAACGTGTAGGGCCACAGAAGGAATTCGAACCAAGCCAGGCCTCATGTTTCTGATTGAAACCACTGATTTTCAGGACCACAGTAAAAAGTTCTGTATTCATCCACACTGAAATATGAGTTAATCTTACTTTTAAACATTGTTAGGGCATAAGGAAATGACCAACTGCAAATTCTTACTGTACTTCACATCTACATGCTATCAACTGAAATTCAGTGACTGACCCATGCATGCTCGCAAGCTTAATGCAGTGACAGGAGCACAGGAGTAAGCTGAGGTGTGCAGCAGGATTGACAGAAACCCATCCTGCTTTGCACTGGAAGGTGTAGCATGTACTCAGTTGCACTTGTTCTTAGCGGCGGTAAGATACATAGCAGCTGAGAGGTAGCAGTTTCTAACCACTCAACTATGATTGTAATCACTTCTGTTCTTGTGCTTCTCATAATACAGATGAATGATTCCCAGCAAATGTACCTGAAGGGTTTTTGGATTACAAATCGTTGATAAATGATTCTAAAGTCACACCATGTCTTCAGAAAGAAACCACAACAAAGCAGTAAAACTTTGTATGCTCTCATCATGGCAATTAGGATATGAGGAATGGAGATTCTCTTAAACTGATGTATAGAGGTCTTTGAATTCTCCTGCTGACAGTTTTCAAACTTTCTGTAGTCTAGATCAAGTGATTATGCATATGTCATTCAAGTTGGAACTTCCACAGACACATACAGTCTCTGTGACACTGTTTTACTGAAAGATTTATCTTTTGATTAAAAAGCCGTTAAAATTTGGCTGGATGTTATTATGTCACTATTTCCCACTTGGTGAAATATAGCATCAAAATTAGTACAGGCAAACATGGCAACTGTTATCATGAAATCTAACTGCTCCACACCACCACAACCCTGAGTCCCGCAGAAACAATCAGGGTATCATTTCCCCTAATGGTTAATATCATTCGTTCCAGGCCCTGTAATGATGGTGCACTTCCTTGTGCTGCTCTCTACAACCAGAAAGGCTTTTTTTCTTCCACTGAAGCACAAGAGTGCAGACTCCACTACTGTTAAGTACACACAGTAAAAAGAAATGTGAATACAGAGCAAGCACAAGAATGAAATCCTATTTTGAGAAGGCTTGTTTTCTCCTACAACATGTATTAATGAGTTTTATCAAGGTTGCTCCTCTCTCTGGTGCCCTCTGTTTACCTATCCTGAAGTGGATGTACTATGTTGTCTTCCAGCACGTTAAGGAACATGAGCTCCTTCTCACCTTTGAGAGCATGTACAGCTAATGATGTTTTTTATGAAAACTGAAATAGTAACTCAAAGACAGAACAGACTGAAGGAATAAAAAGCTTCCCACAGAATCATTAGCTGGTGAAGAAGATTACAGGGTCTCTGCTGGAGCAGATTCTTAAAATGCAGCTGAGACATGAAGTCCAGCAGCAAAATAAAGAATTAAAAAGAAACAACTCGAGCTGTTTCATTTTGAGCTCACATGCACTAGAACCAGGGACTTAAGCAACTCTATCAACTCTGACATGGAAGTCAGAGATGCCCAAGGCTCAGACCTGGAGGCAAAATCCTGTGGCTCACTGAGCTCTCTTGTCCCATCATGGAAGTGTTCCTGATGTTGGCCCTAAATGCCAATCAAATCTTCAGATGAGAATAGTAATTAATATCAAAGCAAACACAGATGCAAATCTCACTATGCTTCCCTGTATCATCAAGACTGTAGCAAAAGCATGCAGCAAAAGCTACACTGTAGCACTTCCTTATCTCCATAAATCAAGAAGAGAACTGCATTAGAAAATCACAGAATGGGTTAGGCTGGAAGGGACCACAGTGGGTCAATCTGGTCCAACCTCCCTGCTCAAACAGGGTCGTGCTAGAACACATTGCACAGGATTGTGTCCAGATGCTTCTTAAATATCTCCAGTGAGGGAGACTCCATATATCTCTGGGCAAGTTGTTGCAGTGCATACTCACACAGTAAAGAAGTTTTTCCTCATGTTCACGTGGAACTTTTTGTGAATCAGTTTTTGCCCATTGTCTCTTGTCCTACTGGTTGACACCACCAAGAAGAGCCTGATTGCATCCTCTTGGTACTCTCCCTTCAGGTATTTATCCACACTGATATGGTCCCCTCTTTACAGGAATGTGCTTAATTTTTAGGGTTCACACCCACACACTAGTCTCAGTTGGGAAATTTACTCTTCAGTATGCATACACATGGCCTAATTTACAGAGCATTCAGCTAAAATGCTAAAGGCCTAAAACATGCCAAACTCTTATAATATTTTCCAATGCATTTAAATTCCTATCATTCTGGAGAATTCACAAGGACATGAAGTATTCTGCATGAGCTTTAAAACTACATGGAGGAAGTGTTTTAAAAACTTATTTAAGAGCAACTTGATTCCTAAACTCACAGTTCCTGCAAAACAGGTATGTTTATGCTTCACAGAATATACTTTTTTATTTTAATTAAGTCACCTGTGGGTCCAACCCTAAGCATTAAGTATATACATAAATCAACAAATAAACAAATCTAAACCAACCAACAGACTGATCTCTAGGGGAATCCTCGTTCACTTGATAATTCTTCAGTGTTTTCACTCCATTTGGCACCAGGACTGAAAGAAGGAGATTTGAAGGCAGAGAAGTATTAAACTACAGAACTGATTCTTACCAAGATAAAGAAAAGGTCAATTCATTATTTTCCCCACAGGAATATTGAAATATTAAGGAAAATAATAATACTTGAAATATTAAGGAAAAAAGTTGCAGAAGAAAAATAAAGACCCAAATTAAAAAAAAAAAAAAAAAAAAGGTAAACTGAGGCTGGCAGACTAAAACAATTTAACCACAATGTGTCAAGAGATCAAGGGCAAAGCAAGCAAGAGAAGCTGAAGATTCCAGCTTCAAACCTTACACTCCTAAATGAAAGTAGGAAAATCCTGGGGGTGGGAGATATGATGGTAGCTTAGCGTTCTCCAGTCTCCACAACACAAAAGCCTACTTCTGCTCAACAGCTTAAAAGAATTCAAGATCAGAGCAACAAAGATGAAAAGGTCAGACTAAACTCATTGCTCACACTGTGCACTAAAAATATACAATGCTATGACAAACCACTTGATGAACACAAATAGCAGAAGACTGAACACTGGCCTCCCCAGATCTAGTGCAAGTTTAGAGACAATTTTAAACACAAAATAATTCTGACTTTTTCAAACAAATATTTGAAAGTACTAGCTGAGACTGAAGAAGCCCAAGACAGCATTCCTTTTTTTTTGCTTGACACTTTGTGCAGGGTGGGAGGAGGATACTGTTCTTCCTCATACCAACACGCCCCTGAATTTTTTTCCACGAAAGATGGAGTTTGGCTTTGATGTCTGTTGGAGGAAGTTAGAGCTTGCAGCTGGCGAATACATTAACAGCATTGGCACTGGTGGACTAGAAGGAGCCTCAAAAGTAGGTCATCTTGTCCTAACTCTTTGCAGCACACAAATGAAACACAAATTCCCCTGCCCACCTAGCACTAAGATACACAGGCTTAGAATTAGTTTCTAAAGACTTTTTATATTACGTAAAATTTAGTCATGTAAACTTCACAAAAATAGCAAAAATAGCACACAGATAACTTGTTTTAAAAAATCCACTACCAGTCATACAAAATATTTCTACTGTTCAGGAAGCCTAATGCAGCTTGAACTTTTTTTTTTTTTTAAATAAGATATTATTTTAATTGGGTAAGAGCTATTTTTTACATTTAAATGATAAAACATTAGTTCCTAGACTACTCCTGGGTTTGTCTGACCACCCCAGCAATGTAAAATAACTTTAGGCTTCTCCAAGTTGTCTTTGACTGGATGAACTAAACAGAGTCAATTCCACAAAGCAAGAATAGAAGTGAAACAGCAACGTCCACCATCATCCTCCAGACTATCCCCTCTGATGACAGAGTTTGAGAAATGGCTATGGAAAAATGGTGAAGTAAAAACTGAGTTTAATTCCTAGGGAAGAAGTGACAGCATCAGATGTCTGAGGATTTTAGAGCTAAAGAAAAATATTATTAGATCTAACTCCTTCAGTTGATAATCTGACAAGTATGTAAAGGCCAAATGAATGCAAGGACTCAGACTATAAGTAGAGAAACTTTGGTAATTGTATTTATCACTTTATTTGTGGCAAACTATGCAATTTTTTTGTCTATCTGGAAGCAGAAGTATGCACAGGTCTGGGAATTTAGCTGGACATAACCATTTCCTACAAGAAATACCAACAAACAGTTCACAAATTCTTACATTGCTACATAAGTGGTGGGATTTTACAGCCAGCACTGCTTTTATAAATCCATTAATGTTCTCATAAAAATCTAACGTATTTTTAGGACACAAGTTTTCATGCAGTAGATTACAGCTTTACAGATGACAAACTGAGTCTGAAACAGCTTGACAATGTCCTTTCAGCTTGTTCATCAGATTAACTTTCTGTCACACATCAGATGAACAGCTTCCTTGGTTTCTTGCCTAATCTAAAACATAACCCAAGCAATTCCCAAGCACAATCAGAAGCAAAAAAAAGAGGACACTATAACATTCTACTTCTTTCTAATGGCACATTTAGTTTGAAATTTTCATTTCTGCCTCCATCTAAGAAAGATGACCCTTTTAGCAAACCATTTATAGTGAAGGGACTCTGATTTCAGATAGGATTAAAACAACATATTAGACATATACAAACCAAGCAGTCTGAGTTGCTTACAGGACTAATAATGTGTTATGGGTCCTTTCACATCTAGGTCACTGGTTCAAATTCAGCTTTAGTTGGTGATGAGTGACATGGAACAATGAGGTAAGAACCCAGTCACAAATCTAACCTCTTATCCCTGACTCTGCAATATATACTCTTTGTGCACTTGGGCTACTCATCTAACTACTCTTTCCTGTAAATTCTACAACCGTAAAAGAGTAGTAAATATTATTACTATCATACCAACACTAGAAGACAAATTAATTTAGGATTCTAAAAGTACAAACTATTTCAGAAGTTTATTGCTGCTTTCAGGCTGCTCAAGAGCTAACATCCAAATACATTAAGGGGGAACTTTCTCAGGACAGGTCAACACCGTGATGTTAAAAGAACCCACCAAAACACACTGGCCACACCTGTATCTTTTGATAGGAAGATAAGCAGGGAAATCAGATGTTGAATGAGCCTGAAATTTCACATTTACTCACAGATAGACAGCAGGGGTTAAAAGCGATGAAAACTGGAAATCCAGAAGCAGCCATTTTACAAACAAGAAAGATATATTTAGAAAAGCCTGTAGTGTGGAGATGCACTGTGTTCTTCCATTACACAACACAGTAAGTAAATGCCATATCAATGGGAGTCAAGAAAGGAGGGAAGGGAGAGAAGCAAAGGAGTTTATCAGCCCTACATCCCTTGATAAAATTTGAACTTCCAAAGGAGCCTGCACTGCTGATGTCTGTACTATTCTTGTCCTGTGGCAAAACAATCGTGTCCATTTTCAACAAGCGTGATGCTGACACATTTTGCTACTTCAGATCCTTAATTAAAAACAAGGAATGAGAGCAACAAAGGAATAAAACAGAGAGCACCAATATATTTTGACTCATTTTTAAGCTAAAAGGTGAAAAGCAGTCGTGGTAGTTTAGGCACAACATGAAAGATGCATGAAAAACCTGTAACTGCTAGAAAAATCATTATGCCATCTCTTGAGTAGCCCTGATTCTAGAATATTCTGGAACTATGGCTCGTACACAGCACTGAGAATCTTTCATATGTGCTGGGAAATTTAGAAACATTTCAACTATTCCATGTGTTTTTCCTATGTATCTTCAAATATTTTAGCCACAGGACAAAAATATGTTTTACTGGAAACATATTTTGTCATTATTCCCACAGAGTCAGCTGTGCCTTTTTTTCCAGAGGAAGCTCATCCATAGCAATTCTAAAGGGCAAGGAGAAGCACAAGCAAGACAATTTAATAAGACAGTGCACAACAACTTTTGCCAAGAAGGAAATTATGAAGGTGAAAAATGATGCCTTTATCTTCCAAATCTAGTTACCAAATTTCAAATCTTTCTGCCAGAGGTAGGGAGCAATATTTGAGACGTGTACTTCAGAGATGCTTTGGTAATGGGCGAAACCAATAAAAGCCACAAGCACAATCCTAAAATTATTTAATGGGCCATGCTTTGCCAGACTCCTATTGACAAAATTATGAAGTAAACACATCAATCAGTGTTAAGGCATTGCACTGAAGTTACTTGCTACTCCCTGACATTCCGTTTAAATCTCCCTTCAACCTCTTTCCCTTGTCCACTGAAATGAGTTGCAGAAATAATGTCAGTTTTAACCACTGCTTAGTTATTTTTGCCACTGAGCTGTACTTGTGTAAAGTCAGACAAGCTTGAGACAACTGTGTGTGATCAACCAGAACACAGAGAAGCTGATCAGAACTACCAGAAAGCGCAGCAAGGAGACAAAGAGGGGAAATACCCATGTTTTGCGAAGTGGAAAGTCTACATGCGATTATCATGGCTTTGCAAGAAAGATAAGCATTGCTGTGCATCATACATTTGGGTCTATGCATGAACTGAATGGTAAATAAATGTTTCTGCATCCGCCCCTCACAAGGGTACTCTGACTATTCTTTGCAAGTGGGGAAAACCGAAATTATTATATTACTTTGTAAACCTTGACTGAGAATTATCTTTTCTTCTTAGCACACTAAGTCCTTGCTATTACTCAAAAAAGTGCTTTTCTCTAATTCTGCACAGAAAACAGAAGCACGAAGATGTCAAGGAATATGGCATCACAAAAATCCCCATATTACATTCACACAACGGAGAGATCCAGTCTGAGGCACTGTACTTGAAAACCAAACAAGTGTAATTCAAGGAACAGGACTGAGGATCTGCTTTCTTTCCTTTGTGAGCAGTTATTTCTCCTTGGAATCTATGATAACCATTAGAGAAAATGAAATTTGCAGACTAGCCTGTGTATTTCCTCTTGTAGCAGCTTTAGAAGACTGACAAAATAATGCTTTAAATGCATGTGAGTGACAGTACAATGCTGAGAAACTGACATGGCTCAAAAATACATTCCCAGCCTTCAGAAAGTGTCTGATCCTTTTAGCAACTCCACATACTTTCTTTTTAATTATAAATGGATTTTCAGAGAGACTGGAAAATAATTTTGTTTCAAGACTGTGCTAGGTTAGACTTGATAAATTGACTCTCTCAGCCCCCTGTATTTCAACAGAAGACTGCAAGTTACAGTGTGGATTTGTGGTCGTGTAGAGTTTCAGTTCCGATAGAAGGGATTTCTTACCTTCAGACAGGGACAAATCATCAGCTGGAGACACCAGGTCTGCCCGGACCCCAGGGCCACTGCTCAGTGCTGTGGTAATCTGATTCGTCAAGATAACCTGCAAACAGACAAGGAGAGGGGGATGGGAAATGAATTTTTATAGCTACTGGAAGGCAGAGAGAAGCCCAGGACTGGAATCCTCCAGGCATAGCATTGAGATTACTCTCTTTTCTGATCTTCAGCAAATTCAACATTCAGAACATTTTGAACTACCTGCAGAAACCAAAAGACTCAATTGCAAGAAGTGGAGGAAAAGGGATATTGTTAAAAAGATGAAATACTGAACAACAGTATGTTGATACATACAGGCACCTTAAATGAAACTACTGCTCTGAAGAGCTTCATCTTTTGCACATATTCCATGAACATTTTGATGCCCCCTTACAAAAACCCACCATTTTCTTCATATGCAAAAAGGAAATCTATTTTCCAAGTAATTTCCACACAATTTACACACTTTCTTCCTTTGGCTGAAACACAGTGCCATGGAGGAAGGTGTGGAAGGGGTACACTCCCATTGGTCTGAAGCACTAAAGCACTAAATGTTACAGGGCTATCTTTACAAAAGGGGAGTTTTTAGTGTTTACCAGGATCACAAGATTCTGATAAAACAAAAGCATAGTACCCACAGCGCTAACTCTGCTAGCATGAGCACTAGTCATGCCTACAAGAGATGAACAATTTCTTTCACCTTTGAACATATACTGGTTTTTAGTAACAGAAAACATTAAGCAAACAGTGCAAACACCACAGAGAGAAGAATATAGCTATAGCCACAGTTATCTTGCAATGCTTTGGATCTCTAAGCAGCTGCACTTTTTGCAATAGCAGCTGGTCTCCACTTTGCAGACTGACATAAACTTCAAAAATGAATATATTTTTTTTAAAGAATCAAAATAATTCTTCTACTTGCACTGAGAGCAGGCAAACTCCAAACAAACTCTCTTTCAAATTAATGGCCTGTCTTCGGCTGTATTTGACACAGGAGAAAGGGAGAAAGAAATTCTACACAATACTTGGTTGAATGCAGTTTCACTGGAATTTACTGGAATAAATTAACAGATTACCATTGCTAAAAGGAAGAGGAACTTCTCTGCCGTTCCCTCCACTACTTGTCCCTCCCTCTGATAATGGCTTCTTCCTGCTTTCTAACACTTTCAGCAGTAGGATTTGACACACTGTCCCCTTTCCTTTTCCCTTGTGAGACCCCACACAAGGGGTCAGACCAACAAGCTGTAGCCACAGTGGTGGTGCTGCAGGGTATTGTGTCTTCTTCAGGCAGCATGACACGAGGTGCCAGCAGTGTGATGGAGTATGTGACCTTTACAAGACTCTACCTCCCTGCTCATGCCAGCCCACCCAGCTCTGTGCTTGCAAACAGGCATGATGGTGCCTGAGAGCTTTATGGACTGTATCAATAGGACTAAGTTGAGAAGCATGTAAGTCAAATCTTCGTTTACTCAACAGGAGTTCAAGATCATTCTGCACAGCTTAACCACAGGATGCACCTTTTGGGACTGGGCATTTATGATCACTGCAGCGAACATGGACATGGGAGATAACAGCCTTGCGTGGTCATACACCTTGGCTAAGGTACAACTTGCAATACTGCTCACAGCAAACACACGAGAAACGCATTACATCCCTCTGCTGTTTCCCCCAGAGCTGCTGTGTGTATCTACAAGCACCCAAAAGCAGACTGCAAAGGGTCTGGTACACACAACTCCTTGCTGCCACTGACAGCTGGCTTGTTCATAAGATTACAGGGTAGGATAATTCAATTCATTAACAAAGGAAAAAAAAAGTCACTTTTCCCTTTTTTCTTGCTAGGAAACTTATCTTCCATTTTAGTGAGCTAGTTCATCCTTGTGATAGGATGGGCATCAAAACCAGTTCAAGGAGTAGGCAGCCAAGAGTCAGTAGGGATAAGAAAGGATGTGAGACCTTTCGTTCTTGAAACCATTCTCACTTGGTTTCTACTGTGTCACAAAGCCACAGACTCACACATCCACAGTATCCAGTACTAGAAAATGTGCTGAAGCAGAACACACTAACAAACTTATACTCACACGTACTGGTGAGGTATGAAGTTTTCATTGGCACACTTTGCAATGATCACATTATTAACAAGTATCAAGCTCTCTAAGTGATTCAGTCACCCCAGACTCGTGCCAAGATAATCTTTGTGCTGTGCCATCACGTATTTTATTATTTAAGCACCACATTTCAAAGAAATGTTACCATGATTAAGGAACGTTTTTAATAGAAAAAAATGCCTAAGCACACTATATTTCATATTGCTTTCCTTCAAAGGAAACTAACTTTAAAAAAAAAAAATCAAAAGGAAAACGAACAAGAAGAATAATGTAACTGCTTTTTTTTTTTAATCTTCCAGATTCCTCCTTAACCAGGAACTTCACAGCACTGTTAGCTGTAAGACTGAAAGTCTTCTTCACCTTTTATGTTTAACTCAAGGTATGCCTCTGAACCTAGATTTCAATTTCTGATGTATCCCTCAATAACTATTCAATACTAATATCCTAGATTCCCTGCTATACTGTTCAAAAAATCAGTTTCAAAAAGTAGAGCCTGACCCAAGTAAATGTTCCTCTCTGACTTGCTCTGAGGATGGAAATTAAGCATATTCAGAGTTCTTTGACTTCACCGACAGTTACACATTTGCTTAAATACATACCTAAATACTATCTTGAATAAGCACACTTCCTCTGAGATGAAGCCATATGCATATACAGAATGCTTATTTTGGAATTAATTGAAAATTATTCCCCATTTCTCCAAGCCTGCAGAACCAACATAGATGCAGCTCTCCCATAAGATGAGTTCAGCCACAAGCCGAGGCTGTTAGCTAAGCACTAAATTTGGCATCAAATTCCCTGTCACACTTCTGCAGCCTCACCTACTGCAAAATTCTTTCAGCAGCTACAGGTATTCCTATTATCATATATATATACACACACATATACATATATGTTCACATATCTTTGTGCAGCTCCTATAATACAGTTTGAATCTCACTTTGAGAGTGCGCAGAGTACTCCAAACTCTCACTAACTCAAATATGCTGTGGGTCACTAACAAAAGGAAAGAGCTGGTCCTTTGCTACAGTTATGAATAACAAGGCACCCAGATTCAGCAAACTGCTCAGAATAGATACATCTATCTTCAAAATTTCAACCACATGCCCTTACTGGACAGTGCCTAGTTTTACTTTTCCATGAGTAAAACTTCGGTCATGAATACTTTGGCAGTGAAAAGTGTCATTTAAACGAGACCATACATTTTCAGTAGTCACCAGTCCTTACAGGCATTCAGCTTGAAGCCCTGAGTATTGGTATCACATGACTCCAGTGGCACATTAAAAAAACTTTATTAATTTTTCCCCCAAGTCTCCTTCATGAATTTGAAAGACATGCTTCCATTCCACTCTGCCATCCTTTGAGATGGTTCGACGTATTCAGAGAGTTGCATTTAGGTGTTTGAGGGAATGATTAGACTTGTGGGTGATATGGAGACAACACCCAGGCAGACAAAGGAGATCAGGTGCCAAACAGCTCTGTGACTTCCTGGTGAGGAATCACCCTTGTGCACGGACAGCATAAGCCGAGTCTCACACATACATGTGTGAACAGCATATCATGCTGGTTTTAGTGTTAATTATACTGTTTCTTACAAACCACCAAAAAGAAGGTCTGTGTTGGTCTGATAGGTGCCACACTTGAGAGAAACTACCTGCTAAACAGTGCTTGGAAACAAGCTGGGCTTACTAGAGAGTCCAAGCAGACTTACTAGAGAGTGCTTTGCACTGAACTAGCAATAGCACTTTTTCAACTCTTCATTGTAGATCTGCCATTAATTTAACCTGTTTAGCACAGGAGACATGCCAAGTCCGCAGGCTAAATAGGTAAGGAAAACTTGCTTCTGTTGGGGTTCCTTTGGACAAATACTGGACAGCTTACCAGCCAAGCACAGCTTCCTTTCAAGAGGTTCAAAGCCAGTCATATGTTTATTAACTTCCAGCAGAACACTCAACAGTGAGAATATTGCTACATGGTATTTTGATGTTATCATACTGAAATACACAGTATTTTAAATATATTGTACTTAAAAAACAACCAGTATTTGAAGAGGAGCTCCTATTTCCAACATCAACTAATGGAACAAAATATTTTCACTGCTGCTAAGACTCACAAAAAGCCATCATACCTCTCCATACACAACGGTGTCCTGACATGTGCAGCAGGGTAAGGAAGCTTTGCTATTGCTTTTCTGTTCCTACTTTGTGATGAACAAAGAACAAAGGGTGTAGGGCTTCTTCAGTCAACAACTGTGCCTGAATGAAAAACACTCTCCACTGCTAAAAGAGGGAAAAAGAGTCAGCTAGCAGGTCAGTAACACTAGAAACATGCTTCAATGCAGTCTCCCATGGAGTTCAACAAACCACTGCCTTTAACTTTCAGCCTATTCCTTTGCCATTGGTTAAGAGAGCTATTTAACAAGTGAAAATTTACAGTCCTCAGTCTCCCAATTCTGACAGAATTACCATCTCTTTGGAAATTCACTCAGATTCAGATTTCAAAATCCTTTCTGGGAAAAGTCTACTACTTAAAATACCACACAAATGATGGACTTCAGGATTTCCCAATCTTTTACTTCAATTTTTACTGCAGCATAGCTGCCTCAGATTGTAAAACAACCCCATCTAACCATTAGAAGTGTTATGACAGCAAGAAGAATTAGAAAACTCAGAGATAAACACAATAAGACAGCAGGAACACTTTTTCAGCTTCCTAATTTTAGACATGTTAGAAAAACCCCACAGCCTCCTCCTCTGATTATTTTCTCACTTTTGGTGAGAAAGATGTCACTCCTAGGTGACAATACCTAGATAAAAATGGACACAAGGATTTCTCAAGGAAAACAGCACTCAGGTTCCAGATAGATCATTGTTACTTCTAAGATTTAATCTAGAAGTCAACAACAGTGTTAATATCCCATTAAATCTTTATATGTTGTTGTGAAAACAGAGTCACCTTCCACTGTTGTGATTTCAGCAGATGCTAGTTTTTTTGGAAGCATATTAGAAAAGTAAAAAAACCCAACTTTTTTTATTGTGCCTAAACTCACAACACCCCCATTTATTTGGAATAGCAAAGGCTCCTGCATATGCAGAAAATCCCTGCAGGTCCTGGGAGACAGTTGGCCTAAGAACTTCACACAGAAGAATAAGCAAACTATTTTTTGTTTGGTTATTTATACAGCACAATTTTTCAAGTACTCCTCCTGCCCATCCTAGACCACACTGAAACTACAAAACTTGACTTTGTCATCCTTGTAAATCCAGTCGAGTAAATAAGCTGTTTTCTGTAAACTTGTGGTCTCAGCCTCCTTGTTAGTTTATTGCAAAATTAAAGGGAGCTCAGCACAGAACTATCAATCAGTAACCAGCAAAGGTAGAAAGTCTTCTGGGATGTACCAAAAGGCAAAAAACCACACTATTTCATGAAATGGCTGTTTGTTAAAAGAACGAAGCAGAAATCCCCATTTTGCACGCAACACTATTTAGGAAAATTCTTATTAAAGGCTTCCTATTGAGCTGGGAGAGCAAGCACAAGAACACTTGCAATAATCCCACATTACTCCACCCTTATTAGCCCATGAATTTTGTGGTTTTCACTGTGCCCAAGAAACGTCACTAGAGAGCACCAAGTACAAGTGACAAGTCACTGGGGCTGGGATGATGACCCTGCATGCTGGAGGAGAAGGAAAGGACGTTTTACTGATTCCCAGCCAATCTGCCTTCCCATCCCTGAGAAAGCCCCTCTCTCCCTTTCCCTGAGGTATTCAAGTAAAGGCTCAAAACAATAAGGGACAGTGCACCAAGCAATAGCACAAAGTCAGATGGGCCTGGCAGCAAGCTCGAAAACAGCAAAAGGGAACAGTGAGAAAAATAGGGTGAAAAATCACACTTCAAACAGCTGTGAGAGCAACAGCCTTCTCCTTGAAAACCTGTTAAAGATCCTCAACAATGGCATCAGTCTGCTCAAGGAAGAATCCAAAATTACCACTATCTGTGACAGTAACAGGGTATTTGTGGCCTTCATCTAAGCTACACACTAAATTAGCTTTTTCTTCAACTTCTGTTTCTTTGGGGAGAATTTTTTCAGCATCAGTGGCCATTTGACACAAAAGCTGTCAAAAGTTGTGCGAGACCGCGGCAGAACCTCAACTTAGTACACACAAGGAATAAAACATGCTTAAAACTGAGCTTTTTTGGTGAAATCATGGAGTTATTAACAGAAAAAAAGAAAGGTCTGAATGCAATACTGAGAGCTCCTAACCAAAACATGAGTTTTCAAAAGAGAACGTCAAGTGCCCACAGCTACAGCAGCAATTGAAGCCAGTTACTGCTCCACAGGACCTCACCTCACAGGAGACTGGCTTAGAGATTAAATACATATACATATCTTCATTCTTAGAAAATGCAAACTTTTGGCTCTCACAAACCAAACACAAAAGAAAAAACCCAACAGTTTATCATCTCAAATCCATGCAAATCACCACACCCACCCAATACTAATCCCACTAGGTGTCTTGTATTCCCAAGCTGAACAGCCACCAGCCCCAGCAGCTCAGGTTTCTGTGGGGAAGAATGTAAATAATGTCAAATACTCTATAAAGCCCAGACATCACAAGTAAAAAACCTTCTAATACATGAAATTCCCATATGCAAAGTCAAACACCACTTCTGGTGTTTAAGCAAGACCTAACACGACAGCCATCTTGCCTACAACACGACAGAGGAACTGGCTGGTGACAGCGATACATGGCCTGGAGGGAAGCAGGCAGATATTTTCAGACACAGCATAGCAGCTACCCTGACTGAAGGCAAAGCCAAGAGCTGTTAGAATTCACATCTCAACCAGTGTTACCAGAATTTGGCATAATTACCTGAATAACAGATATATACACCTAAACCACTGGAAGCCTATTGAGAAGCACTTCCTAATCCCATATGCAATGGATACTCCTACAAGTGCTGGCCTTGCCTCAGAGGAATTTGAACTGCACCTATTTTCATCAGAATCCGGGGGTGGGGAATAAAAGCAATTGGACAGCACAGAAACAAGAAAGCACAATTCTCTATGAGGCTCACTAACACCTTTTAAAAGATTAGAAATCTGTTGATCAGAACACGTTGTTGGCTAACTGCAACCTTATTAGAGCTCTTAAGAGAGAGAGAACTTGCAGCTCTTGTTTTGCCAAGGTATCGCCACCCAAACTTCTCCTCTTTCCTCCCTCAGTGAGACAATTCATAGCAGCAGAGGTGATTTTATAGTTATTGGATTTCATGGGGTATAAATAGGACTTGGAAGAAGCCAAGGTATCTTTCAGACACTAGCCACTGTATTTACATCAAACTTACTCTGCTTTGCATAGGAAAAGTACAAAGTTATGCAATTCTATTCCATAAGGCTTTTGAAGAAGTGTCTTGTCTATTCACATCTCTGCCAGCTGCTTAAAAAGCATCACAATGAATTAAAACTTCCACCAGAAGAAAAAAAAAAAAAAGAAACAAAGCAAAACAAAAGCATGCTGTTCTCAGGCAGCTACAAGCCTTCAAGCTGAAATAGCTGCCACCCAGCAACAGCCTGAGGTCTTCAGCCTTTCCTACTCCGTGAATGAGGAACGCAGCCAACACAAACATAATGTTCAAAATCCCCACCACAGCACCCTTGTGCTGTGCTGCCCAGGAGAAGGGCTCGTGTGCCTGCAAGGCCTTCACATCCAGCAGCCTGCACAGACCTGTTTGCAGAGGTGTACGTCCCCCAGGAGGGACAGCCACCCGCCTTCATGTCCTGGCAGGGACCGAGAGCTTCCTGTTCAGTTTCCAGCAGATCTTCCTCTCCTCCACCCTCACCTCCTGGCCCTGCTCAACAATGGCTTTCTGAATCGAGCTTTCTCGTGGGAGTAGCAAGAGATGGGCCACAGTAAGAGACTGCTCTGACACTGCCTGAGGAAACACAAAGTACCTCTCAGGAAATCACTGTCATCCACAGGCAAGTTTTACAGCCAAACCTGCCGCACTCTAAAAGCAGTGAGCACCACTGCTTAAAAGCGAGTTTTCTGATGAATGCCAAATTGTCTTGCAACAGAATAAATAAAATTATGAACTCACAGTTCACTCTTAGACTCTTCGCTCTTCTCTGAAACAGTGCTTTTGGTTGGCTGAATTTGTTTTGTTTTGAAGGACAGGGAAGAAACTGGGTTGCCTAGAACACCAGCAAAGTAGTACAGAATTTCAGTTCTGCAGCGGCATGTTCCAGATTGAGAGACATCTCCTACACCTCCATAAGACTGCAAGGAAGTAAAAATTTATGCTCACTTTTTTCCCAATGAAAAACCTAGTTAAGTTTATTGGCACTTGTCATTGGCAGAAGAAAACAGACTGAAGGCTATTTCATTTGCTGCGTTCAGACCTTCTGCCATGCATCCATCCTCCTTCATCCACCACTTCAAATTTATCTAGACCTACACAAATTCTTTGACATTAAATCTCACTACCTTCTGATGGAATAAATGTATTGTTGCCCCTATTGTAGAGACAGATGCACAGACACGAAGCAAACTGACTAGAGGTACCACAAATGTTTACTACCATTCCTAAATCCTGATTTTAAGAACAGAGTTGAAAGTTGGAACGGGTCATACTCCCCCAAGCACTCTAGAACACCTCAGACTATCTAGTGTGTAGCTAGAAAATTGTTTATTTATAATTCTTTCCATATTTGGGGTTTATTTTAATTAGGTTTTTTTATACCTGTCTATATTTAGCTTTTTCCTAACAACCCAATAGGAATATGAAGTAATTGGAGAAGTGTCTATTATTCATTACTAAACTAATAAAATACTCCTAACAAGGGCTACTTAGGGCTCATGGCCCATTTTAAGTTGATAATTAGTATACCAGCACTTTTATTTCATTGTGATGTTTTGACAAGTCCATCAGAAAGACCATTTACACTAACATACACATGCAGGTCTAGAGAGATATAGCATATAAAGCACAACTTCACATCATTAATTCCTCAGATCCTTTCCAATTAGTTCCTTCAAGCCTTCAAGGCAGTGGGTCACAGGAGACTCACTGAATCTTGGATACAAACTGAAACAGCTCAATGGCCTACTGTAATTTACAGCTTTGCTGAACGGTTTTAAAAACACTTTCCCTAGCTCCACCTTATCCCACAACATGACTCTATGCCAACATTCTTAAAAGGAGGACAGTGTTAGTTTAGACCTCTGCTTGGTATCTTGTGGAAGCAGCAGAAAGTACTTATAGGATGTGTTAGAATATTTGTTCCCCTTGTCCATTCATTAGACTTTACGTGCAGGTAACTTCTACCACCATCACATGGCTTACTTTTTTGTATACACAACATACTTTATCAGTACCACAGAAACAGAGCAAATCTTTTCTAGCCTATGGTTATTTTAGAGAACACAGAATGTTTTACACCACACCTGTTAGGAAACTGTTCTGTGTTATGGCCTTTCACTGAACATATTTCAAGACCCAGGAATTTTGCACTTGTCTAATGGCTATGCTTAGATAATCATGTAGGCTTTATTTCAGTGTATATACAATGTTGTATAACAATCAGAGTTACAGAGTAACAGAGAATTTGGATATATAACTCCATCTTCCCATTTGCCCAAGCTATTTGACTGTAGAAGTCTGTAGAATATTAAGGTAGTAACTGATGCTGCACAGAAGCCTGACAACCAGTATATCTATAATTTTTACAAAACAAACTAGACACTGACTGTCACAGCATACACACAGTACATACCACAGTTGAGACTGCCACAATAGCCAGAGTATCACCATACTGCTTCAGAAAGCTTCGACCCAGACACAGCAACACCATACCACAGCAGAAGGCTTCAGGTGCCTGCCCACACAGAATAACATCACATCACTTCAGAAGTCTGCAAGCAGCTGCCCTTCTTGTTGTTTACCCCAAGCTTTTATACCCCTCATGATGATGCATTGCACCTGTGTGCCCTTTCCTGATTAGTCAGTGCACCTCAGCACTCCGTGTCTCATTATCTTCAATGCTGCTCACCTGACCCACACAGCTGCAGCCCATTGGGGATGAGGCTCAGTGCACCTGGGCACTCCGTGTCTCATTCCCTTCAATGCTGCTCACCTGCTTTTCACAGCTGTGCCCATTGGGGATGAGGCTCAGTGCACCTGGGCACTCCGTGTCTCATTCCCTTCAATGCTGCTCACCTGCTTTTCACAGCTGTGCCCATTGGGGATGAGGCTCAGTGCACCTGGGCACTCCGTGTCTCATCATCTTCAATGCTGCTCACCTGCTTTTCACAGCTGTGCCCATTGGGGATGAGGCTCGGCTGCAGCCCCACTCCCAATTCCCACAGACTGTGTGCCTACAACTGACTACAGCATTTAATGTAGCTATGGCTGATTTAGTCAATGCTGTGCTCCTGCTGATTTGAAAGTTCAGTTATCAACCTCTATAGCTATAACGGCTGTAAAAAAGTAGAAGTCATACAGAAAACAAAGTACCCAGATGCTGAAACAAACAGCCTCTCAAGCTGCTATCAGTTTGCCATCCTTCTGAGTCAGAAAGCTATGAAAGAACAGGTGAGAA
Organism: Motacilla alba alba; assembly: GCF_015832195.1. Taxonomy (NCBI): domain Eukaryota; kingdom Metazoa; phylum Chordata; class Aves; order Passeriformes; family Motacillidae; genus Motacilla; species Motacilla alba. The sequence continues at coordinate 29,243,637 of NC_052020.1, forward strand.
TGAATTATTATTCATTATTATTACAAGCTGTAGATATCTATTAACATTTTATTTTAGACATTTTCATACACTGAATTGCATTAACCCCTTAGAGCCTAACCTACAGTTTAACCAATAATCTTTGTCTGCCAGAAATATTTGTAGTATGACTAAACCATCAGTAGCCTCAGCCTCCCTTAAAATGCAACAATACAAAACACACCGGTCTGAGCATTGGGTAATAGTTTTCTTCTGTACCAGTGGCTGTTTTCATAATCAATATATTTTAATCCAATTGGACTGAAAGTTTTACCACCTAGCTGTTTGAGCTCTGTAATACATCAACTAACCTCTAAAATGCAGTGCAATGTTTTTACGCAAAAGCAGAGTACTTGGATATATTTTATCAGTCTCCTAAACCTGCAGACTTAGACAGTTAAGGGCATTAACCTTTGACATTTTTCCTCTTAAAATATTCAATACATTTTCTAAACTAAGATATTCTGAAGACTCTGGGAACAGAATGCAACCTATACAAAAGACACAGTGGTGGACTGCGTACAAAGTTTTATTACCACTCTTAGAAGACTGCTATAGCATTTTAGGAAAATTTGTAGTAAGATTATCCTAGGTGCTTCTTCCACAAAAGCATATTCAAAAAAAAAGGCGAGTAGTTATAGATAAATAGTTCAAAATGAGAAAGGGAAAAAAACATGCCCAAACATATATATGTATAATTGTTTTCCAAACATGTCAGATCTGGTATCACCAGGAAGAAAGAAGAGGAGAGGGGACATAAATCATCCAAGTTTCTTCTCATTAAAAAAAAAATAAAATTTGTGGCCTAAAACATTCTGGAATTTCAGTGGCATTGTCTTTGCCTCTGTAACCTATTTTTTTCTAAATCCTTTCACTAGGAAATATAGTTAGTCTGTATTTCTCCAATACAATCAGCCTTCATATCACATTTTAAATTTTCTATTAAGCTACCCAACTTACTTGGAGCATATTTTTCTTGGAAACATGAATAATTAGAAACCTCTTTGAAACTTAGGACTCAAGATGGAAAATGAACTCTGAAAAATGCAAGGAATCATTTTTGTGCTGAGACTGCAGCATGACACGCTCCTCCTTTGGCTTGCTAATCACTGAGTATAGGTCCACTGCTTCCAGTGGAAATGACACTGGGTCTACAGTATCACTTTTTATGTAAATATTTGTAAACACTTAATAAAACAACCCCAAATATCTTTATTCAGCTATTTGGGTACTCTAGCTGTTACTAGAACAAAAGACATTTTAATTGATGTCAGGTGAATATAAACTGGCTGTGGCACCTTCAGTGATCCTAAATTCTCAGAAAACCTTGGGAATGGTACAGCATTTCAGCTTTTGCACAATTTGAAAGTATCTGCTCTTTAGAAATTAAACTTAAGTAAGTAATTTTTGCACCTCACTCAAACAACCTAAGTGCAACAAAAATTTGCTGTCCATCCTACAAACTACACATACAGACATCAGAGAAAAGCAGCTCGTGTTTTCTGGACAGCCAACTGAAATTTTGCAGCAGCTCTAGATTAATTGTTCACTGCCGCTAGAAATTTTTAAATATCATTTTCTTGACTTGTTATTAAAATTCACAGGATCATACATTTTCCTTGGACTTCATAGAAACTGCTTCATCTAAGGCCTTTCTTAAAAAAAAACCCACATCAGAGTCTCCATTGTTGTGTTCCACAAAAAATTGCAAAGATAGTAATGTTAAAAATTAATTACATTAATTTAATTTAGAGAAGGACTTAAGAGGAGCAAATTATGCTTTAGTCAATGGATTCTGTTGTCCCAGTAGATTTTCTGCAGCCCCATGACTGGAACAGCTTCTTCCAGTGAGCAGTGAGATACTTGGGCAAACACATAGGAAACCTGGCCCAGATTAGAAATGCATCTCTGGATAGGACTGAAGTGTATGAGCAAACATCGTGGGAAATCAGGAGCAAAAAGACCAGTAGGACGTTTCCAGTCAGGCAGGAAGTGCATCTTCAGATGCACTGGGTGTGGGTCCTGAGGCAGCAGCTACAGATGCTGAGACACTGGGATTGGTGCTGACAGCAGAACAGTAGGTCAGTGACTTTCTCAGGAAAGGATAGGATGTACTTGCAGAGTCTCTAAGACAAAGATTAAAGTAATTCAATGCAAGATACTTGAACTTCAAAGCACAGTGCAGTAGCAGAGCAGAGTATGTGACAGATTAAAGCTAACTGCTCAATTATATCTGAATCTCTGTGAAATTTTTTTCATGTTTAGCTGGATACTAATTCACAAAATACCTAGTGTGGTGTGGAGATGTACATCTTCTGAGACAGAAGGGCATTTATGGCATACACCCCTTCAGTTACACTGTCTGATTCCTGCCATCATCCAAACATAATGACTAGAAAATTGCTTTCAGTAGTGGTGCTATCAATTCAATAAAGTTATTTTTTCATTGGCTATTCCGTAAGTCTAATTAAAGATAGCTTATTTTACTATAAATTTCTCCTCAAAAAGTTACTTATTGTTTTTCTATTTAAAACAATCCCTATCTGCTGTTACCAAGCCCTAAGATTCCATGCATGAAAGGAACATCAGGTAATGGATAGATTATACTCCAGCCACTTCTTAGACTTATCTCCTCCTCCAGAACATTAGATCCCCACTGTAGGAAGTAGCCAGACATGTTAAGTTCTCATTTTGAATTTTATTAATATTACTCAGTTTATGAGTAATAAACTGAGTATGACTATGTAATGTTTATTGCAAATCTAGTTTTATTGATTCTAAAGGAGTTACACCAAAGTGAAACATGCTCAGAGATTTGTCTCTGTCCACCTTCATCCTTTTGTGCGCAATACATTCACAGAAAAACAATCAGTTCAGACTTTTTCTCTTCTTATTAATTCTTCAGCTCAATTAATATTCAAGAAAGAACAGGAGGGAGCAGAAGTCCAGTCGCATGTTCTCTAATCCTGGTTCTGAGGCTAAGTAGCTGCAACTGCTTACAGATACAATAAATTCTTTGTGCCCTGTTTTCAAAGCAGGTCTAATGCCTACCCCACAAGAGTATTGTGGGATTTGGTATTTTACTTTCCTAATGCTTTGAACTCACCTCATGAAGTGTGATTAAAATCACAGTGCACCACCACGAACCACCCTGTGTTCCCAGAGTCTTCCAATGTATAGCTGGGCAATATCTAAATACAATTAAGCAGTAATAGTTGACCTCTGCAGGTTATATGCATGAGCTTGTTGGTCTTGTAACAAAAGTCTTAAAACTTCCCTCCAAAAAACCCACTGGCTTTTTTTTTCCTTTCACCATCTTTGGCTGGGTGGGGGGAGGAGGTGATGTGTTTTTCTAAATCCTTTGCCTTTGCTTGAGTTGGGAGTGAAAGCATCACTGGCTTGCACTGCAAGTTTGGGAAGGGTAAATCTAAAAAATTCCTCACGGCTCATCTTCTGGTATGTTGTACAACATTCTGCAAAGCATTAGCACTGTATTTAAAACAGACGGAAAGTAACAAATAGATGCCAGATTATTATTTAGATGTTAGCTGTGAACTGTGTTCTTGGAAACAAGTTTTAGTCTCTCTTGAGCTTACTGAGGGTGTTTTAAAGAGCTGTTTAATAGAGCAGGGAGTACTGAGTAGTTCCAGAACAGCAAAGACAACAAAATAACAGCAATGCAGAATAAATGCAGAATAGCTTCAAATCAGTCCTGTATTAATTTATTTTCTGAACTGCATATCTCAGATCATTACTGTGCCAGTAAAAGGCAAATAAATAGTTGTTTTTTAGGGTGTTACAAGATCAACAAGTACAGACTTTGAACTACTTTTTAAACAAGAGGCTCAATAAGGAGCTGTGTATATCAGAATACGCACCACAAAAAATATTCTGTTCCTCTCTGCAAAAGCAAAGGATAAAACACACACACACAGAGACACACAGAGAAAGATCAGGTCAGTGCTGAAATAAAATACTCCATCTCAGATGTAAAAGCTGACTTTTTAACAGGCTGGAAAAAATACCAGCGATTACCTAGATTTCAGTCCAAACTCCATCTCAACAGCCAAGATAGAATTGTTGCTGAGGAAACTGCAGCCTGCAACAGCTCACTGAGAGCTGTGTCCACACTGAAGTTTCCAAGAGAAAGGGGAAGAGGCACAAATAATTAAAGACAAGGCATGATTTACAGAAAACAAATACAAACTTCCTCCAGGAATGAACACTGCCTGGAATACCAGCAGCAAATATAAATGGGAGGAACAGAATTGGCACATCTAGAATGTGGTGGGACACAAAGTCTTGAAAACCGCTGCTTTAGAGGTAAAGTGCCTGCTTGAAGTTTCAGCACACTTCAAAGAATGAGGCCATAAATAGAAAAGCCATTCTTACCAAGCAAGAAGCCATCCACTCAGCAGGACAGACTGAGAACTGCTCTTGCAATGACCATCACAAGAAAAGACTCACCATTCATTTTGCCACAGTTTCTATCCTGATTACAAATAGCAAGTGCCAGCCTCAAGAATAAATGCAGACCCACTGCAAACCAACACATCTAAATGCTTCTCAATTTGATAAAAATGACCAATGCTTAAATGGGTCACAGTAGCCCCAATTCCAGAGATAGTAATAAACTACAAGCTTTGTGAAACATATTTCTGAAATTCTGTGCAGACAGGATCAGATTTAGGTGATTGAAAGATAATCTAGATACAGAGAGTTGCCAACTCCACCTTGCCAATGTGCAGCATTATTTTGGGGGATCAGAAAACCAGGAAGACGTTTCATGCAAATGAACAAGGTCAAACAATGCCCATTCTTCATTTTCCTTAAAACTTGTAGTACTTTGAGAATATAAAGGAAGAGTTAATAATGCATTGTGTAGGATTGTATTCTTATTTGCATTCTGGTTTGTGTTATAAGCAGATTCTCTCCATTCTTAGAGATTAAGATTTTTTCATAAGCTCCTATACATTAAAACAACTACTGCAACAGGAGTGCATGAAACACCTCAGATAACCATTACTGTGGGATTCATAGTGAAATCCTAAGAACTTGTAACACAAAGTAGAAAAAAAATAACTAATAGCTCTGTTTGCACTACAAATCTAGTTTATCAAGAAGCCTAGCTAAGACACAGTTCAATTCTGAAGCCTACGACCATAATTTTATAACATGCATGTGTACACACAGCATGTACGAGTTCTTTACTCCAGATCTGGATCATGTCAGAGCCTTGTCAAGGTATAATCACTCCCTTCCCAGTTTCTCTGTCTCAGGTCAAACCAGAAGTCAAAAAATCCCCTGCCTTGCAGTGTGACATTGTAGGCTGGAGAAGGGCAAAGCCACTCAGCTCTGTGCTAGCACAATTCTTTCCATCTCCCCTCTCAAACCAGGGACACAGTATTCAAACATAGGCAGAAGAATGCAGTAGAGTTATGCTTCCCCAGTAATGGAAGTATTTTGCTAAGCCTGCCACTCTGCCTCCCTGTACAGCTGCCTTCTTTGCCTGCATCTAAAACTGGCTGTGCAAAAGATGGAAAAGTATAAATAGAGGCAGAAACCACCTTCAGATTGAATAAGTACTCAACAGTATGAACACTGTAATACACCCTATATATTCACACAAGCAGTTACTCAAATCATATCTCTACACATGAGCCACACAACAAACACAGACATATGTGACAATGCTTCCCAAAACAAAAAGCCCAAACACAATAAAAAAGTGCCCTTGTGTGATATTTTTCAGAAGAGACTCTCAAAACACTACAAACAGTCGGATTCTGAATCTGAATAAAAAAAGACAGGGATGATACCATGCATTTTACAGACCAGAAAATGAAGAAGAGAATGGGAGACTTTGTAAGCATTAAAGGGTGTCAGTATCTAAGAGGTCTTTATAAAAGACAATAAAGACAGCAAATCTGAAAAAATGAAGAACAGTTTCAGGGAACAATAACTGAAGATTTTACAAAATGCCCACAGGTCTACAGTACCTGAATTTTATAAAGTACAAAGCATAGGTGTGCCAGTACCTTCTCCCTTCTCTTTTCTAGGAAGAGAATAGGAAACTACACAAGTGTTTGTTAGAAGGTGAAAAAAATATGCTGAAGGAAGGCTTTTTAGCAGATGGCTTTAAAATTTCAGAGAAATTCTTCAGAGCAAAAAGTTCAGAGCCAGACTGCCCAAAATTGTTCAGACAGTTGTCTAACAGCATCACATTTGGGACTATGTGGTTGTGCAGGAAAGGAGAATAACACATTCATTTACTGAAAAGACCAGGCAGAACATAGTATACTCTATTTAATTCTTCATAAAGAACTTTTTGAATAGTTTTTTTCACATGAAGGAAGAATGATGAATCTGACTAAAAAATTACTTCTACACTTTTCTGATTTGGTTTATTCACTATTCAAAGATAATGATAGCTTACCTGGAACTTTTGTAGCTAAGTGTTCTGAAATAATTTTCTATTCAAGGCCATATGACAATTCTCAGTGTCAAAGAGCTTCAAAAAGAAACTTCAGACTGGCAAAAAAAGCAGCTTTATATGTACATGATGCAGTTTACATCTGTGTTTCACAAAGATAGGGTGGATTTTGATTCAGCTTTTTTTGTTCATTATCATTGCAACTGAATGAACATTGAGAGATAATTCTTAGAACCAAATGGATAATTGAGAGTGTATGAATACCATGTAAATATCTTATAAATACATTGAAATTATGGTAGTACAGGCCTATGTTAACACTTTCAGTTGACCAAGGAAAACAGTGGACATGGGGCTGAACAGAGAGGAAGCAATACTATTTGAGGCCATCAATGGGCCAACAAACCATCCTATATAGGCAAGAAGTAAGAATATGTGTTACACAGTATATAAAAGCAAATCTGACATGTCTAGGACATTGAACATGCACTATGAAGTCTGCCACATAGTGTATTTATTTGTAAGTTAGCAGCTAAGACATCCTGCATGTCCCAATTTTTTCTCTTTTCCTTGAAGTTAAGAGGTTTCAAGTCAGAAAAAAAAGATATGTTGGGAAGACTCAGATAAATCACATCCTTGCAGAAATTTTGCACATCTCCACTCCCAACTATATTTTACTTGCCTAAGACTGGACCCTGAAGATACTGGAACAAACTGATACGCAAAATCAGAAAGCTTTTCTAATTTTCACAAGTATTTCTGTGTTGTTGGATCAAACCAAGTTTAAGTTAAACACTTCCAGGAAGACCACGGATCAGGAAATTGTAATAAATGCTCCAAGAGCTGTAATCCAAAAGGGATGTATTTATCTTCCTTCTCTTTCTCCCAGCTGAACATCATGGTTTTGCATGCACATGTTCCTCCATCTATCTTTTGGGCCTTTGTTTCCCATCAACCATTCTTTTGACTTCACCTGTTTTCAGAAATATTATTGAAACAAAGACAAAACACTCTAGAACACTCAACCAGGATTGGAAGAATTCTTTTAATTACAGTTGAGAAGTCAGTAAAGCACTTGCAGATCTCTCTAAACCAGACCTAAAAACCAGACCTAAAGCCTACCTCCCTTCAGAAACATAAAGACAGTTTTTCTGCTTTCAAAGAGAAAGTTAAGATGTTCACTAAAAGCAGCAGAAGACTGTAAGGGAAGTGTCTAATAAACTCTTCTAAAATTTCTTCTCAGTTCATTGGAGATAGTATAAAATGCTGAGCCCGGAATGAGTTAATAGTGCAGAATTCACACATAGTTCTAGAAAACAAAACATCAAAAGGAAGAGAGAAAGGAACCAAAGAACAATCTGAACTAGTATTCCTACTTACGGCAGCACTTAAGCATGTACTCAATTTAAGGTATATCCTTAAAACAATTATTAAAATATGTTTAAGTGCTTTCCCTGAGTTGATATCAAAGAATTCAATTGACTCAATTCAATTGATGCAAAAATTTGGCAGTATTTGTAGCATTTTATTTAATACTAGAATGCAAGAAGTTATTTAAAGACAAATTGCTGTATGAGGCAGGGGCTGTGTGTCCTTGCAAGTGTAAGTTGCAGCCAAACTGATTACTACAACACTCTGGAATTGCAGTCATAAGAATTAGTACTTCAAAGAAAAAAAGCATTATAGCAGAACTGGAAGATGGACAGAGATCACAGAAACAAGGTGTTTTCAACAAAGTTTTACCAAGTAAATTCTTGAAATATGCACATTTAAAAATGCATAGACATTTACCATACCACTATTAAGAGCTTAATGGAAATGGCGTCAAATTAGAGGATGTAGCAACAGAACAAGATTTAGGCAAGCTTTTATGCTTAAAAAAAGGCTATGGAACAAAAATCACTATCTGCCTACAGAGGAGGAAGAAGGTTTTGAGTAGATCACAGTAATACTGCACTGAACAAAGAGCAGAGAATGCACTATATTGTTGAATCTCCCATAAGACAAACCCAAGCCACGAAAAAATAATGAGGTTACACAGAGAGTTAAAATTCTCTTCTCTACTTAAGGAGAAGGATAACGAGTGAAAAGTTGAGACTAATAACACCAATACTCCTACTAACAATGAAGACAATGAAGTCTATTAAAATTATTGCTTTTCATCGCTTCATTTACAAACTGTAATCAATGATCAGCACTGAGCATTTCAGAGATACCTGGCATTATCATGAAATATCACAAACAATCTAACACCAGTACCCCCAAAACTGAAAACTTCAGATGCTAGCCTAGCAATGATAAATTCAAAAAAGAGAGATGAAGTTAAAAGCATTTCAGCTCAAAAGTTATTTTAAAAACCTGCAGCTTTTACAGAAGGGCTGCATCTCAGAAAACACAGACAGCCCTAATAATAGATAGAGAGAAAGATTTTCACATCATTTTTCATGAACAACTAGACCTTAGAAAATGAACATTCAGACTAATACAGCTGATTGAGAGGAAAATAAATTATAATAGTCAATACATAAGAATAAAACCTAGGGAGCTGTGATGAACTGAAAAAGCAAATCAATGAAGACATAAAATCAAACAAACTCCTGAAGTATGTCTAAAGCAAGTAAACAAAGAATCTGCTGGCAAGAAAAAAGAGAAAGGGGATAAGGCTCACTTACAGAAGCAATAGGATCGTGTTAAAGAAGTTCACAACAAAAAATTGCACACCAATACTTATCCTGATCTCACAGCTATTTTCAAGTAACTGAGATGAGGCATTGCCAGGAATCAGGGGATCAAAAAAGATACTAAAGCAAAATGCATCAACAGGGTAGCCTGGGGTGGGGGAGGGAAGTGGCAAAGCTCACATTCAAGTAGATGAACTCCTTCAAACTCCACTGCAGAACAGCAGCATCACAACACACATAAACACACCCAAGTTCCTCTTCTCACTCCATAGAGGCACCATATTTTTGCCCATTTGTACACTTATGCTCCACTACTTTTTTTCACAACACAAAATAAAATTCTCTCATAAGCATTGGCATAAAGCCCTCACCTGCATCTCCCCTGTTCTCAGGCCTTCCTGGATCACCACAAACTCATCATTTGATGCACCAAATGTGCAATGTGAGGTCATTTGGGCTGAGATACCTGGGAGTTGTTTTCCTTCTCCTTCAGAATGTTGGTATAACGTATTATTACAGGAGAACATCTCGCATTTCAATACATGCACTGTATAATAAGGAACATTTACGTAAGTTTGTGACATCTCTGTTCTGAGGTTTTGCCATCTGTGTGTAGGACATTTTCAGCCATTGAAGATAATATCAAATGCAATCTGAATAGATTTTTTTTTCATAAAACCATTTCAGACATGTTTTTAAAATAAGAAAACATAGTATTCACACAACTACTGCTCCCTGGGGACATCTTTATTGACACCCATTATAAGAAAAACCCCCACAACTCTAATCTCTATGACTTCTAGTATCTTTTCTACACAGAACAACCACTATATGAAACTGTATTTTCACATATGTTTACTTATGTTTTAAATGGAGTAAGATGAGACTTAAATGAGAAGCTACTCTGCCCTCTCCTGTATCTCATTTCTATCCCTGAACTGCTGCCATTCCATGCAGGAAGACATTTCTGTGGACTTACACTGAACAGGCCTAAACTGATGCAGTTGCCCAGGCTGGATGGAAGGAGAATGGGATGGGTCCTTTCAGCTGCCATGCTGTGTTACTGTGTGCACAGAACGTTTGTAGAATTATAGGATAAGAGTCTACCCTAATGCAGAGGTTACATCAGGGCCAAAAATAAGAGACTAATATCCCACCACTGCTATGATTTCAGACTTCAAAGGAGAACAAAAATCGTAACTGTCCTTATGCTAGGCTCTTTTCCATTGCTACAATGTGGGAAAACACCATTTCATTACATCCTTGTTTCTGGTCCTGGTAGTGCTTAAAAGTTTAGACCAGCCAGCTATGACTGAAGAACTGGCTACAGCCCAATGTATACCCCAAACTATCATCCTGCTTGAGAAAGGTGAAGGAAGCCGTTACCTAATAGGCTGCCTATTTGTCCTATTTATTTTAAATGGTATCGTCTGGAGGTGTTCAGAATTTTGAACACCATAACTTTTTCCCAGGGAGATGCAGATGAGAAAGCCAAGGAACTGCTAAACAGACCATGAGATATTAAATGCAATTCCCAGCTGCACCTTCCCCGTTCTCCAACCCACAAGATACATCTTTCACACAGTCTTTAGGCTTTGATGGTTGAACAACGCTGGTCAAGATTTACTAGTAATTTCCCAGGGAGCTTATTTTTTCAAAGATTGCAGCAGAACTGCTCATCAGAACAATGCATTTCACGGCAGTATGTTTACATAGATGCTTTTCTCTAAAAGGAAAGGATTATATCTACGTAATATTTACACAGAATTTTTGCTGGAAATAGCATGTGCTACACTTCAGCTGGTGACTAACACACTGCCCATTCTGCAACAGCAAGGCACCACTTACAATCTCTTCAGAAACTTTCTGTTTAATAAGCATTTAACTATTCTATAGAAATAAAATGCAAACAATCAGATTAAAAACTGAAGAAATCCTTCTAGCACACAATTCCATGTGTTTGGGAATTGCCTGTTACATTCTGTTAAGACAGCTATTTAGAATAGCAATTGGTCACATCTCACGTAGAGGCATCTGTTTTTCTCACTAAGTTCATTGAAAGAAAGTTGAGCACGTCAAGAAATCAACTTCTAGTGAAGTTATTCTGCCACCTGCTGTTGCATTTATGGACATACTAGATATTTAAATCTGAATATTTTAAATTAAAAAACTATTAAAAAAGGGAGATATTTCCCCACTGGAGAAAAATTTATTATTAATTGTAAACCACTAATATATTAGACTTTTTTCCTCTTTTTGATTTCTCATGAATATGACCCAAAATATGCTTATGACCAAGACTGAGGGGGCCAGGGGTTAGGAGGAGAGCCTTGAACAAGGGAAAAGCCTGTGGTTAAAAAAAAACAAACCACAAAGACAAAAACCCAAAAACATATGGAAGGAAAGAATTCTAAAACTTCATAAACCAAAGTATTTTCATGAGTGTCATAAAATTCACACAGGAATAATTGTCTAAAAGCCTTCCAGTCTGAAAACTGCAATCCTAAACACTGCTGGATTACTGTATCAAATCAAAGAACAGGTTAAATGAAATACTGAAATTCACCAGTTTAAACTCACTGTCTGAGTGGGGGAGAAACTAGAGCAAGTGGTATTGAAAAGGCAACTCCTCTTACACCTTCTGTTCTATCAGTAATACAGCTGATGGTTTAGCAAACTTGACAAAGTCCTGTTCAAAAAAGCAAGTGACAAGAAGGTGGCCATCCCAGCCGCCAGCACCCACCACTTACTTCTGGGATATCAACAAGTGCCATCCCCTCATATCTGGCCATGCACAGATATGGCATTTGCACAGAACTAGAGGGGCTACATCATATGCTGTCCTTATGTTGCCCAGTGCTTTGCACATGCTTAAATACTTGTCTACAAAGGCAGGTAGCAGTAGTATAGGAAGAGTTTGGGGAAAGGATGGAAAAAAGATGGGACACCTGAAAGAACTGCAGAGGGAAGTCAGGAAAAGCATTAATTGCTGAAAGATTATCTACTCACTTGAAGAATGCCTTTGGGTTTTCAATTACTGTAATTAATGAAAGATAAAACTGTAGATGTAACCTAAACTGCAGGACAAAAAAAAAAAAACCAAAAACCACCCACCAAAAAAACCAGCCAAAAAATCCCTGACCAGAGTAGAAAACTCTGACTCCACAAAACAAATATCCATGGAACACATCCCTACTCTGCCCTCCAAAGGGTTCCTCATAGTAACAGGACAAGAGAGTTGCCTCTTATCTTAAAAGACTGGACTAAACTTGCTTAGCTCATGAGACCAGAGGGGGACAGCAGGGTTAACCATTCATTGTATGAAATACATCTACTTGGTCTACTCTTCATTTGGAGCGCTACTAAAAGCTTGCTCTGCTTTGGCAGATGCCCACTGCCATTTACAATGAATATTCAGCTGTTCCTTTAGGCTCTTCATCCCTTTGATATCCTGTTGCCTGTTATGCATTAGACAGGAGTACAACCCCTGTTTGCAAGCAGTATGTGCAAGGCAGCCTCACACTCTTTGAAATGAAGCCTTCCAGCAATTTTTGTTTTTGCCCCTGGTGAAGTACAGGAATTAGCTCTCCAGACAACAGCTCTGCATTCCACCACTAGTTCTTCTCAGGGAAGTGCTCCAGCAGCCCCTGAATGAAAGAGCATCTCACCTGCTGCAGGGAACGCCACACAGCTGTGCTCGTTGCACGGGGGTGGGAAAGGGGTAAGGACTTGTTGGCTAAGTTAGATGAGCTTGATGCCTTGTGAAGGCTGACCTGGACCAGAGGCGAGATGGAGTTAAAGAATTATTAAAGAAAGAATTATTAAAGAATAAAGTAGGGATTTATTAAAAGGCCTCAATGGATACACCTTGGGCAGCACAAGAGCCCAGCCAGGGGCTACTCCCAAGATGAACCAAAATGGTCACAAAATGGATGACCGGTCACGAGGTCTCTCACTTTTATAAGTTTTGGTCCCTTAGCATATTGCAGTTAATTGTCCAATTACAGCTTTAGGTTATGAAGTCCCATCCTTCTTGTTTTTCTCTCTTCATTCTGCAATTGTTCATGCTCTTGGGCCTGAGATTTGGATCATTTGTCCTTGGTCCCTAGCTAGAGAAGGAACTGTTTTGCCTACCTACTCTGAGGAGGTAATGTGAAGCTCAGAACGACACACTAAAGCAGCACAGAATCCAAAAAACGTAAAAGATAAAACCTGAGGCGTCAAGCTCAGCAGTGGTTTTGTCTCTTGCTTACCTGATTTCAAGCAGATTTGTCTCATTGCTCAGCCCAATGAGCAGAGTTGCAACATTAATTACTGCTTTTCATTTACAAGTGAAATTCTATTTCTAATTTGCACATCATGGAAAGGAGACTTTAACCAGACCTTGGTATTTATATAAACCCATCCACTTTCACCTCTCCATGTCTAAAATAATTTATATATGCTAAGCATTATTAGCTTTATTTTTTGAAGCAGAATGGAAAAAGAGACTAAGACATAAGCAACAAAAACCTGTAGCAGATCTAGTTCCTAATACAGATCTTAGTCTGTCTTTCCCCTGTAATGAACACTAAATAAACCTGCAAAATAGCACATTCATGCATAAAAATCAAGTTTTTTTAAAAGGTGTTTTTACTAGCTCTGGTTTCAGAGTTGTTTTCTGTACTAAAATGGAAGGTCATCCTGTACAAACTCAACTCAGTATTTTTTTCTGCTCCTGAATTTTGTTATCCTTTGCTGCATGTGTACATGCAGTCGTTACATTAAGGATTTATGCAGATGTTTTACTTTTTAAAGCAAGAAAATTCCCTTGTTTGTGCCATAGATGGAAGCCAACTAGCATTTCTTCCAGCTATTGTATTCTAATATGATGAATTCCATTTTTACCCCCAATAAGGTATTTTCCCATAGGAATTTCCATAAGGAATGTTATTCCTTGCAGTGGCCTGTTCATATAATTCTTGTCCCTTTCAACAAGGCAGATAATTAAGTACTTTTCCCCTGAAGCCAGATAATCTATTGATGAAACAAGATGTACTACCAAGGCCACACCCTATGATTTGATTAATAATTTGTTCTCCGACCTCTTTTTAACCACACTTGGGACTTCAGTTTTGTGAGGAAACCTACCTGGACAGTGCACAACAAGAAAGGACAAGCAGATGACATCTCAAGCTGTATTATGGCTGGACTGTGCATCCTCCCTACAGTGATTTAAAATGTTTATTTTCTTGCATTTAATATTGCAGAGGTTACACATGACAGACTCTTATCAGAGCAAAGGCATTTTTGACACAGCCCTCACCTCATTCAATGTTAATGAATGACCACCAGAAGAAAGACAAAATCCAATCCAACTGTCCATTACTGATTTAAATAAAATAATGCATAACACAGTCACAGCAGGAAGAAAATCATGATTCTCCCACCTTCCCTTTGATTTCACTTCAAACTCCAGAAGAAATGCTTCTCTTAAGATCTCTTACCCATTAGTTCATTAATTCTTCCACATACACACTAAGAGATCCTAATGAAGGTGGAGCAGCAGAAGTGCTGTTGTCCAGCACATTAAAAACTATCCAAAGACCATAGAGAATCTACTGAATAATTACTCATACACTGAAAAATTGCATTATGCTGTATCAACTACCATACAGTGTCAAGAAATTATTTATACTGCCGCTGAACTTCATGCATTGCTGTGACTGAGTCATTAAACTACAATGCAGTGTAATACATATGAAAGGAAAAGCAGAAGTCCTTCTGTCAAGTCAAAGCTGGAGATTATTTTAGGGAAGAAAACAGGGATGCTCTTTCAGGATTTATTTGGAACACCAGGTACTTTGGTGAGCACAAGATGTCGAAACCATGGGTTTGCATCTCATCCATCACGTACCCTTTCCAGCAGTAATCTTTTACTCCAGGACCTGGGCTCAGATCTGATTCAGAGGGAAGAACACTTCCTACCAGAAACTGCCAGCAACAGCCCCCAAGTACAGGTTTGTTACCCACACACCCACCCTTCACAAGCCAGCAGTTGCCCATCCAATTACTGTCCAGACTCAACCTTGCTTCATTTGCAAATTATGACAAAAATCACAGCCTGAGGTGGTGTAGCTACATAACCTGGACATTATGCACCTTTCATTAAAGAAAGTGTAAATGCAGTAACCTATTAATAAATACATGTTGCAGGGCCTGGAAAATGTGAAAACAAACATTTCATAATACATATAAAAAGGCTTTCCAATTAACATTCTGTTTTGAATAGTGGCTGATCCACAGTAGCCCCTGGCAAGGGTCTGCCAACATCTCAGCCCAGCATGCTTAGATACTTCTGGCAGTGCTTCCATTCCTCTACACAACAAGCCAGCTTATCCAGCTTACCTGATACATAGCGCAATGCAGCCAGGACCTCAAGCTATTTCCTTGAGATTGAATAAGTCAAGACATGAAAATGATTAACCAAAATGAAGAGGTTTAAAAGTTGCAAGAAAATTGCCGTAAGTCAAGTCTCTGTAAAGCAAGGATTGCACCATTTGTAAAGCCAGGGCTTTCCACAGACTGATAATACTGGGGTGCTTTGCTACTTCTCTCTCAACATCGTGGTAAGAACAGTAGACAGACAGACAATAGCTATTTATCTCTGATGCTACATTCAGACCAAGAGATCTACAGGGCACAGCTCTATGACCTTTTGTAGACGAACACAATACTGCTGTACCTGTGGTCCAAGCAGAATAGAAAACATGTTGGTGCAATGCAAAGACCAAGCTAACGCACAGCACATCCCATCCGGCTTCATAGCAAACCACATCTACCTGCAGCCCTAGATACTGACATGGTGTGGAGGAAAATAGCAGGAAAATGCTGTAAATGAGACACATTTGCCTTTGCTGCTATAGAGAGGCACCTTGCACTAGACTCTCCTGTCCAGCTAAAAAGACAATACAAGAAGCTAGGGAAGGTGCTGGTACTTGACTCTTGTGCCTGCTTGGAGCCTCAAGGTAATTAAAGCAAAGACATAACCAGTATCAGAAAAAAAAAAAAGATGCTTGTCGTCATTCTAGTGCTCATCCATGCAAATCACATGGCAGTATTCTAAGTATGAATGCTCAAAGAGAGATGTGGCACTCAAACGATGATAGATTTTACACTTAGTTTCTGTGTCTTAGACTACAAAGGTGCTATGGAGCATTGCATTATTTAAAGGGAAGAGAAAAAGTCAACAGTTTTGAGGGCTGGCACTCAGCTACTCTTCTGTGAAAAACATGTATGAAACAAAGAAGCACACTTAGGCACAATTAAAGAAAATGCAAAAGAACTTGCTTCCCTCAAAAAACCATTCTCTTTGATACAATAATAAGTTTGCAGTGCTCAGAACTCTTACTTAAAATTCCTCTCATTCTATCTTTTGCATATTTACCTATTTTTAAATATGCATGTTAAAGTTAAAAACCATTTTTATATGTATAAACACATCTATAATTTATATAGGGAATTTCTTCCCCTCTTAGACAACATGTATTGTTTCCAAATGCTGCCACTGGTATAGTCTTAGTAAACAAGAGCTTCACCACATGGATTATTTACAGTAGGGACAGGGCAAAATAATTTTTTTCCATGCTACCTTATCACAGAGCTGCTAAAACTACCTCTGGCCAAATTCTTACATTCTTCCTCTTTAAACATTACATCCTCAGTTGCTGAATAAACGATGGTGTTTGTAACTTTTGCCAAATATGTGCAACAAATTTCACACACATGAAAGAACAACTAGATGACTGTAATTCCTGGGCACCTATCACCTGGCAATAACCAGAGGAGTACAGTTTACTATGTTTTGGCTGAGCGAACAGTCACTGATAAGACTCTTAATTTAAAATTCGGAAAATGAAATGTTTTTCTTGCCCACTCTTTGTTTCCTCCTTGCATCCTTCCAATTAAGCTAGAGTTACAGTAGTCCTGTTTACTGAGCAAATCTCCTTACAATTACAGTTGAAATGGGCAGGGATCATCACCTTAACAAAATCCAAAATACTAACTCCTAAAGACATCACAGGATCACCTTTCACAGTTTCACAAAAGGTGGAGAAACCCAGACTCAAAAGCAGGTTGGGAATATCAGTTTTAGTTCTGGAGTATGGAACCTACCACCCATAACACTGGACACTGTGATCACACCTAAAGAGATACTCAGTGACTTGATGAGGTCACCTACTAACAGTAAAAAATCAGTGGTGATCATTTACTTAAACTGGGCCTTAAATCTTTCTCTTTAACAGATGATCCTGATGAAAGAGTCTGCTTAGAGACTTCAAGAAAGGCTGAATTTATAAGGTAGGAGCTCCTGGCATTTTCATCACCTCAAATTACACAGTGATTTCGAGCAGTACAGAGGACCTAGAAGGATGAATTCTGCCCTGTTTTATTGACTCTGACTTCTCTCACAAGCTCCTGACACAGAATCAACAGTGAGAAAATTCCCCTCTTCCAAGATGACCTTCAATTCAGCAAAGCACAATCCCACCTCCTCGCCTCGTTAATGCTGGATACAAGTACACACACACATGACTTATATCCCGTATTTGAGAGAGCAGGGTGATACGAGTCCCTGTAGTACCTTTCAAATTTTTCTCTACAAACACACAAAAGACACATACGAGAAACGCAGGACACCCTGCACTATCTCACAACCTCTGTTTGGTTTCATGCAGTCCTTCCTGACACAAATGAAAGCCAGCCTTAGATCATGTTAGATCATCTTAGCAAAGGCAACACTTGCAAGAAGCAGCAGCCAGCCAACAGTCTGATGTCACCTTTTACTGGGGGTTCCTTCCCCCAGAGCAAAGTAGGGGATTGCTTCCAGTCTTGGCTGGATTCAACACCAATTATGGGTTCATTAACTGCAATAGTGCTCTCAACTAATTAAAGGCAACTTCTACTGTAACTGTTCCTATCAGGCAAAGATATTTCAAATTTTATCTGCATTTTGAACAGCTCCAGAGGACATCACTCAAGTTCCTTCTGTGTAGAAACGATGATGAGACTAGCACAGCAACTATAATTATCAAATGGCCTTTTTTGTAAAGCAAGTTAGACCAGTGAAAACTCCCGTGTGAATGTGCCACACAGTCCACCTCCTCCTTTGGGAAACATGCCCAAGCTTTGCTTTCAAGTTCATAACACTCTACATTATCACTGGACACAGACATCTCCACAGTGTTAGAAAGGTGAAGCTGCCACACAAGTAGGGAAAAGGGACATACTTTTCTTTACAGAGAGCCTCCAGACAAAAATCTGAGCTTATCACACACACTGCTCTTTCCTTCCATTCTTCCAACAAATTAAAATCCTTCATTTACAACAGTTAAAACAACTGTAATAGTAGAAGAAATGATTATTTGAAATAATTTCAGAATTTCCTTACTTTTCATCTATTTTTGGCAAGCATCAGGAGATTAGAAAGACATACTCAACTCTCCCCTAAGAAATGTGAACTGCAAAAATCAGGGTGACTGAAATGTGTAAGGTTTATAATGCACCAAGCCTGTGTTAACTCTGCTTCTCTATATTTTCCAGATGCAAAGCAAAAATACTAAGGTCGAGCCAGAAAGCATGATTTAAAGAGACCTATAGTACAGACTTTAACCATATGTTAAGAGCGACTGAATTCAAAATGTGAGTCTTACTGCATCAGCCTTATCATCTACTGAAATTATCTTATCTTATTTCAGCCCTACTTTATGCATTTTGTTCACTTTGGACAGAAGTTGTACTTTGATGAATTTGTATGTATTTGTAGTCAATTCACATTCATAAATTATCACTAACAAAGTGATGTGTGGCAAACTCTCAATATGCATTACTTAAACCCTCCTTTTTCAATAGATTTTTTATACAGCAACAGAAATATGTCCCTTCACTGGAGGCTTGAAAAGGTTTTTTTTGGGGGGGGGGATTTTTATTTGCTAGAACTCAGTCTGGGACAACATTATAATGTAACATTATAATACAGTGTTCCTTTAGGAAAGAGATGATTAACCAAAACTAACATCATATTTATGCAAACTCAGATAAGGACAAAATCTCATACCTCAGAATATAAACAGTCACCACAGTTGTCATGGGAGTATTTGTCTACTCACCCCTTGACTGCAAGGACAGGGTGAGTAAGGCAAGAGAGGAGGTGGTGCCTCATTCTGAGCTAAACAGAATAAATAAGACAGACAGATCTGCTGTATTAAATCTTATGTTCCTTAGCCTTTGCCATCTGGCAAGTGATCCATGGCTCATGTGAAATGAGTGGGTGGTCATGGTCTGGTTTGTACTAGACATTTCTTGGGATCACAGAAAAAGAAAACAAAACACTGCAATTGGCACCAAGCACTGCTCTTGTTAGCGGCTTTCAGCAGGCAAATGACCAAACAAAACTGAAGACTAAACCTCGCCCTCCTACAGAACTGGTCACAATTTCAAAAGTCAATAAAAGCAAGTTTGTATAAGAGAGAGGGTAAGTTTGCAATGCCTCTGGGTCTGTCATTCTGTTAGAGGTAAAGAAAGCAGAGATTTCAGCCCTTGGGACAATCAGTGACTTTACCATTCCCATTCTGCTAAGTCACCCTCCTGTGAATATCAGCTCTGAAGCCTCAAAAGGCACATGAAATTCATAGCACTGATTTCTTTTTCTGAGCAGATCTGATCCTAAAATCTTAAACTGACATTATATATCGTTATTAGCAGAAAAAAATAATTCATCTTAGCATAACAGGCTCAACAGAGGGGGAGTGAACATGCAGGACCCAAGCTAGGACACTGCTGTGTGCCTTAAATTAGTTCTAATAAGAGCTGTGAAAAGTGAAAGGGTTTTTTAATAAAAATTAATAGATAGAACAACAATTTTTTGAGTTTTCCATGGCTTCCCCTTCACAAACAAAAATTTACACAGCAACACTTTGTATCCAGATAAAAACACTAAGGTAGCTGAATCTATACGAGATTAATAAAAGAAAGAAAACTCATCAGAGAATCAGTCTGTTAAGGTCACACACTTCAAAAGCAGCAGTTCTTCTTTTGAAGCTATTAATTCCAAAGGAGAGGTGAAAAATATATTGCTAATGTCCTGAGAGATAATATATTTGTCTGATTTCAATAAAGAAAAAATAGCATCCACATCTGCTTTTTTTTTTTTCCTGCTTGCAAAAATAGTTTCTAGTTTCTCCAAATCTCACTGGGTAGATTGGAAGATTTAATGACTGATAAGTCAGCCATGAGGCTAAACATTTTAAAAAGCAACTCATACAAGAATGCTACACAACTCAGTTTGTTCTGACACATACAGCTTTTCTGAAGTCATTAGACTTAGCTACTGTAAAATTTTAAACCAGTGGACAAAGCAACACAGATATCATAAAACTTGGCAAGGTTCTGAAGAACAGGAGAAGAAACCCCCACCAAAACAACCCAGAAAACCTCACTAAATACAAAACCCCAGAAAGACCAAGCTGTTGAATCTCTGCCAATGCACACATCCAGCAGTGCTCTGTGAAGGGAGGGTAGAGGAAGGTCACTGAACTGTTCTCTGCTGTCTGCCCCGTTCTGTGTGGCTTGTATATCCTTTAAAGCATATGTGCATGAATTAAGGATGGGTTTTCCCAATTTTAGCAAACCACACATGTTATCTGTGGTTGTTACAAACAGGGTAAGTCCAGGGTAATCACCGTCACCAGATGGAAAGAGAGAGCACTTCGAAAAACTATTTTAGTATCTGAAGTTGCTCAAGTAGTAGTTAAGGAAACTTCTTTGGATTAAAACACACAGTATGCCAAGAGCTGTTATAATGATATCTTAATTTCTAGAAGTCTTTCATTTGAAAAAAGTAAATTATACAACCTAGTTCCATAGGCTTCCTGTAGGTTGGATTTCCACTAACATTTTACAAGAGTGTAATGTGATGCTGATGTCAAATGAAGATCAACAGCACTATTCTCTTGAAGGCAGAGAAAACATGAGCACCTTGTGAAGAGAGAGAATGGCAATGATTTTTCCAGTAAAGCTGTTCAATGAAAGACATTATGGAATTACAACCTAGAACAAATAGACATTTTGTATTTTTTAACACCTGGATGTTAAAAGATGACTCTTGAGAGTAAATATAAGTTCTATAATGTCACTGAAGTATAGCAACACCTGATGTAAAAAGAAAGCTGCTTTTCAAGAGTATGTATGTTTCCCAACTGTTTATGCCAAAAGCCATATATTTTACAGCAAGGACAGTATAAGTAAAGAAATTTCAGCAACTCCAACAACAATGTGTAAAAAAACCCTAAAATAAAAACTTTAACCATAGCAACTAGTCTGGGTCTTGACTTCACCCTTCTTCAAAAAAACTGACCTTAAACCATGTAGCACTCTCTAAAACTCTATTCCAAGATCTATTGTCCCACCATACTTTCCTACCAACTAGGAGGAAGAACACTTTGGAGACTGCTCTTCCAAACAGTGTCCCAGCCCCATTCACTCTCTCCTGGGTTATTTGGCAAATTCATAACCTGATACCCAGCAATGCTGGCACTTCAGAACGACTGTAGCATAAAGGGAGCTGCCTTCAAACAGAGAGCACACCCAGCCTCTGGGTATTCTGAAAAAGACAGTGACAACTTGTCAGGAAAAAGTTCTAAAAGAAAGAAAAAACTTTTAATGACTGAAGACATTGATGAAAGATTTAAAGAAGTAATTACAGAGCTTCTTTAAACAATAAAGCCTAGGAGGAGGGACAACAGACAGTAAAAATTATCAACAGAGAATTTATTTATTCTTCTGCTGTAATGAACTGTACTTTGGAGATTTATCATTTATATTTGCCTCCGAAAAAAACTACCCAAAAGCAAGTGAGTGAAGTTTACCAGCTGGCTTTTATTAAAAAATAATAAACAACAAAACAACAATTGCCTCATGGTAACAGAGCATCAAGGTGAAGAAAAGCACTGAAGAAAGGGCACTGGACAACTTCTATCTACTACAGAAGGACAGAGGATTAAGTTAACCCTGCCAGAATTTGAGTCTCAAGAGTGGTTTTGAGCAATGTGAGCGGTCCTAGAGAAACAGGATTTAAAATGTAACGCATACAGTGCTATACTGAGCATGCTGATACACTCTTCTCAACAGCTTCTCAAAGCTAATTGTATCATATTATATATGCTTGATTGGAATTTTGGAAACCAATAGGGAGAAGAAATATGTAGTTGCAGTTGAAACATTTTCCTTGTCACTTTTTAATCAAAACTTCTGTGAGGCACTAAAAAAAAAATTGATGGTCACATCTAGATTTTAGATCTTCCTGTTTTGAAGAGGATCTAGTTCATATAAATGATGATGTCCTTTCTACTTAACATTTTAAGACTGTAGCTCAACACCAACCCTCAGGTGGGCCTGTTTCCTAGGAAGTGTCTGCATTTTCCTGGTACAGCTACAGAAACTCTTAAAACCAACTGCTATCAGAACTGCCAAATCCGAAAAAATGACTTCAACAACCAAGAAAAATTTAGAAAAGATCACCTGTACAGCAATAGTTCAGTTCATATCCATAGCTGTCTTGTAACACAATATAGGATTAGATACAATTTTTGAATAACTGCTTGTGTAATACCTAAATGTAGCAAAAACACTGTGCTAAATCAAACACTGTGTTCAAATCTAATACAAAACCAGAATGAGACAATGTGGTTTGTAGATTGTTCAGGCTGCTGCTAATGCCCTGTGGATTTCAGTCAGGTAATCCCGATCCAGCAGCAGGTACTGATTCCTCTGCACGGCCCAGAAGGCAGATGTCTATCCCAGAAGCTGATTACAAACATCTGCCTACATTAGGTGGATTCAAACTTACAATTCCCCCTGCAAAATGAAAATGTTCCCCTAGTGAAAATATGGCTTAGAGTAATCCAGACTCTCTAGGCCCTTCTGTCCATCTCTGGCCTCTACTCCTCTTGAACACACACCAGCTAGATGTTAATTATAGATGTTATTATTATTATTATTAATATAGATGTTAATTACAAAAATGTCCATTTGCACAGAATACCAGTGTGGACAGGATCTAGGGCTGTTGTTTCAAAACAGCACTCTAATGATTACAACCAGATTCTTCACTCTTCCCTCTCAGGTCCGCTTATGTCTGCAGTAGATCTCTCCCACCACAGTGACCCTTACAGCAGCCCAGTACCCAGATCTGTACACCACCAGCACCATTTGTGTTATGGTAGTGCCCATAAACTCGATTCCCAAACCAAGACTGCGCTGCACATCCTACACTGTACAGCCCAAACGAACAGACGGGCAGCACACGACACGCCCGTCCTGCTTCCAAAGGCCTCCAGTGAGCACTCATGCAGAGCCCCAGTGCAATTCTGCCTACTGCATGCTGTGCACAAGGAAGTAGTTTCTCTTCACAGCTGGGTCAGAGCAATGGTTTATCTAAATCCAGCACCCTGTCCCTGATAATGGCAGCAGGAAAGCACGTGATACTTTAGAAGGTGGCTGAGCTATTCCTCTTAAACTTCCTTACGAGCTACAGTCATGGATGTTGGAGGGCATCTCTAGCTATTCCCTTTAGAATCTGTTAATGGCACGTGTTTCTGGATATGCCTGACCTCACTTGCACCAATGGATTTCTGGATAGTAATTTCTTTAGCTTTTTTTTTTTTAAATTTCCAATAATGGACAGAAAAAGCTTATTTTAAGTTTTTCTGTCACTCGCTTCTGGAGTCAGTATAAACACATTTTTCAGCCATCAGTAACACAAGTCTTACATCTGCCACACTTACATCTGCTTTTTCAAGCCACACCCATTATCAACCTTAGGTACACACGTTGTATTGCAGAAGAACTACATAAATGCAACTCAAGTAATCAGCCATCCATTCCTACGTAAAAAAATGACCTCTTCCTTGTGAATAAGAACCAAAATATGTGGAAGGTAAAGCTCAAATCTACCTCAGCTAAGTAGATCACTAAACTGCATGGGCTTAGGATCTGTCCCTTCCCAGGACTTCTTTAGAGGAACAGGGAAAGAGATGCAAGGGAACATTATTTCTTGGAGGAAACAGAGATAGCTGGGACTACTGTGTAGTCATGGGAAGTCTGAAAAAAAAAAAGAAAGAAAAGATGTGCCGTACAGACACAATATAACATCCTGATTCATTCACTCTTTCCCCCTTTGAACTTGACAAACACATCAGAGCCTACAACAAAAAGGTACTGCTTGTTTACACTGCTCAAAGCCTCAATAGCATTGCTCATTTTCTAAGGCTAACCCACAGTAAATACCAGTTTCATGGACAAGGAAACTGACACAAAACAAATAATTAAAAACAGCTAGAAGATGATTAATGCTTTGTGACTCCAACCCAGAAGCTGGAAACATGAGCAGAATTCAATTTATTCGCTTTCATGAATTCTTTCTGCCATGCAGCTGATTTCACACATTTCCTCCTGCTTTCATTATTAAAAAGGAAAAGCAGCCAGTACAAACATCAAAGAGTGGCATTATTGCAATGTGTGACACCAGACTGTTTTCCAAAGCTCCAGGTAGAAATGACCAGTGAACTTTGTGATCCCTTGGCAGGATGGGCATACAAAACCAGGCAATACACTAGCTTCCTAAAAGGTATTATGTACATGTGATGACTTCTGGGAAGCTGGGGCTCAGTGAGATAGCACAGCAACAGCAGGAGAGAAGTACCACACATCCACACCATCCTTCATGGGAGTACAGCTCTGCTCCTGCAACAGTGATGAAAACATCACCTCTTAATATTTTTCCTTTATTTTCTAGCACTTTGAAACACTACCTACACAGGCACACGTATCATAAATTCACTCAACCCAGTATTAAGCCAGGCTACTTCTAACAATAATGATGCTTCACCTTTATTTTTGGTACAGTATAGACTGCATTGAGGCTTGCAGTTTCCCAAAACCAACAAATACCAGCAAGTTCTGCCACAAAAATAGTTGTGAACTGTTCTACTACTCATTTTACTCATCCACTTCCTCCCAGGTCAAAACTGATAACGTAGTAATCAGTAATATGAAGTGGTCCTGGATTATACAAGACTGATAAAAGTAGAAACACTTTTAAAACATTTATTCTTACATAACCCCCCCCCCCAAAAGTACAATACTATACTATACTTAAAATCCCAGCTGTTGTCTTGGTAATGTTTTCCTAGGCCAGAACCACAGAGAACTCCAGTGGTCAACAGTTCAGACCTTGAATTCCTTTCCTTCCAGAACACTTTATTCAACTCTATCAAGCAAAATAAAGTAGCTTTAACTACAGGACAAATTTCCTAGGAGATTTAATTCGATTAAATCAATTTCTACATCAAAGTTCCACGACTTGTATCTGCCATTACTAAGGCTGAACAAAGAAAAATGAAATTAAGAAAGAGCCCTTCTAGCTCCAGAGCTGAACAAAACCAGTGGCTCCAAAGGCCTCACTGCAGATGCCACATGTGCACACAGAGCTCTGGAGCAGGCTCCTCAGCAAGCTCTCAGCCTGAGGGCCTTAAAGAACAAATATCCAGGTGTTGCAGGTAGCACCCTGAGTTAATCAGGGTGTGCCCATCTGCACCTGCACATCTGACCAATGTCATGCATCTGACCCAAGCTCATTTGCAACCCTTTGTGAGACAAGGTCAGGCTCCCAGCTCCTCTAGCCAACAGATGCCCTCTCAGCCACACTTGCTGCAGGAGGATGTCCCAGAAACTCAGGCTGGAGAGGAGCAGGTCATGAATCTGCAGCTAAAAGAAAGTCCCAGCCGTAAGCCTGTGGGGTATGTTTCAAACTGACTGCATGGCGCCGTGCACACTCACGCCAACAGACACAGCTGATGGGGCAGCGCGCGGCTTTGCCCAGCTGATGGCCGAGCTCAGCGGAGGCCATTCCAGCTGTAATTTACCTTCTGTACACAAGATGTTCTATACAGCTGGAAAACCAGTGATGCCGCGAGTGTGGGAAAGCCCCATGCCATTCCTTGTGTGAAAATCAATCTACAGTGCACAGCCTAAAAACATTATCTAGTCAACAGCACACAGCATTCATCTGCTGCTCCAGTGTTCTCAGGGTTGCACAACCAAAGGCTGGAGTTACACAATCAAGATAACTTTTCTATTCCACCCTACTGTCAGATGCTTGCAACTTTTCATCTGGGGAAAAAAAAAATAAAAATCAGTATTTTCTTAGCTACACCCTTGGAAGTCTCACTCTGCACTTAACAAGAGAAACTAAACAAGGAAATGTCAGTCGCCATTCTCACTGGCATGAGACTGAGAGCTTCTGTCATACCCTAGGCCACATCCAACAAAATGGACAAAATGAAGGTGAATTAGAATAACTGTCACTTACTACTTCACCAGATGCACACAGAGAGGCCTTCAGGAAAAAACAGCCTGTTTTTCTACCAATAAAGCACCTTCCCTGCAGTATGTTTTCCAGTATACCAACCCAGTTTTTTAAAAAGTTCCAAACACAGGAACTTTCGCCAGCTCCAAGGAAAATTTACCACATCCTTTCACTAGTACTTGGATCTTCAGCCAGTTACAGTCACACATACTTACTGAACTGAGCCAGTAAGTCTTATGCCACATATGCTTCATCCAATGCAACTTATTTCTAGACCTAATGCCATAAATCCATTTGAAAAGTGTTCAGTTGGAAGAAAATATTAGAAGAAAATTATTTCCATATACAAGCATCTTTCTAAGGATCTCAATGTCAGTCTTCATTAACTTCAAATAAAAATGGAAATCAGGAGATATTAAGGTAGCCAGATGTCTTGTTTCAGAAAGTAGGAAACCTGCAGATGGACTGACCACTGCTATTATTTAGGACTACACAGGAAACATAGGGCAAAACCAGGAACAAGGTCAAGCCTGCACAGTACCCTTATCCACAGATTACACTGGGGATTTTCAAACTAAAAGGTGGCAAAGTTTCAAGGGGCCACTTTCTTTATGATATATCAAGTGGGAAAGAAAGGAAAGGGAAAGGGAACACCATATGGAAAATCTGAAAGAACCATTCAATTAAGCTGTATCTGGAGGAAGTGGTAAATAGCATGAAAATATTTCCAAAGAAGATCAAGTGAATCATCAACAATTTAAGCAAAACTTTTTCTATAAAAGCATCACATTGGTATTGGTTTTATGCTTGGAAATGCTTCCCAGAACAAAGCCATTTTGCCACAGGTCTTTCTCGCCTTCTTAGTGGAAGCTTCTTGAAGAGGAAAAGAGAAAGAAGACATGAAAGTACACACAGAAGTGAAACATCTGCCCTTCTTTTTGTTCTCACCAGTTTAGAAAAAATATAAGAAAAAAATAGGCAGCTTTTTTTTTCAGAAGTCCTAATGTGGAAGACTTTTGAATCAACGCAACTTACAGCTGTGCACAATGAACTGGATTTTAAGGACTCTACCAATAAAAAATTTGTTTTTATCACTTTTGAAGTCACAATGGAGACAATATTCTGCTTTTGTCCACACTTAAACAGTCTTAGTGCTTAAAAAAAAAAAAAGAAAAGAAAAAAGGAAGTTTTAATTCTTTCTTTAAAGTTTTGCTGACTTTGCCGCTCTCTGCAAAGGCTGACGTGTACCTAGGCTAATCCTCCTTCCCACCCAGAAATCACGGATGCAGTGGAAGTCAGAACATCTCTTCAAGCACAAAACTTAATTTCAAAGTTCTCAAGTCTTTACCACAAGTCTCCCAGCTGCAGTAAAGCCACAAGCGTTTTACCAGATCTAGCTGCAGTGAAAACAACTCAATGGATATAAATATCATCACACATTTGCAGACACTGGGCAGAACCCACAAATCTTTCTTTCTGGACAGCAGCCAGTGGGAGTTTCAGAGCCTGTAAGGCTTTGCAAAAGGAAACAATTTAGCCTCCTATAACAAATGTGCTGTCCCTAAAGAATAGTGTCATGGAAATCAGAGCACACAGAAACAGGATTTTAAAAAATAATGTGCTACAGTCCTAACCAGCTTTCCAAATAATCCTTTAAATGTAATGTTATACTGGGAAGTTATATAAAATGTAGAGAATTATTCCTCTCTTCACATCGTTAAGTGAAGTAGGTGTACTTCTCAGAACCTAAAAGCTGCTTCTTGGAAAAGATGGCTTGTCCCCTCTTGATCCTTGCTGTATCTTAAAACAACAGTTTCTACCAGAAAACCAAAGGAGTAAGTGACAAGAGAAGGTTCCATCATTTTTTCCCCTTATGATTCCTGCCTAACACACCCAATTTACAAATCCATGTGTCAGGCAGCCTTTTTACCACTATCAGGCTGTAAATTTTACATGGAGTCACATCTCTGACAACATACCAGTAATGAAATAATTTTTCACTTGAAAATGAAACATTAATTCATGAAGGAGAAATAGTCTGAATGTATTGTTTTCTTAAAGGTGCCCTTGTCCCCCTGAACCAACCTACAGAAAAACTTAATTCTGCATATCTGATTTCCAAAATTATATGTAATCTAATATCATTTTTAGTCAAATTTCTGGCCAAACCAGCACTTCAAATACATCTCCTCCCATGAAAAGAAAAGTGGAGGGGAGAAAATGAAAAAAGGAATTGATGCTGTTAGTTGAGTTAATCGGTTCTAAAGAACTTCCTATCCATGTTGCAGTCACATCTATCAGGTAAAATTTTACTTATCCATTTCCCACATTGTCATTGGCTGAAGAGGTTCACTCTGGTACATACATTCACTGAACAAGCTGAAGCGGTGTTACAAACTAGAAAGAACTAACTGAAGTACCACCCACCTCATGTATTTCCATACAGAACAGTTAGTAGTGGACAAGCAAAGACATCAAATCCATTTACTGGCTTGTCATGCTTATCCATCACTGACATTTACAGGCAAAAGTCTGTGAGCTGTCATTCTTCTCCTACAACACCAATGGACCCAGTTTCACAGTAATGGGGAGTACTTTGCATGCCAAATAGTTACATTGCACAGAAGCTTATAGAGAGTACCCACAGTTAGTTTTAATGCATAAATAAGGCATTACAAAAGGGGCAGAATCAGACTCTAAGCTAAAAATTAATAGAAGAAACAATTAATCTCCTGTGAACATCTGTTTAATTGTGCAGTTTGAAGCAAGGCTGAGGCCAATCCTCTAGATAAAGGTAGACTTTGCTGTTTTCAACTTCTATTTTATAGAACAACTTCAAATAACTCAATAAATGAATAGCCTATAAATATTGTTTTAACTTTCCCCTCTAACACAACACCTGCTTTTGGTTCTGTTCACACTTCCATTCATGCATGAAGTGTATGTACAAAGAGGTTATTGTGTCATTGAGTAAATGAGCACTGAAATCAAACCAAAACTAAAAATCCCTAATATTACAGTTTTCTGTTCCCTGTGCAAAGGCAATGAGTTCTTTCTAGCTAACTCTACACATGCATCTAAGTAGTCAATTGCAAAATAACAGTTATTTGCAAATCATTAGTTCCCCCAGTATGAAAACTCTAACACTTAAAGGCAAGAAACACTGAATACCTGGACTGCATTAAAGAGATCTGCTATTTGAAAAGCCAAACAGACAGAATTTCACTTGTTGGCATGCTCCACCTCTCTGCTCCCAGTGCTCTCTTATTTAACAGAGTAAATGTACAGGACAAGGTTCTTAAATGTTAATGACAATGAATACCTTCCAAAAAGCACAAGACAGGTCATTTATTTATAAACATAAAGCTTTTATCTTTACTATCTCCAACACTGAAGGCTGTGTTTGATTTGGTTATGGAAGGCTCCATGAAATCTTATAATCTGTGTTACTGCACTTCAATGCAGATTTTCTTCCCAGAAATACCCACTCAACATTGCAAATATAATATGCTAATGCACTGGGACAGAGGGCATTAGGCACTTCTTCACCAGCACTGTACCACAGTCTTGTCTGGCTGACACTGTGGTCTCTCTGGGCCCTGCTGAGTGAAAAAGTATGTTTATACAGTGATAACTGCTATCCTGATGTGTTCCCACTTCTCGCTATTGTTCCTTACGGTCCATTTATTGTGGAAGTGGCAGGGCCATGAGAGCCACAGTATGGTTAGCACTCTTGTGGCAATTTGTTTTACAATTTCAGGCTTAGGAATGTCTGTGCTGGTTTCAGTTGGGTTAGAGTTTATTTTCTTCACAGTGGCTAGTACAGAACTATGGTTTGGATTTGTGCTGAACAGAGAGTTAATAACACAGAGATGTTTTTGTTATTGCTGAGCAGGGCTTACACAGAGCCAGGACCTTTTCTGCTTTTTGTACGGCCACACTGGTGAGGAAGTTGGGGGTGTATGGGAGGCTGGGAGGGGACACAGCTAGGGCAGGTGACCCCAGCTGATCAAAGGGACATCTCAGACCATATGACATCATTGCCAGTATATAAAATTGGGGAAAGAAGGAAGAAGGGGGACATTTGGAGTGATGGTGTTTGTCTTTCCATTCACCATTACAGGTGATGGGGCCCTGCTCTCCTGGGGATGGCTGAACACCTGCTTGCCCATGGGAAGCACTGAATTCATTCCTTGTTTTGCTTTGCTGGTGTGCACAGCTTTTGCTTTCCCTATTAAACTGTCTTTGTCTCAATCCAGGGGTTTTCGAGCTTTTACTCTTCTGATTCTCTCCCTAATCCCACTGGAGGGGGAGAGAGCAAGCGGCTGCTTGGGCCTTGGCTGCTGGCTGGGGTTAAACCACGACACTGTCTTGCACAGAAGTATGTATAAAGAGTATTTCCTAGACATCTGCTAATACAAATAGTATTACACCCAAATAGACTATGTCTAAAAAAACCCCCACCCATCTTACATACAAAATAGAGTAAGTCACATGAAACAGGGGATGGTAACAGCATTCAGTAGCTCACTGACATTACCATCATTTAATGCTCAGATATCACAAGGATGAAAAAAGTGCAAGTACAAAGCAGGAGAGCATAATAAGGTAGCTGTTGCACATGACAGAAGCAACTTGTTGATGCAGCTCCAATGGCAACTGCTGCTGTATTTGATCTCCATTATTTTTCTAAATTAAAGGCTTCATGTTTATTCCTCTAAACTACAAGCATGATAAAACCATAGTTTTATTGCCATACTTAACACAGTACAGAGCTACTCAGCTAACATATTCATGATACACTACAATCTACTCTTTCACTAGACCTTAACATTGCTTGTTAGACTGTATCTTAAAGGTCCTGAATATGTTTCGATTGAGGTCACCGAGTGAGCGACAGTGTCAGTAAGGGAGAGTAGAGGACACCCCCATTACAAGAAAACATTAGCTCAGGAAAACTACCTAAAGAAAAAAACCAAAACAACTTGTTCAAGAAACTGCTACTCCCTTTCAGAGACAACAAAACCCGTAGAAGAAAACAAAGAGATGGAAGCAACTAAGGAGGTACTTTTCTTACTTTGCTGGCAAAACAGAAAGGAAAGCTAATAAAACCAAAATACACACTCTTTGCAAATTCAAAACAGCCTACCTAGGATTACTGCAACTCACAAGTACCAGGAGAAACCAGCTCTCCTTTCTGCTTTTAAAGGGAAACAAGTTCCTCTTCATGCTCCAATGGGTAACAGTAAGGGAAGGTGTTAACAACTTTTTCACCAGTAAGTTTTGTAATTGCACAACTTATGGTTTTGGTTCTAAATGCAAGAAACATCAGCTAGGAATACTTCTTTGCTTCCAAAATCTCTTCTCTGACATATTACTGCCAGAAACTGTGTTTTTCTCAGACAGACTGCATCATGCTCACATTAATTTGAGTAAGTATGAAAAGTACTTTTCTCAGATATTTCAAAAAGGATCACTTTAATAACTTCCTTTAATTCAAATACATTGTTTGTGGTTTTTTTCCCATAACTGCAGCTTAACCCTCTTAACATTATATACAATATCTTTTTCCTTTTTTTTTTGTCTGCTTACCACCATAAAAACAGCTTCAGGATTAAAAACCACAATCAAGCTCCTTCTACGTGCCACAGGAGAAAAGCAACACGGTCACCTGATCAAGATTAGACAGATTACACACATGAAAGTAGTTAGAGTGGTTAATCTGCTACTACACTTACAGTACTGGGTGTAGCTGTGCCCTTTCTAAGATGTCAAGGTGATGCTGTACTGATTTAGCCAGGACACATAAAAAGACAAACAGTTTCTGGGACTGAAACCTACCTCAGTCTATTTAGACCACGTGAGTTCTCAACAATGATTCAGAGCAGGAGGACCCTGAGGTCACTCCACAGCCAGATGTGATGACTTAGGACTAAAATATTTTAACTCCCTGTGAGCTGGGCTGCTTTTGTTTTGAAGCAGTGCCTCTGGCAAGCAGAAAGCAGCAATTCATTTACTGTAATAGAAAAGAATTTTATTTCTAACCTTAACAGACCTTTTTCTTCAAGAGACTGTTACTCAGAAAAAAATGCATATCACAGCTGATTCAATTGGACCTGGAATAGTAATAAAGGCAATACTATCAAAAAAGCTCAACTTCTGGAGGCTTAAGGTATTTTTACTTACTATTTCAATTATAGGTCATCATTCGCCATTTACTTATTCATAGATGTCTCTAAAAATTGATGTCCATAAAAGCAATTTTGGGTTCTAAGAGACATGCAAGACACTTAACTGCAAGAGATGCTCCCACACTAAACATCCCACCATGTGCTTATCTAAACTAGATGTAGAAAACTGATTTGGGAGTGGAAAGCAATAGAAAAAGCAATACAATTTGCAATTAATATTAAACCAATGTTTCCATTTCATGTATTCTATGAATATCAGGTGAGCACTGCACATTAAGCTATATAAATGAAATATTAAGCACAGGCATCCAGCAACACAGACTCCAGAATCAGATACACACAAAATATTATTAATTCTTACATAGAAAATACTAGAAAACAGCAATACTGAAAGGTTATGAGCAGTTCACAAAATTCTGATGTACAGCTTTTTCCCATTTTAATGCTAATTTTTATTAAAACCTGCATTCAGAGATACAATTTTTTCTATTAAAAATGAAGATTTTCTCAGCACTGCATCTCCCCTGTATTGTTTCTTTTCTTCTAGTACTGCTAGCAAATACTACGTGCGCTGCTGAACAGCTGTATTTTGTATTTCAGCAATCCTGAGAGAAAAAAAGTAAGTGCTCTCCAAGTGTGCTTTGGTTTCCCCATGATGTAATGGCCTATAGACAAACTTAATAATTTTCAGAGTTGAGTCAATCTTTACTATTTTAAATAAACACAAATCCATAGAAATGGTCATGAAACAAAGCTGAAGCCAATGCACTGCATATTTACAGTCACAAACATCACAGCACAGTTTGGGGCAGAAATTAGAATGCTACAAACACAAGAAATTCTGAGAAAATGTAGCAGGAAATGTCACTGAGATGTGGATGAAATACAATTAACACCCACACTCATGGGAAATGTTACTTTTGCCAAGTGCAGAATTTGGACACAGAATAATTACAGCATTTAGGGAAACATGAGTTTTTAATTAAAAAAGCAATTCAAAATAATTACTTTTCAGATGTGAAAGAAGAGTTTTTAGTGAAAGTCTTTATTTTCCGCCCTAACAACTGAAATACTGGATTTCTCTTAGTTTTCTTTAAATTTCTGATCTGCTGGAGCAAAGCAGAGGTAGGCCACGAAGATAAGAGAGCTGGAGCACCTGTCATAAAGAGAGGCTGAGAGAGTTGGAGCTGTTCAGCCTGGAGAAGAGAAGGCTCCAGGGAGACCTTGCAGCACCTTCCAGTACCTAAAGGGGGACTACAAGAGAGCTGGGAAGAGACTTTTTATGAGAGCATGTAGTGACAAGACAAGGGGGAATGGCTTTAACCTGGGAAAGGGTAGGTTTAGACAGGATGTAAAGAAGAAACTCTTTACTGTGAGGGTGGTGAGGCACTGGAACAGGTTGTTTAGAGAAACCATGGATGCCCCATCCCTGGAAGTGTTCAAGGCCAGGCTGGATGGGGTTTTAAGCAACCTGGTCCTTGGGAAGGTTCCCTGTCCATGGCAGAGGGGCTGGACCAAGATAATCTTTAAGGTCCCTTGCAACCCAGACCTGCAAAGTTCACTGCTCCTTTTCCTGTGTCCAGTATGCCCAAAATCTGATGTCAAATGACTGTCCACACCAAATGGGAACATAAAACATGAGAGCCTGAGCTGCACATTATGGATTAAGATGTGGCTTGTTCAACACTTTGCAGTTCCTCTGTGTGTCCACATCATCATGCTAAAACATTCTTTAACAGAAGGCTTATGGCAGACCTAAGTAAAACTGGGTGTACAGCATTTTGTCTGCCAGAATTTTTTAAAATATATTATAGGCAGTAAACAGCAAAAATACAGTCAAATATACCAGTTTTATATGTATGCTTTTAAAGCTTCCAAGTTTTAACATATGCTTCCAGTAATTTAGGAACTTCTCATTTGTCAAAGACCCCCAGAGGCTCAGGCAATGCTTCCACAGATGCTTCCCTGTACAGCACTGAAAGCCTGAGCAGCTCACATCAGTACTGCTTCTGCAGCACCACACGTCAAGCTGGGACAGTGGTCAGAATTTAAACTAACCCCATCTTTCCTCCTTTCTACACAGCCTTTTAAGATTCATTTCTGTTTCTTGACCCAGCCCACAGGTGGCTCCTGAGAGAGCTGCACCAACCAAACTGAACCCACAAGGGGAGAAGGGCATGACAGAAGTGGCCTTTTTGATGACATCAGTAAGCACTGAGTGAAGATACCACAAGGATTGTCACAGTCCTTTTGGAATTTTTGGATGGGAATGATCACTGTCAGGGCAGTTACATAATGCTTCTGTTTCAGCAGCAAAGCAGGCTTAAAAAATCACCAGCCTTACTTACCTTCACCTACTCTTTATTGTCTCGTGCCAAGTTTCTTCAGAAGGTTATTTTCAGCCTTGATTATTTCAGCAAACTATTTTACTGCATGACCCACAAACCCTTAGGCTGGCATTGAAGGGGCTGTGAAGCACAGCACAGGGAGGGGAGCTAATATCCAGCTTTTTAATTAGCTCCACAACAAATACCAGAATTAACTGTCGTTATTAATATCTTAGGCTACTGCTACAAGTAATCCAAATTCTCTGCCAGTGTCTGAGAAATGCCACCAATAATGAAATTAAAATAGTATTATGCAAGATACCAAAAAGATACCATCTGGAAGATTATGTATTTCAAAACAGGATAGGACTTCTGGACTGCAGTTTCAGTAAGTCCACTAAACTCACACAGGATAATGAAATCTCAAAATAGCATTTTTGACAGCAGCATCAACAGGCACATCAGGAATCAATTTCAATTTTCAGGGCTCTCTAAATGCTAGAGATCATCTTCCCATGATCCCTACTCAAATGTTTCCACACTTGCTCATATGAACTTCTCAGCTCACTGAACCCTGCACTAAGCATTTCAGCATGCTAACCCTACAGAAAATTAACCACTTGTTTTGCTACTTGTACTTTCTTCTTGTGCTAGTGCATACAATGGCTCAGCAGAAGACCAGATAAGCACTGAAGGCAGTGCAAAGGGGAGAAGCTGAGAAAACTGTCCAGGAATTTTTTTTCTAGGTACAGTGAACACAGAAGCTGCACAAAGGTATGTCAGAGGAGCAGAGCACTGAGTGAAAGACCTAGTACATCATCCCCCCTTGCTCCTCAGAACTACAGCCCAGGTACAACCAAGCTATCTTGAAACATTTTTATGAGGAATTAAAGAGAAGAATTTCACTGCACATGCAGCAGTAGATAATGAGAACTTGATTGTAAAGTCAAGTCAATTTGGACTGTTTGAACACAGACCCAAATCGTGCTTCCAATAGAGTCTCCAAGGCAAAACAGGCATCAAAAATACATGTATATATATATAAAAAAAATTTCACTTCCAAATATTTTTAAACCACAAAGATCAAGCCTCACTGCCATATGATTAAGTATCCCTCAATAGCTGTGAATTGCGTCTTTTTATCAGTTGTCAAGCATTGCTTTGTTAAGCAGGCACCAGTGTATTGCAAAGCACTGTGTGTACACAAAAAAAGACCAAGCAAGAGGCCCGAGTTTAAAGTCACCTTGGAAAAGACTCTGTTTTTAATCAGATTTAAAATAATTGAGAATTTGTGCATTCAAGACGATGGCTTTCACCATTTTCTGTCAGGGAACACAACACCTAAATAGCCAGACTTGTTGCTCTTGCTCACATTTGCCCTGACATGTCAGTATTGGCAAGGGGAGATAGCAGTTACCTTTCTGCAACAAAGAGCAGAGTAATTCACCCAGTCCTCCTCACCCTGCTGAGGGTAAGAAGAAGGTTATCAGTCTGGAAGACAGGATTAGGGGTTTCTTAAGCAGACTCTTAGCAAGAAACACAGCACAAAACCTTAATTATGTTTCTAAGCCACTAGCATTAGAAGAGGAGAGAAGGAGGGAGAAGAGAGGCAGAAGAGAGGCAGAAGAGAGGCAGAAAAAGAGGCAGAAAAAGAGAGAGAAAAAGAGAGAGAAAAAGAGAGAGAAAAAGAGAGAGAAAAAGAGAGAGAAAAAGAGAGAGAAAAAGAGAGAGAAAAAGAGAGAGAAAAAGAGAGAGGGAGAAGTGAAAAGAGACAAAAAAGCCCTCTTCTGCATCCATGCCTTATGATTTAATTCTGCACTTGTTCCAATTCATAAAAACCTGATAAAATGCCAAAAAGAATTTCCTCAGAAGTGAGCAAA
This sequence comes from Motacilla alba alba, assembly GCF_015832195.1. NCBI lineage: Eukaryota > Metazoa > Chordata > Aves > Passeriformes > Motacillidae > Motacilla > Motacilla alba. The sequence goes on from NC_052020.1 coordinate 29,280,571, forward strand.
CAAGGGACAATAAATGCATGACAAAGAGGTACAAACAGCCATGGGAGTTAATTTTTGCCAAGACTAAGTGCCTAATTTCTCTTTCACAATACTGGTTTGGCTGCCTGTGAACACACCCAGGTGAGCTTAAAGGTTCAAACACTGCTGAAAAGGAAATGACACAATAGGAAAAGAATCCAGGCAGCATCCAGGAGGTCTCAAATCTCTCAAGCCCTTTGTCTTAGCCTGAGGCCAGCTCTACGCCAGGGTAGGTGTATTTATAACTCTGCTCACCCTCTCCTTCTCAGCCACCTTTCTGAGAGCAGATAGCTACAAATAGGAAGGTTTAATGTACAAATCCAGCCCAACTTGTAAAATGCCAGGCATTTTTTAGAAAAGGCTGAGAGAGAAGCAGGCAAGGCAGGAAGAAAGAAAAATTTTCTTATCTCTAATTCTGAAATAATGACCTGCAGGAAAATATCCTCCAGGAGCATTAACCAATGGCAGTGCAGGAAGTGACCATCTTTGACACTCCCACTTGGTCTCTACCAAAGGATTCAACTTTGTTCCAAAAGAGAACAAAAGGAATGGGTGTTTCAGAGACATCCTAGTGCCCAGAGAAGCAGATCAGCCCACCTGAGTATAGTAAGTTACTAAATACATAGCATAGTCTTATAGCTGTCAAATTTGCAAAACAGAGGCTGCATCCAGATCAGCAGAGCAGCTGGGGCTGATGCACCTGGCCCTCTACGAACTCCCATGGTCTTTGATGATACAGAACCCCTCTCTAGGTCAAATGCATCCTACAGACTTAGGCTCACCATCTTCCTAACATTTTCTCAATGACTCCATAGCACTGATTCCCAAACCATGGCCTAGAATTGGGCAGCAATTGGCAAACAGCATCAGGAACCACCATGAAGAGCAAATACAAATTTGTTTCTTTTGGACGGCCTGTAATAAAGTCTGAGAGCTCACAGAGTTCTTGTGGTAGAAACCACTGCTTCTGCTATTGTTTAATACACATTAAAACAAACTATCACAGGAAGTGATCAACTTCCAGCACTCAGTATCTGTGGTTAGTCTTTGTACATTAGCTGTAAGGCTGTCCTAAAACATGCCTGACTACAAGGCAGACTTCTTTCCTTTACATGCTGTATTGCAATGACATTGCCCATACTGACTCCAAACAACACTGCAGCTGGAGGTGTCAGTCCTCACATGCAGGCCAAATATTCTCTTACTCTTTTCCCAGTTGATCAGGAATCATGTCTGCAATCTTAGGCACTGTCTGCAGCAACGCAGCAAACCTCCAGCAGATTCTTCCAGTGAGAGTAAATGCAAGGGTGAAATACACAATTGTACACTGTATAAACTAGTGTCTACCCACTGAAAGGTACTGGAGACAGAAATCTATAGCTCAAATCAAAAGCCTGTATCCTTCAGCAGTAACAAATTATCTAAACAAGGAACAGGAAAGAGACTAGTGCTTAAATGACATCCATGACTTTTGCTTGTATTTTCATAGAAGCTGCTCTGTGTTTGACAGCAAGTGTTTCAGCTTGGCTGCAGTCTTTAGATTGGCTTCAACTGATTAGGCCACACCATGGCCAAAAGGAGCAGCTCCTTACTGCCACTGCCATTTGCATTACCATGTCCTCCTCTGTGTCAGTAGCTGACCACTGATAGGGATGACAAATAACACTATGAAAAGATACTTGCAACAAATGGCAGACTGAAAAATCCTCTCCAGTAAAAGACTCCAAATCCAAAAATTTATAAGATCTCTTCTTCACGTGAAGACCAAAGACAGGCACACAAGCCAGAAGTGATGCCTCTAATGCAAAATCACACCGCAGAAAAACCATTCACGATGCATACACTCAACCGGGCAGACTAGACTATCCCAAGACCACTACTGAAAATTTCAAATCCACAAGCAAGGAGCCATCATGGATAAAAGGGTGCTGGAAACATCAATACTAATATCAAATTTATATCCAAGTTACTACATTGATCTCCTAAAGCATATCTTGAACCAGTATTGCAAGAGGAAGGTATTTAACAAAGCAGAAATAAACTGAGGCTCATCAACAGAGCAAAGAACCCAGGAATGAAACATGGAGAGGTTTTGCCTGTGTAAACTCTGATATGCTGTCACAATTCAGCCAGAAGAATTTTCCTTGTTAGCATTAAATTCCCATACAAAATATTTTGTACTGGCCACTTGGCACTGATACACCGCATATCTTGCTTTTGTTTCCTCAATCTAAGTACATTTGAGCAAGTATACCAAAGACTGCTCAAGTGGGTGTGACAGCTCAAAACTAATTTCTAACATTTTTTTGCAATTATTACTATTATAGCTTCTTTTACTGTGTGCTTGTTGAAGAGCCTGGTGTAAAGACTGATTTAAAAAAGCATACAGCATTGACTGATAATAAATTTGGTCCACATCACTCTAGTTGCTGCTTAACGTTTGGATGATGCAGGAAGTTTGGCATTGGACTAGATGATCTCAAGAAGTCCTTTCCAGCCTAAACAATTCTGTGTGAAAATTAATGTTGTTTAATGTGAATTCCTCTGCTGCTAGGCAGCAATGTTCCATTCAGTCCCCAGCAAACAACCTAGGAAAAAGAAACTACACTTGAAACATACCTCGCTCTGGGTTTTAAAAAGAAGCAAAACCCTTGAGAAATTAAAACCTGCTACCTTGCATCATCTAAATTCCAGATTTCAAAAGGCATACAGAAGGCAGGACTGAAGACAAATACAGCTGCATACCAAAATCTGACCTGTAAAGCAGTGACAACTCTTGATTTTCTTGACTGATATTTCTTCATGACCCTTGGCGCCACAGAAATGGGATAACCCAGGCCACTGCCCACCTAATCTGTGATCTTGCTTCTAGCAATGACCAGCACCTGAACTTTCACTGGTAGGACAGAAAGTTCACAGTAACCTATGGCCTCTTATGTAGCTCTGTATGCACAGACATTGAGTTTGGCAGCCTCACGCTCAGTACTTTGCAACCTGCTGGCTGATGAGAGCTGTCACACAGTTAACTACATTCCTTTCCCAGCACCCACAGTCAAAAGAAGAAATAGTCCACTTCCTCTCTTCACCTCTCTTCCCCAACCAGCCCAACACAATATCCTCATTTAAACTAGTCTGCTACAGTCAAGGTAATCAATGTAAATCATGATAAATCATAAATGTAGTCAATGTAAATCGGGCATCTTAAGCAGCAGCCTCCTACAACAATTCCTTATTTAGAAGATTTTACACAGTTTTGGTAAAAATTTTTCAGAAGACAGTGGTACATGTCTTGAGCATTGTCCTCTCTGCTTGAGATTTGAGGCATAACTCCCTCTCACCAGGATGGCTCAATAATATATCTATGTGTGCTTCCAGAACCACCCAGCAGCCTTCAGATAAAATCTCACTAGATACTTAAGCCAGATAAGGGAACACTCATTCATGCATTCTAAACTCAGAAAACATTATTTGGAAAATTCACAGTGTTGGAAGTCCAAAGCAATCTCCTATCAGTTACTCAGGTTTATGAGGCACTTGAGCAGTGCTTCTGCCTGTAGGCACGTTCACAACTGTCATTAGCAGTACACTGACTGCTAGTAAGCAAAACAGAAATGGCCCCTGGAACAGGGGAAAATGACACATCTACTCAGAACTACTGAGCAGAGAAATTCAAGTGACGAAACAAGTATGCATTTCAGTCTTACCTGGTTTGTCACAGGTTTGCAAGAGCAAACCAACACATGACAAAAGATGTGAGTTTTAATAAAAAACTGCCAAAGGGGTGTAAACCTAGGCTTCAGACAAGGCACAATGACCTCTGTCTCAGAGAAGCTTTCTAGTGATAATCACCAAAGACTTTAGAGAACTATGTGGATGGCACCTCTGTGAGCCAGAAAAACTCAAACCAGGGTGAAGTACTCTCCTTATTTGCAGTATGCTTTACAGCAGCCCCCCAAAACCACCCACACACACAAGCTAACGCTCAGGGATGCTGGGGCAAAACAGACACAGCAGCACCAGTAAGAGAGTCAGCTTCCCTCACACTCTGCATTACAGAAGAGTTCCCTGCATGGTAATTGTTGGCTTCTATTTAGCAATGTACACTGTGTTGTGAGACAAAGACAATATAAAGCCTGATTTGAAGAGCAAGTGAGCTGATTTGGATATTACATTCTGGGAAGCAGTGGAAATGTTTTGTTTTTGCTGTGACAAATACATTGAATGATGTGGACAACTACTGAAGCTATGGTTTCTTCCTATATTCTACATATAGAATCTTGTGAGCTACAATATCCACAAAATTCCTAGTTAAAAATAACAAAGCCATACTTAAAACTCTGATGTATACAAGTATTGTAACTACTAAATCCCTGCATATAAGTGAAATCCACCATTAAAAAGTGCATATGACATTATTTTCTGTATCTTCTGGCCCAACCATTTTCTAAAACAATTAGAAAATCTTATTTCAGATAATATTTAGGAAGCAGAAGGCAATTCTTCTGCATAAAGGGGAATAGGAGCAAAACTTCAGGACAAGGAATGTCAGTCCTAGTTCCAAATACATTGTCTGGCTGGGAAGTAACTGAAAACATCAAGTCAAAGAATTCCATGTTTTAATCGCTATTCTCCCATGATTTTCAGAATCTATTAATTCTTTTTTTAGAAAGCAAGACTGGAAAAGATAAGGTAAATACAACTTGCTAGTATCTAGGCAGCAAGTCCACAGAGCAAAAAATTAATAACCAGCAGAATTAAAATAGAAATTTTTTGTTTAGTAAATATGTCAAACACTAAGTCAGGGGAGAAAAAAAGTAAATATTTCTGAAAGGAGTGGTAAAAATTACGCAAGAACTAGAGAGAATAAAAATGCTAAACATTTACTAGAAAATATTTTCAAAGTATGGTCATATCTAAACAGCTGTAAGAAACTGAAACATGGTTTCATTCAGAAAAGAAATAATTAACTTATATATCATCATGACAGTCCTTCTCATTTAATGTTGACCCTTTGATGCTGGGCACCTTTCTTTTTATGTGGATCCTGTTTGAATCATAACACTCATAACATAGTTTTTTACCTTAAATGCACAAGTAAAACATGGAAAATAAAAATGTCTTAACACCTACGAAAAGGTGGCAATATAAAAAAAAACTGAGAATAGAATAGTTTTTTTCAATTGTTTTTAAGCAGCTACTATTTTTAAGTCTTCTGCCTCAGTTTCTAAATGCTTAAGGCTTGCAATCTTTTGCTGTTTAAAAGTATAGCAAAGATCTGAAATGATGTACAGTAAACAGTAACATAAATGTACTGCCAAGAAAAATCCCACAAGCATTAATTTCATTACTTGGCTTATTTAATACTGGGGAAAGGAAATGGCAGTCGCAGACAGTGCTTTACCATCTGTATCACCCTTCCTAGGAGCAATTTAGTGGATAACTGTAATTTATGGATAGGTATCTCCCCTTTTAAAAGAAAGAAACCGACAGCAACCTTAACACAAGCTGAAGAATAAAATGTATACAGTATCTAGTGGTCAACTTGGTCACAAAAAGTGTACTAGGAGCTATACTGGAGCTCTCAAAAAAACAATGTATCACTGTATGTTAGGCTGCTCAGACTTCTCCCCATTTTACTGTCTGCTTATACAGGAAGGTGAAGCTTTATATAGCAAGGTGGCAGTGGTGGGGGCTTTCACAGGTGTGGTGTCAGTATTTCTACCAACAGAGGCAAAAAAAAAAAAAAAAGAAAACATACAAATCATGTAAAGGAATTAATTACCCTTGGACGACAAACATCTAAATTATCTTGGAAGTCATGAGTAACCCCATGAAAGCACAGCTTGAAGCTGAGAAAGGACTTTTAAAAAACAAACTAAATTGAAAAAATATTTGAACAGTTCTACATTTCTACAAAACTGTATGAGAAAAGAAAATCAGTTCACTCATTTAATTAGATGGAAAATATACCTCGGAAAAACCCCATGTTTTGCAAATCATGAAAATTACAGTGCTATTTCCCTTGCAACTAACATACCATCACTGATTTCTGATGTGAAAGACTGTAAAACTCTTAGGTGGTGGAAAGAACAGTAAATTCTGGGTATTTCAGGATTTAAACAGAACTTTTTCTGGTTTTATTAAGCATATCAAAATCATGGCTCAACCTCAGCAGTAGGCTTGTGCTTTTAGGAAAAACGTTGTTAAATCAGTAAAAGTTTATATTTCTTGGCACACAGGCACCATCCTAACAAGTCTCTTTAAAAGCAAGTATCTCAGTGGAGGTAATATTTACTGTTTACTGTACTTCTGGTTGTTAGGGGTTACCAAAAAGGTCCTGGTTTTCCATGACATCAGCTGCATTCCACCAGAAATGTGTGCCCAGGAGTTTTACTAATGACTGTAGCCTCCAACGGTTGAAACCTTGGCCAAAATCCTCCACACCTGCAGACCAGCTGAGTAAAATGAAAAAAAGCCCACAAAGAATTTAACTGGAATTTTTCTGACTTAGCTCCTAGTAAAGAGAAATTATTATTTTAGTTCCTCAAATCTGTTTTTGAAAAGTGTTTGGACCAAATTTTGAGTATCTGCTGGTTGTTGTTGCTTGTTCAATTGTCTGTCAGAAGTGTAACACCTTCCACGACAAATCTAACAAGCCAAAGGGTGCTCAAAATTAGTATGTCTTACCTGCCTTACATATCTCTCATCTGCTTCTTTTTCTAACCTACTGCTTATAATATGCCATTGAAATACCATGAAAAGCCAACTATTTATGAACCATACAGGTCCTCTAGTCTTGGGTAAAATCCCATGAAGACAGGAAACTCTCAAGAGCAAGCAATACATGGAATGAAAACAAGTACAGAGCTACACTCTGAGCACTGAGGACAAGCCAGAACACCATAGCAGTGGCAGAGATCAGACTCTCTGTGGACAGCACTGAATGTGTAAGTGTGGCAATGACAACCATGGCCACATTGAGCAAAGTGTGTCTACCAACAGCAAAGTAGTTTTGGACTCTTCTGAGTTCTGTGTGTACTACAGATCTAACAACTAGCTGTCTGGCAAGTGGGCAGCCCCCAGTATCTACTCAAGAGAGCCTGCCCCTGCAGCTCACCCAGCTACCCAAACCTTGCTGTGTAAACCCAACACAGCCACACAACCCTGTTACATGACCAGCAGCATCCAAGTGGGTTTATTGAACCTGAGGCCCAAAACAAAAAACATCATAATGATACAAGATTGAAGACAACAAAATAGAACTAAAGATTAACACTCACATTTTCATGAATATCATGTTATTACATTCGGACAGGCAATTCCTAGTGCAAGGAAAAGAGCCAGTATCAGAATAAAGGGTGTGGGAGTGTTCGCATTTTAATATGTACCAGTTCCTGACACTACTTCACACATGGCTATTTCAAGTTCTTATTAAGCATCACCACAACAGAGAAAGCTGTTTAACAAGATAACTTAAAATATCATTATTTTGTAATTAGTAGGCAAAGAATCTGAAACCAATCAGCTCAGCTCTGTTCACATTTTAGACCGGTCTCTTTTACTGAATTTTCTTTGTTGATAAAAGCCTACTAGAATTAGTAACACACAAAGCACAGCAAAAGAATCTCAAAGGCCCATACTATATTTTCTGTAGAGCCAAATATTAATTTTGAGGGGGAAAAAGCCCTATTGACAAAATCATAACAGACACTTGTAGGCCGAAGAATTGTGCCAAAAATTCCTATGTACTTAATATAAACCAGTGTTTTCCAGGCAGAAATTATTCTATCATTGACAACACATTCACCTGTTATGTCTCTCTGATTTTGGTTTTTCAGTCAGCATATGCTTCAAACAAAGTCTACTCTTTCCACCTTTGTTTCCTTAAGTGTTTTTTAAAAGAAGTCCAGTCTTTACCATTTAAAATTGCTATCATCCTAATTTTATATTATTGCATATAGTTGTGTCTGCAAAACCTTAGGTGGAGTTGTACTTATTTCCTGAAGGAAGCAGGCTCACTCCAACCAAAATACTACAAATGTGGAAACTGTAAATGGTTCCAATTTCGCCAGTTAGCACATCAGAGAGAAAAATTGCACTTAAGAGCTATCATCTTGCCCTTGTACTTTAGGTCTTCCAGACCCATGTTAATAGAAAGCAAGTTGTACTCTAGCAGTTCAGAAAGAATTTGAGACAAATCTTAAGGGGATTGGCTTTGTCTTCACCTTAACTACTTTAACAATTAAGGATAAAAGCTGCTTTAACTACATAAATAGGAGGTTTGGAGCTGTCAGCAATCCATTGCCTTTTGGCCAGTTCCACTCTTGCACTGCTCAAAATTTAACTGATCTCTGCAGGGCCTCTGAGGGAAGGAAAAATCCCAAACCACCCCCCACAAAGGTGTGCTCCAGGTTCCCAGACCACTACACACAGATCTTTGCACCGCAGCCCTCAGGGATGATGAAAGCTAATTGTGGCCATGAATTGCCAGCAAATTTAGATTTGTGATGCTGCAGGAAATAGCACCAATGATTAAACACACAGCGTTTTGCAAGACATGTGTGGGAGACAAATGAAAAACCAGTATCACTGAGTACAAACACTTCCATGAACGTCTGGCAGAAACAAAAGTGTTGTCACTGTTTGTGGTAAATCCAGGGATATTTGACCTCAGCTTATCTCAAAGTCTTGTGAAGCTTTAACTGTACAGTGGATATTTGATGTTAGACATCCCACAGGCTTATGTAATGCTGCTCTGCTCGCTCAAATGGCAGCTTTACTGCCTCCAGCAACTGGCTCCATAGCACATTTTAAAAAAAGACACACAAAGCTTTTGCCACAAATCTGCAGGCCAATGACCTAAAACGTCCTGCAAGTCCAAGGCAGCTCCCAAGCTGGCCTCTTCCTGCACTCACAGGGCTCAGGCTTGATGTACAGAAAAAGGCAGAGAAGAATAAGTTTATATACACATAAAGCAGGGGGGCAGAATAACACATCAGTGACATGATGAGGCAGATCTGGACTACTGCGAGAGAAACTGAGACCTGAGGCTTTTTGAACAAGTCATACTATAATTAGGACAGGATACGATTTCACAAAACTCAGAGGAACTCCTGAGCATTGATGGATGATATCTATGGTCAGTCATACATTTAGAAAGTATACTTATACAGTGAATTGTGATGTTAATTCAGTCACTATTATCTATGTCAGGTAAGGAAAACTTTCGGGCAGAAAAATGTTAGATAATATACATGAAGGCCTATATATTTATTACTAAGTTTAAAGAAGCCAAGATCAGTTTGCACAGACAGTGTTGTCATTACTTTTTTAATTAAACAGGGGAAAAATTCTGGGGTGTAAAAACCCACCAATATTCAGATCTTAGTGCCTGGGACTCTCAGACCCTATTACAGTACACAAAGAAACTACTATATGAGCCATAAAGTGTATAATTAGTTACTTCCCTGTGTTTTTTCACACTTCAGTATGTAAGCTCCATCATCTCTGCTTCACCTCTGAAATGCAGCTGTACCTGAGAAAGTAATGCTTTAAGGAATCTAATGTAAACATTGTAGAATGAGGGAACTCTTCTGTTGTTCCTCATACTACCGATTTCTGTAGGTGGATAAAAGACGTACATTTTGTGAAAGCACAAATCTTTAGGTCTGGAAAACAAACATGACCATGATCATCTGCTGAGATCTAGCAGCAATGAGATTCTCATTCACTATTTCCTTCAGAAACAAATCCTCGACACAGTATCTAAGACTATATGAATAACTACACTTATACTGTAGCATCTCTTCAATGAGAATTTTGACTAGCTGGTCATATCCTCAGCTGTATGTTCAGAAACCAACAGTTCAGACTGTACCTGCTTCATTTTGCTTACTGTACATATTTAGAGAGTTACAAATTTGTTTTAAACTGGAACTAGTTTGCATGTACTTCAGACCTTCCACCAGATGATTTATTCGACATATATGCTCACTAAAGTATTCTATCCTTTGTCTGAAACAGAGGAGAGTGACAGGAAGCTAAAAGAAAAATACTGTCTGAATACCTAAATCCCTACTTACTGCATTATTCATTACTGGTTTTGGTGCCTCAGCTACCAGAATGCTGAAACGAAAAATACTTAACCTGACAAAAAACCATTAACCACGGCAGTACCTTTGTATGTAGGCTCCATTCTCTCCATTCTGTTGCCTACATAATGGAAAACAACACTTATGTCTAAGCATCAACAAGGATGAATTGCTGACAACAGATAAAAGAAAAGATCTATCATCTAACCAAAAATTTCCACAAGGGTTGTCCATTTTTTTAGAAATAATGATAAATAACCATGCAGGAAAACGAAAATATTCTTGGGTTCAAAGAGACCACTTCAATTACACCACTGACAGCAGTCTATTCATCACTATGGACAGCAATTTTTCCTCTATGGAGCACAAGCAAAAGCCATATACTTTACATGCAGTTCTTTGATAAAATTACCAGTACTCAAAGCCCACCCTCAGCACAACTCTAACAATCTGGATAACAGAGTGCATCTTAGTATTGATTACCGCTATCTTGTTGCACTAACTGATAATGAAATGAGACACACATGAACCAAAATGTAGAATTTAGTTTATCAATATTTGATTGTTTCTGATTTCAGATTTTAACTCTCCTTCAAATGTCCAAGCCTTAAGTTCACTTAAAAGGGAATCACCCTTTCCCCCTTAGTCTGAGAAAACTCAAATTTGAATCAGATTCCAGATCCAATTTGGACAAATTCGACCTTGTAGATGAACTAACTCTCAAGAAACGTGACTTGACCTTTTCGATCTCCCTTTTCCTCCCTTCCTCTCCACTCCAGGTTGCACACTAATTGGCTCCAAACCAACAACATTTTTTGAGAATTGGGCTAAGTACCCAGAAATTCAGAAGAACTTCCCAGATCACAATAAATCCATGGATTATTTCTTCTGCAGCCGTACAGAATAAATGTCAATTCATTTTGCATTTAATATTCGCAGACATCCTTCATCATACATTACTGGTCTGAAGATCGGAAAGAAAATAAGCACACTAATGTGAGAGGGAAAAGTAGAGGGGACTTAAGCCAAACTAAAGCTGAGCTAGTGCCTCTCCATGCAGTTACGACAGAAGCTGTCAAGCCCAGCTGAACAAACAGCTAACAGACAGAAATTCTGAATAGCAGCAGCAGCAGCTTATTTTGAAGTAAAACACATTCATTTCAATCCCCATGGAAAAAGTAATCACCAATTGGCTTGAAACAGCACCAAGACTAGTTCAGCAGAACCATTTCCTTCAACAAACACACAGCTTGCCTCTCAAGCACAGGAGGATAGAATGGCACACAGTTCATTTGCTTTTGCTCTGCTCCCTCCACCTTCAAATATTTGTGTTTGGGGTAATGTTGACCAGTGGGACATATGTTCCTGTGCCTCAAATTCTATTGAGCTGAAACTGTGTTCTTATCTTGTTCTACCTCCCTAAAGAGAAATTAATTATACAGAGGGCAAAAGTAAGAAGAGAAACTTTTGTTTCTGCCATGCCTTTCATGCCCAACGATCTGAAAACACACAGTACATCTGGAATTGAACACAGCTCACAGTAACAGCATACAACAGACTGGGTAAAAAGTAAATTAATATAGCTGTATGCAACTTCTTACTCCATCCTATAGTTATGGTAATTCAAGGTTCAGCCTCTGGCTGTTTTTCCCCATTCATTGCTTCACTCCTGACTTACTTGTGACCTAGATGTCAGGAAAATCCCATTCTTAAATCCTGCCAGAAGTCATAAATCTCAGAGTTGAAGCAATAAAAGCTTTGCAGTGGTTTAGAACAATACTAAACAAAGCAGAAATGGGTCACAAGAATAAGTAAAACAAAGTAGAATTAAGGAAAATCAGGCAAGAAAATAGCGAATTCAGAATTGTCCTAGCAAAACAAGAGTTACTGATGTACTGAGTATAATTTTGAAAGTGAACATGCATGGAAGTAGGAGAGTAACAGACCAAATATAACTGAATTCCAGATATAAAATTACTGAAAGGGAAGATCACACACTCAGCTACAAGAAGGGCCTAAAAGTCTCACCAAAACCTGTCATGTATTCTGTAGTAGAGATAACCGTAACAGTTGACAAGGAAAAACTGTTATCATGTTCTGCTATTAAAAGCCAAAACTACAATATAATACTCTTGAAGGGCAAGCTTGAGGAAAAGAGCCCATGAAGCCTAGACATGGCCAGCAGGTAATTACTAATTATATCCATTTTTCCTTGACACTTGAAAAGATAGAAAGAAAACACTTTTTGAAGGTTGCCTGGCAGACAAAATGCTTGCAAATCACTTTCTGAAACACAAGCCATTGCATGATTGCAGTCAACTGGACAACAATATGGGTCTTCTCAGGAGTTATACATAACTGAGTATTGGTCTGAACTATATTTTGTGGTAGCATATCTCACATCTTTCAGAAACACATGCTTCTAGTTGGGAATAAACTCCTCTAGGAAGAAAAGATATAGACTCTCTTATGGGAAGAAGCATCTGAAGGCAAACAAGAGCAACACCGCATAGATGAGCAGAGGATTCTCCAGCCATCAGATCAGTTCTGCAGCCCTGGACTTCAGATCAAGAATTAGAGAGATTAACTCTTTTCTAGCTATTTGGTTTCCCAGAGTCATTCAGGTCTTTTGGAAACATCACATTAGCACAACTGTGATGCCAGGGAGGAGCCAGGTCAAGGTGTCAACACTGAACTGACTCTGAGCTGTGCTACAAGGTCCAGGAACAGTTTCAGATTCAAGACGAAACAGAACAGGACAGACATAAAAGCTTCTAACCTGGAGAGAGCAGTTAAATTCAAAAGGGAATATATCACAGGAGCACAAAAAGGACAGTGGAAAGAGTACAGCCTTGAAGGATATGAGAATCCTTCAAGAATAAGTACATAATAAAAGAAGCTAGGAAAAGCCCCACAGAAAAAGGGAAAAAAACCCAAAACCTCATGCAGATGGGTCCACAAGAGTAACATTTAATCCATGTGTCATTTAAATCCACTGAAGGAAGCATACTTTTAAGTTAACACAAAGACTAAATGCTTAAAATTCCTCAAATTGTAACTTCCTTGTATTAGAAGCTCTAAAATAATTTTTTTTACCAGCTAAGAAATTACCACTTTGTTTTCCATTGCATCCTTCCTTCCAAGTGAAACAAATTTTGCAAGCTCATATCACAGTTGGCTATCCTTTCAGCATGGCAAGGAGGAGAAAAATTAAAACAAGATTAACAAGAGGCAAACCAGTAGTAGGCTGCTATTATTCCCAAGCAAGCGCTAAACACAGAAGAGTGGAAAATAATTTGGATTCTTTAAATGCAATTTTATTTTAATTTTACACCTCAGAAGAAACAGTCAAAGGAAAAATGCTTGTTACCAAATGATAAAGTAACATACAGAGTCTTTATTAACTTGAGAAAGGAAACTACACCACACAATGTATCAAAGAATAAAGCAAATGCCATTTAAAAAAAAACTCTTTATATTTCCTTACAGGTTGTCAAATCTGTCTATTAAATGGATTGGAAGACATTGTGTCCCAACAAACAGAGCAGAAATCACTCAGCACAGTAGTGCTTGTCCTGAGAAACCAACTGAGGTCATTCCTATCTCTTTTTACAAAATCCCATGAAATCTTTGGTTTGTACCCAAATTCTCCCCAGGGAACATCACAGCTTAACTTCAGCTGCATAAACAACAGTCCTTCTTCCAAATAACCTAAAAACAAATAAACTGTGCCTTTTAAGTATTAGCAATCCATAAAAATACTGTCAGTAATTAAAAATATAATGTGGTTTTCAGTACTCAGGCTAAACTCTAAGCTGGGAATTATTTCTAAGCTATTTGATTATAAAATGAGTTGTTCACAACTGGGAAAAGATCTCCTTTGTAGGATGGGCCCACTCCAACATGGTACACAGCATTAAATGGGAGCAGAATTAGCTTTCACAGTGGTGCTCTACACTGTTCTCAAGTCAGATACAGCTGAGGAAGCATAGGTCAGTGTTGGACTAGGACAAAGACAAATCCTGTGTTTTGGAAAAAGGAAAGTGCTTTAACCCCTGTTAAGCCTGTTACACCTCAGTTGCTGATTTAACAGACCAGGTGATGCAAGTGCTCCCATGTGCTTCAGGGCAACCTCCCATGTAAGCCAGCCCAGATGACTTCCTGAGAGATGGCTCAAAGAGTATTCATGGAATCTGTTTGCCAGCTTGGTGATAACAACAAGCAACACCAGGCTAAATTCTTGAACTGGTACAGCTAAACATGCAGCAAGCCTGCCTATGGCATAAAGTTTGCATAGAAATAAATGGAAGATAAGGGAAACCCAGTGACTGAGGAAAGCCAAAATTCTTCACGGATTGTGACCTGGGTAACAGGAGCTTACATACAAATCTTTTCAATAACACTTTCAAAAAGCATAAAAACAGCAGACCTAGAGTCCTTTCCAATTCAATGCCTCAGAAAAGCAGGCAAATGGAGAGCTCTTCATGGACTATGTAAAGGAGCAGCAGCCAGAGGAATTTGCTGCTCTGAATCACCTCTAAGCATTAATGTACAACTGCCCCAACCAAACTGCTTCTATTAAGTGTTTTTGGTATTTAGTTCATCAAATTCTTTTACAGTGTCCTGAGAGCTCTAAAGTATAAAGATGATGAAAGACCTCTAGCAAAACCAGTCCAGTTTCCCTTCTAGGCACTTCTCAGTAGGACAAATGTTGAGTTGATATTGTGCAATCTTTGCAACTTGACCAAACCTGAATGCTACATGACAAAACCATCTTTTTCCCCACCTGGGGGGTGGTGGTGTATATCTCCCACAAGTGTAACATTACTTCAGATTAAGCTAAAGAAGACTCAGAGCTTAAGATGCTCTTTAGTTGTTTATCCACTGCTCCCATGATTTTTCAAGATTTAACAAAGCTTCATAACAAATTCAAAAAGCAACTCATTTTATCTCATCTACTACCCAAAGCATGTACAAATAGTTATCTAGGGACTTCTTTTTTACACAGCAGCAGAAAAATGGAATATATAAGGTATGGAAAAGACTACACCAGACAGAGGAGTATCTGTCCCTATTTCTGGCTTCTGAACCATTTTTTCCTCTGTTAAACTGGACTCAAGAATCCCTTCTCCTAAATTCATGGCCTGAGAAAATATTCTTGTGCCCATCCATACCCTGCTTTCTTGTCTTCCGGCTTCAAAAGTTCGTTAAGCCCATCTCTGCTTTTAAGTCCAGTCAAGGACCACTTCATGCTATAAAGCCCCATGTTCATACAAATATTTTCTATAGAACAGTGTATGACATGCCAGCTCCTAACACAAGGCTGAAATATTCCTAAACTCTAGTCTCAGTCCTCACAGCACTGTGCTGAAATCATTCCAGCCCACCACCTTCTTTGACAACTTTGGAAGTTAGGCAGTTTCAACTTTAAAATTGTCTAACACTGCCAACACCAAATAATCTCCATTAGCGACCAGTGTCCACTCACCCACAAAGAAATACTTTAATTATCTTTCAAACTGAATTGGCACTAAAGAATTAATCTATGCAAACAGAGGACTGAGACATCATCTTAAGTCTCAAACAAGAGCAGCAACATCAGCTATATCCTGGTAAAAACTCCAGTGTGACAAAGCCTTTTACAAGCAAAACCAGCTGCCTGAGTTCCTTTAGGCAGCTACGTACTACATGTGGTTTTCTCATTTTTCCACTTGGCCTATCCTGACCATTTAAACTATATTTTCATTGAAAATGTAAAACTATTCCAATCTTCAGGCTTCTATTTCATGGAACAAATATAAGAACTATCTTGTCATATGATAAGAAGGATCAATCTTTTAAGGAACTGTTCTCCTGGTTTGGATTTTTGAAGGTAGAATCTCACACTCCATCTGTTACACATGCTGCTACCAAAGAACAGTTTTGGGAGGCCTTGGTCTGTGCTCAGATAAAATTGAAAACTCTATTGGAACTTAGGTGATCTGAAAAGCAGAATGCAATATCTCACTGCACATGAGTAAAAGGATTTGACAAGGAACAAGACTGCTTTATTCTGTTATATAAAAATCTATATAAACAAGGAGTCATCGACACTGAGTTTACAGTCTAATCAGAAATCTAACGTAATAAATGAGAACAGACACCACAGCAAGACAAAAATATAGGATAAAATATGTTGACAAGATTCCATGCATATTTCCTCCAATTGTGCATCAGAGATTTTACTCACAGAGGTGCTGCAACAGCCAATGAGCTGACAAAAATATTGTCAGCATTTTCATTGACTGACTTGATCTACTTCTCCCAGCAGCAAAATCCTGACGAATTGCAATAAAGTCACAAAAAACTGTATCTTCCTCCACAGGAACTGCCCTGTCACATCTCAGCTAAACAAACTTAATGAATTTTCCACCTTTGTCATAATGCAATTGCTTCTATTAAGCATCACAGATGAACTTATCTGCTTGGTATTAGAGCACACAGTTTGGTGGTTTTAAAAATAATTCTGCCGGCTCAACAGACCCTGGTAATTTTCCTCTTGAGGGCAACAGCTGCAGAATGTTCTGCAATGTATTCATTAAAATCCCAACACAACGAGCGTTCTTTCAGGTCAGACAGGCTGCTCCTGCTTTTCAGCTAACCTACCATGAAATATGCACACGCCTTCAAAAGGAGAAACCGCTGCAGATGATGAAAGGTTCAAACAAACATCCATTGATGATAAACTTCAGTCAGAAGGTTGAAAACTCCAGTATTAGTTTGTCACTAATGGACTGTCATAAGACTGGATTCTGTACTTGAAAGACTGAGCGTAAGTTGCCAGGTTTTTCTGTACAGACTTCATGGAGGTTACAGATTGACGTTGCTCTGCTCAGCCACACAAGGCCATAAATGGCTGAAGAATTCAGCTCTCTTAAGAAGTGGCCAAGGTATTTCATTTGCAACATGTTACTGACTTAAAAGATTTGGGGGTTTTGACCTGAATCACTTTTGAAAATTGTATGTAAGCCATGAGCATCCAATTACCTTATGAAATCTGCAGCTATCCCTTTTGGTATTTTTCCATAGCGTAGAGGGAGTCTTCCATCCAAGTGTGCATTCTGCCTCCACCCCAACTGCCTTGGCTCTAACCTTTCAACTACAACCATTTTGTTTTACTTCTGAAATCTGTCCTTTGCTGAAAGCTTCCAAAAATGGTTACAAAGTTACATAAGAATCCATTATAATCTGCATATTTTGATTTGCAGCACACTGGGAGTTGTCTTGGTCTGACTGGGATTGGAAAGGTAAAATGTAGTACTGATTGAACTCTTATAGCCTTTTCCCACCACCAAATTTCACAAGTTTTTATGAAAACTTTATCCTGTTGGTATATATGTACACTAAGCCATCTGCATGCTCTTCGGTTCCTCAGTTTGATGGGCACAATCCCCTCCATCAATTTTCTAATCACTAACTCTCCACCCCTCCCTGAATGATGTTCAAAAGACAGTTTGTAAAGAACAGGCACAGCATTGCTCCTAGACACAAACCACTGCTGTTCTCCTGCAGTACAACAGCTGCTACAAAAACACATAAATAAATAAATCCCCAAGTGAAATATTTGTCAACACAGAAAAAAAATCTGTTTCTTTTGAAATAAACTAGATTTCAGAATGATTATGTCTACAATAGATAATTAGTCTTTTAGACAGGAAAGAATGAGCAGGAGAAAGATCTGTGATTGACTTGTCCAACTCAGAAGATGGGATCACTTCTCTTACTTGACTAGAGATGTTGATCAGAGAAATAGTTACAACTTATTTAATACGGAGCACATTACAGAATAACTCTAGGACTTAAGTGAAGAAAAGACAATTTTAAGTGCTTTAAGAGTCATTGTAACAATTCCATCTACAAAACATGAAAAAAAAATGCAGCAATTCCTAAAAAAGGAAGCTTTGTGTATTGTGGAACCAGTCAGCTTAAATTCTGTGAAAAGTGGTTTTGCTTTAATAATTTTTTTTCATTTAAACATTCAAGTTTCAAACATGCCACATTTTTCTGTGTTAACAGGCATAAGTTAGGATTGCTTAACAAGGCAATGAAAGGGCTATCTTAAGCTGCACCCCTTAGTTTCCCCACTCATTAGCATCACTGTATATGCATCTCGCAAGCTCCAGCAAAGAAAGACACAGAGGCAGCCATTCAGTTGTCAAGAGCCCCAGTCATATTATTAATGTACATACTACTTACGGGCATTATTCATCAACCTCACTCAAAGCTGCTCAAGTATCAATTATATGCTTCCTATCAATGTGGTCCACGTGCTCCCTATGCTCATGCCATTGCTCCTGGCTTTCTTCAGAGTCCTGCATTCATACCACGCAGCAGCACAGCAGTTAAAGATGGCACTAGAAGATGACTAGAAGATTTATTATCTCTTTAATTGATTAATTCATCAATATTCTGCAATTCTGAAGATAAATTACAGGATATCAGGAAGAAAAAGAGACACACAATCATTCATCAGCCATTTTTCCAAAGCTGATCCACTGTGCTTTTACTTTTTCTGGACTTTTTGTCGCCCAAAAGAATGGCATCTTTATTTTTTCTAGAAAACAGATTCTTTTCGCCCTGGAGAGGTTGGAGAGAAAATTGAGAAACAGCAGTTCTTTAGCACCACCTCACAAGTACTTCAACTCGTAACTCTGAAAACAAACATCTGATATTTTCCTCTCAAATATCCCAACCACAAAGTTTTCATCCACGTATCAAAGAAAGAGAGATTTCAACTGTACCATGTGCATGAATTCAGACTGGAGCGGTGGACTGAGAGAACACAAACACTGGGAGATTTTTTCAGTTAAAACACAAACAAATGCTGAAAGATATTTAACAACCTAAATAAAAATTCAGAAAAACAAATCAGAGAATATTAGAAAAGTTTGCATCAAAATAATGACATACTACAGGATATTGCCTTAACATCAGTAGCTCTTGAATCAGTTGGCAGCTTTTGAAAAAATATCGCCCCTATGATAATAAAATACTTCTAAATGGAAGGTAAAGTTCAATTTTAGAATGGAAGCCCAGACTGTCAGTGTACCTCAACTTTCATCTGCAGAGCTTGTGCATTTTGCATTTCTACAGAACAACCAGTTATAGTTATAATTTTCAGTTTTGACCCAGAGTTTCTGGCTTTAGCATTTAATGACTGAGGCTATGCAGTTCTTTTACAAAAATCACAGCCCGTTAACACTCTTTTAATTGTTTTCTATATATCAGATATATGAGAGCTTTCAATAAGAAGTGACAGGGAAGTTACTGAATGTATCCTGAACTTCATTTACTTCAGGGAACTGACCCCTGTAGTAACCTCTGATCCATACTACGTGAAAGTCTGGCAGGAATTAATAGCTAAGCTCTTAAATATTCAGCAGAGCCAAATGCACATACATATGTTGCTGTGTTCAGTCTACTACTTTCAATCTTTCCATCTATTTACTGAACCTTCTTTTCCTGTTTTATTTACTTAGGTTCCAAAGACACATGGTAAATATTTCACAGGGCAACCAAATATGGCAACTTCACCAAGCTCAGCAATGATGGAAAAAACTGTAAAGAAGCTGCTGCTGCTCCCCTGTTCTGTTTCCTTTTAATGGAGTGCAGCTGAAATGCAGCTGGAAAACATCTGTCAGCTTTAATTTCCCAAATCTGCACTAAAATAACAACTACAGCTTGATCATATGATAATTACCTCTGAATTAGTGCCCTGGATTTGAGACATTACACACAACTAGAAACTAGCCAAGAGCCTGAGGATGACAATAAACACAAGGCTGAAAAGCTTGGGGTTTTGGACATACTCCTCTTCAATATTTGTTAGTTCAGTGCATTCTTCTATTAGGTAAACATCTGAGGAACAACATTAATGCTTTGCTCTTCCTCAGTGTTTTTGAAATACTGTCCTCAAAAAAACCCCTCTACAAATACCCGAACACTCCAATGTGAAGTAGGTATGTACATGAAAAGTGATCATCTGAAGCTCAAGGGAACCTTTGGCAACCTATTGAAAGGCAGTGAAATTCAGTTTCTAGTGGCTGGTTGTTTCATCTTTAGAAACTAAAGGTTTTTTCAACACAAAGCAGCTAACTGTCCCCTATTTTTCTACTTACTAAATTGCCTTTATGCAAAACATAATAAATATGTTTGAGACAGACAAATATAAAGATTTACTTTAAAATACTTTAAGAAATAAAACAGTTTATTAATTTTATGTAGTCTTTCTGCTCAGAGATACGGATTTACCAACTAGACTCAGGATATAAAAAAATTTATCTAAGTGGACTGTTTCACAGAAGATTAATTTGGTCCATACACACAAGCTGACTATTGCAAAAGTGTACCTTCACTTTCCTCAAAAGGAGAAAGCAAGATCTGCAACTCACTCTGACTTGAACATTTCTTCCCATTCTTTGTAATCTTTTCCTGCAACCATGTCATCTAGCATTACTTGCCACAACTTTACAACATATAAACATGACTAAGTGGAGAAATCAGAGGCAAGAAAAAAAATACACCAAAAAATACATTGTTTGCTGACCCACTCTGACCATGACATTCACTAAACATCCCCAGGAAGCAATTTTTAAATTTGAAATATAATGAAGCACAGCAGAAATAAAGTGACAATAACAAGTTCTATACATTAATATAAATGACCACTTCATAAATATTTACAAAAATAATTCTGAAATAATATTTTGAAATAAATGACATTTTTGGCAGATTTAAGATCTCAGCAGAATTAGTTTCCCATTGATATGCAAAAAAGTAATAGAAGTTTGATGACTTCATAGCAAGTGCATTATTGTATTACAAATGACATTTAGATATTTATATAATAGCTATTTAATAGGTTTTTTTAGGAGGACACCAGTGTCCCATTTTTCCCAAGATTAAAAACAAACTCAAAGAAAGCATTTTGCACATGGTCCCTTAGCATGTAAACAAAACTTTTGGGGGAAAGCTCAAGGACATGAGCTATTATGGTTTTCATGTGGCAGTCAGCCCTTATTCAAATAACCAATACACTCTGGTATCTTTTTAAAACACCAGAATACTTAAAAGATCATTACATTAATCCTGAATATGCATCCTTTTAAAACATGTGAGGTTACAAAGAGAGAAAAAAAAGCCTGTTTAGGAGTTTGAGGGATACATTGTTTACAAATTTTTTTTTAACATCAAAAACCAAATATATTTGGGTTCTGTTCATTTCAATGACACTGCTGTTTTCAATTAAATTATTTTCCATTGTGAAAAGAAGTTATTTCAAATACCTACATCTAACTTCAATGGTTTCTCTTTAACATTCATATCCACTGATATCACTCCACAGTGTCAAAACAGATTTCTTGATTAAGCATCACACTTGTTCCTGCCCAGCATAATACCAGACTTATTAATGCCAGCCCCCAGCCAGCTCTTCTCCAACAGCTGTGCTGCACTTCATTGTTATGCAACACTGAAAATAATTCCAAGTTTTCCCTGTGAGAATGATTGTGAAGAACTAATTTTCTCTGGCTTTAGAGCCAAGATTTAATGCAAGTATGTCAAGCAATAATCTGAAACCAGCAACCTTTTTCACACCCATCTCCCAAGTGAAAACTAAAAAAGCAAAAAGCAAGCTTAAAAAAGAAAGGTAATTTACAGCAGCAGTTTAAATTGACAATGAAGAACAAAGGCCAGAGGAGAAACTTAAGAGCACAGGGAAAAAAGAATTTTTTTGCAGAAAGCAAGTGCCTAGAAGCAAACAGTACAATAAAGAGAAAATTGTTATTCTAACATCTTTGATACATTTTCCAAGAAACACAAAAGCAAAGCCCATTCATAAACATGCACCTGGACTGCAAGGCTCTGGCAGAACAAAACCAGGATTTTGCGTGGGGTTTCTCTATGCATATATGGAATGAAGTTCTTTAATGAACAGGTTTATAACTTGGAAATCTCATTAACAAGTAACTCCAGCAAAATTCTTAAATCCACCACAAAGGCAGTGAAAGCAAGAGTAAAACCAAAAAACAGACTAGTAAGAGCCCCTGAATTTGTTTCCTATGCTTGGACAAAACACAAACCCAAGTGGCAAAACCATACCCAGTTAAAAGGAGTTTGACAGAGTGTCACAGGAATTTCAATGTCTGCCTGAGTTGATGAAGAACTCAGCAACTCAGACGACCAAGCAAATTTATGTGCACACTAAGCAGAATAACAAAAAACCCCATACCTTGATAGAATTTTTAACAGCTTAAAAGACTGAAAGATGTCAGAAACTAAGATTATTGACCTGAAGCTCTGCAAGGTGTATGTTTTAATACATCTAATCCTGAATGTGACCTTCACTTTGCTCTGAGAGGCCCATTTTTTAGACCCCAATAAACACAATTGTTCTTTGAGGATTACCTGACAAAAGCAGCAGTCATGATACTACACTTTGCACAAAGCAAGAACTTCTATTCTTAGAGTTAAAGAAGAAATTTCTGTATGAGACACAAACTGTCACTGATAGTTGCACAGGCTGATAGCAGAGTCAGGCCGGCAGAGAACCCAAAAATTCCCCTGGGAGATGTATGTGTTTTATGAACACTCTGCAGAGTCCCCCTTTGCATGAGGCCATGTATCTCTGAAAATCAGGAAGTCAGGAGTCACCATCTGATCTGTCTAGGCTTAGTACTGAGACAGATGTATTCTGGTTCAGTTCAGTGTGGGAAAAGTTAAGCCCTACTCTTTTTCCATGCCTGAACTTCAGGTCTTGATCAATATGTGGTAAATGTTTCTTCCTTAAAGGAAAACATAAATGAAATGAATATGCAATACTCTAATAATACAGTACAAAACAACACAGTTCCAGATACAGCCCTACTAAGTTCCTTTCACATGAGTAATCCCGTAATAGTTACAAAAGATGAGGTAAGTGGGCCTTAATTCATTTGTTTTGATGTTCTCTCTCTCAATTCATATGAATCAATATAAAACCCAACAATATTTATTAAGCAGGAAGTTGAAAAGCAAACAGGATCACCAGAGACAGTAAAACAATGCTGCAGGAAAAACTCTAGTTTACTTGTTCTGAATGCACAACTCACACTTTTTTGATATATTGTTATGACACATACATTTTATGCAACAGCAGGACTCAGAAACGTGGACCAAGTTTAAAATTTACATCTCTGAGGGCAGCTCTTCCATGCCTGATGAGCACCACAGAACTCCACTTCTTATCATCATAAAAATGGCAGTTTCCCACATTTACACAGCTGTTTAATTCATAGAGCAGACCTGACATGTTTTTGAACACTATTCTGAAGTTTTCTTGACTTCTGTGTTCTAACTAAATAAGTTTTTCTACAGGCATCGAAAGACACGATTAAAAGTCACAGCAATTTTCTTAACAAATACACTCCAAGAGCCATTGCTTCCCATTACTCAAGGCTAAGGGCCAGACATGTAGTTCCATTAAAAGCACCCTACAGAAACACATAAAAACACTCACAAAAATGCATTTGTTTATATGGCAAAGAGATATGAATGAAAAAATGCTCATCATAGAAACTACCATAATATTATTAGAGTTTATTCAACCTGCAAGAATTTTATCAAATCTTAAATCATGTTCCCTTCCCTCTTTCCTCCCTACATGCATCAATGGACTCTTGTGTTATGGTTTGCAAATATTTAAAGTGGTGTGTCAAGTCCTGCTGCAGAAGCCCAATGGTCATGCTATGCTATGAATAACAGACTGAAAGCAGGGAAAACAGTTCCTAAATCAAATTACAACTCTTGGGGATAAACACATTTCCAAATGATGTAATTATAACAATATGTCACACTCTGCTGAAGACCTCATATAACATTAAAATAAAGAATGAGTGGGTAGGAAATATAAGCAAAGGATGACATAATATTGGTCTGTGCCAGTTTCTGCCTGTTTTCAATCAGGCCAGACGTCAGAGAGTAACTTGGGAGGGGGGGAAAAAAAAGCCTCACTAACAATCAAGGGAATTTCTGTTTAAGTCGGAGGCCTGTGTACCAAGATCACATTTGACCTTGTAATATAAATAAAGTAACCTTAATGAAGTGTGTAAAGAGCCTGGGAAAGACAAGCCCCCCCCCGCCTACCCCCCTCATACTGAGTCCCAAATAAACACACCAATATGACTTAAGACATGCTTGCAGAAAAGTTTATTATTTTATTTTCACCTCTGTATATATCCCATGCCAGCAACAACTGCTGCATCACAAGCTCTTAATTTAGTCCCTTTTAGGCATAAGAGGAACTTGGATGGTTGATCCTAAACATGCCTGCACCAAGTAACTCTTAAATGAGCCGACAGAAAACACGTACCTCAGACTCAGTTAAATGCTTTGTGTGCACAAGTGAAACGAGTCGTATCTGGTTCAGACCTGAATCCTTGGGATGGTAGTAAATCACATTATCAGCCTATAAAGTGAAGTCACTTGATTCTATCAAAACTGAATAAACTCCATTGTGGCTTTGCTATAATCCCCTTATGAGAACTGTGTGCATCATTATTTACCCAACTGTTATGTGGGTGGAAACAGGAGACATTCACCTCTGGCAAATATGTGTGCAACTTCTCTCAAGTCAATACAGTTGCACCTGCTTAGACCAGCAATGAAGCTTGTCTCTGATGACAAGAGAGATATTATCTAGAGGTAAAACAGTTCCTGTTTTGTCTGAAAAATGAAATACTTCCAAACACGTCAAGTCACTTGCAAATGCTGCCCATAAAGAAAAGAGGAAAACAATTTGGAAGTACTAATTCCATTAAACATTGAGCTTCTGGAGCTGGAAATCTTGAGGAGATTCACATCGTCCCCTGCTCTCCACTTCTGCTAGGAATCTTCCATGACAGCTCTGCAGCCTGACATGTCATGGTTCTTGCTTGGACAACAACAGTGTCTTTATTGGGAGCCCAGAAAAGCTCAGTGCTGAAGACAACTGCCAGAGAAAAAGTAGGCAGCTCTCTACCTATTTAGTGGCATCTTTCCAGGTGCCATGAGGGAAGACAGCAGGAAAATAACTACTGATTAGAAAAGGAAGAGGGACAGGGAGGGAAAGCAATTACAAACCAGCCAAGCACATTTCCCCTGCCAGACCTCCTTACAGATTCAGCCATTCACATACACCTCTTCCCTCAAACTCCCTTCTTCATCTCTATCACTCTCAGCCTCATTAAAAAACTTTTTCTCTAACAAGCCTAAAGTTTCTCCCAAATCTGGCCATTCTCATATACCCAAAAACCCCCCCCAAAAAACAACACAAAAACCCAAACCTAAGAAAACCATAAAAGTCACTTCACTTTATACCATTACCTACTTAACTACTATGACCACACTTGCTACATATTTCCTCTTCCTTTCACATGTCTGAGTTATTTTTCATAGTACGGACTTCAAAACACCTAGCACACTTGGGAACACCATGATGTAATTATGCGTTTTAAGGATGACTACAGTCAGGATTATAAAGACACCATAAAACCAAGTTTCCCTTGAGTGAAATTCCTTCCTTCCAACCAGTTTATCAAAGGAATACGGTTCAAAGCTCCCACTGTCTACTAATAAAGACGGCTGATCTACCAGAACTTCCATTCATACAGAAATAGAAGCTGCCCTTTAAATAGGACCTGGCAAGAAATACTGGAATTTCTACACTTTCTGATCTTAAAAATACCAACTAAAAATTGAGTGAACTCATTTAGCTGACATCATTGGCTTGTATTTCTGGGACTTGTCTCAGTTTTAATGGAACACATACCCCAGTTTTAATGAACTGGCTGTCCAATGATGGACCAGGTCGTCTGAAAGCCTTGCCCAGCTCATTCTGATTTGACACAGGTTGGGTGACTGTCAGAGGCATGAAACAGCACCCAGTGAAATCCTTTGCAATGTTTTCAGAAATACATGATAGATTTTTACTATTTTATATGATTTTTACTATTTTATATGATTTAATAGCCATGAGCAGGAACCACTTTCCCTATGTAAGCCATGCTGCATCTGCAGAGAAATACAGCCAACCACAACATGCAATACCCAATTATAATGGGGGCCAGGTACTCAAAGATTTTGTTTAATTAGTTGCTGATATTGAAGCACAGATGTTTGGAGAAAACCATTCACTGAAACTTTGCCAAGATTGCATTCATCCTCCTCCTCTACACAACATCTCCTCGTTGTAGTGGCCAGCAACAGGCAGGATCCAAAGGAGTGGCATGAAGTGGAGTTAGGAGGTTTAGGCTGGATATTAGAAATGGGCTCTTCACCCATTGGGCACTGGAACAGGCTCCCCAGGCTCACAGCACTAAATGTGACAGAGCTCAAGCAGCGTTTGGTCAATGCTCTCAGGCACAGGGTGTGACTCCTGGGGTGTCCTGTGCAGGGCCAGGAGATGGACTTGATGATCCCTGTGGGTCCCTTCCAACTAAGCTTATTCTGTGATTCTGTAATATATCTAATAAATTAAATACCTACAATAAATACAGTGAATACAAATTCACTACATCCTATGAAATTAGGCCTAAGCACCAAAAAACAAGTCCCTGAAGATTGATTAGTGACTGACTGAGGGCAGTCAAGTAACTTCATCTGGTCCTTAAGCCTCAGGCAATTTCCTATAGTCAAGTGAATGCTGCTACAAAATTAACAAAGTTAGACTACAAAATTCATACGCTTTGTTGCATTTTCTACACTATATCTAGTTAGCAACCATGAAAAGTAGTGAAATTTACTTATAGCTGTAGTCAACATCAGCCAAGCACTTGTTTTTCAGCAGTCTAAACCAAACAATACTATCTTTAATTCCATAATATTTTTCATGCCAACGCATCACAAAGATCTTTGTTCATTTACAAATCTGTTTGTTTACAAGGAGCTCTTCCCTACACTTTAGGATACAAAGTTTCATATTACATCTAATTAGGCTGAAAAGAAAATCCTGTACAAAGAACCAAGGTTTTAAACACTTGACTCTACATAAATATTGCCAGTATTTCCTTTATTATTATTCCTTTATTTCCTCTAAATGGTAAATATGATATGTCACAAATGCCACAGAAGTAAACAGAAACATGTCTAAAAATAGTGCTTGTATGACTTAGAGAGGAGTACCTAATGTTACACAGTGGCAATGAATCTTCAAAAGCTACAAACTGGTCTCTCTATGTGAATTTCTACAACCTAAATGTAAAGCAGTGACTCCCTCTCCATCTTCAAGTTTTACTTAACACCACTTCCTTTTTCATTTTGCTTCAAGCCTCTGGCCCAAAAATTAAACTCAATTAAAGTAACTGAATGACACAAGTCCAGCTAACAGTTCTAATTTGTTCTAAGAAACGCAGATTTTGCAAAGCAGTTCAATGCAAGGTATTTTGCCACTCAAGTCAATTGAAGTAGCTAATTCTCCTGATTTTGTGAATGAATCAAGTCATTTGGTATCCATCTGGCATGCACATGCATCAAAGATCTAGTAAAAGGAACAGTGAAAAGTTTCTGAAACAGAATAAAACTTTTTATTTAATTCCATGAAATGCAGCTGATCCAAACTAACTGCCCTTCCTCTCTGTTAATATTTTTAGTGAAATGTTCTAGTGCCTCACTATACATTAATTTAATCATCTTTTGAAAGAAACAGGCTTTTCTCTATGTATATAAAATCTACAAGCTCAAAAACTGTGTTTTGACTTGTGACTTATAGTTCATGTATCTCCCTTGCAAAGGACATTTATGTTTCATTCCTTCAGGTGCTTGTTGAGTAAGCTGTCATGCTTGGATTAAATGAGTTCTTCTCATTCGTTTGGCAGCTAATAATGCAGGAAATCAAAAACTCTTCCAGTTGATTGAGTTCCCTCAATAGGAGAGCTGGCATTGACTCACACAACTCCACTTAAGTGGAACAATAACAGTATCAGGTTACCTTCTAACAATACCTCCAGTGTTATTTGGCATTGCTGTCAAATGTCTCAAGACGAAGACAAACATGCAAATTCATGGAGATCTCCCAAGAATGTTTTCCCATTCAGAAAAAAAAACTAAATTCCAAGAATAATAACAACGGGTGTGGTGGTGGGGAGGGGGGGTGTGTGTGTTAATTTTTGTTATTCCTAAGAAATAAAGGATTCTTACAAACACTCCTAGAATGACTACTTTTCTACTACAGCTCACATAAGAATTGAGTGTTATCAACAGTACCATTTCATAGTTGAGGATACAAAAACTAATAGGAAATAAACTTCAATGACATTTGAAGTTTGAACAACAAGGAAGACAACTTGAGAATCTCAGTTTTCAGACGCTTGCCACTGCATAGACTGTTCTAGGGATCTGGAACACATCAACTACTGCAGGGTGTTCTTGTCTTCTGATGCTGAAGAGGAAGTTGAAGAGAGGAGAAGCACAGTGTCAGTGACACGGGAAGAGGATTTCTGAGCATCACAATCACCTTCTGGCTCGAGGCCTAAGAAAGCTGCAGTATCACACACAAAGGAAACAAACAAAAAACCCCAAAACAGGCCTTGGCAACATCAGGACAACTGAAAACCACCCTCCCCATGAATCTTTTTCTTCCTCTGAATTCAACTCATTTTGACTGTAAGAGCTGGACTTAGATGGAAAACAGATATTGTCTTTTATTAAGTTATGATGAATTCTTCAAAACCACTGAAAGAGGGAAACAAAATTATTATTTCTATATTATTTCATTTTACCTCATTGATGTGTACAAAGTTCCTCACAACTGCCAGTATTTATATTTGTCTCTTCATGTCTAAAAGCTTGCAGAAATTTTATTAGATTTTTCACTCCTTAGCAACTGTTACTCAGCATTGCTCCATTTCCTTCAACCAAGTTAGAACGGTTTATACTAATGTACCAACAAAGGAGGTAGGAAACAAGTAAGGATAAACAAGACTGTTAGAAGCATGTTCAAAATCTGTTTTTACCTCGTGCTGACCCCCATTTCTAAATGCAGACACAGCCAAGACCTAGGACTGCTTAGTAAGATCAACAGCAACAAGCTTCGCTCAAAAATGAACACAGAACAGAACAGGCTGCTTACAGCACAGTTCATTGCCCTTCCCATACCTATATGCTACACTTATGTTGAAGAAAATGGAATCTCCTTTAGCCAAATGACACATTTCCAGGTTGAGAAACATCAGCCAAAAGTGTAGTTTTTGAGCAAATACTAGCAGCATGGCCTGTTGTAAAAAACCAGTAACTAAAACACATTGGCTCAGATACAGCCCAGCCCAATACCATGTGTTACCCACACACTACTAGTCAGCAGATGTTTCAAACAGTTGCCATTTCAACCAGAAAAACAATCCTGGATTGATGTTTGTTATTTTAAACTACTACCAGACACCCCAAGCTACAAAAAGGGAACGACTGGTATTTTTTATATTTATGTAATTTGCTAATCTGGCTGTTAGTCCAGAAACAGCTAACTTATCAAGATAGTCCAAAGAAAGAAGAAAAAATAAAACACAGGGAGCAAACTTCCAGCAATTTACTAACACAGTGTAAAGGTGCTCAAACATATTTGTTCCATCAAGAGGCTGTTTGAAGCCTTGCTAATTGCTTTATCTGTAATCTCCAAGTATGAGGCTTTAAGTCTTCAATGCAAGGCAGGACGTCTGGTAAAAATAGGTAGTGGTACCCACAGGAAGGTGCTGACACTCAAACCAGCCATAATAAATACAGAAGGTTTAAACAAAACACATGAAAATACTAAATAGGGGTCCTCCTCCTCCCTCAACCTCCCCTAGCCTAGGAGGAGCAACCTTTGCCAAAAAGGTGCTGATGAGTTATAAAGGATGAGCACGATGTGAAGAGCATGCTTTGAGACATATCAAAGGTATAAGCAACACTTCCATGTAGTGAGCACTTGAGGACTTCCTGTCCTCACCTCCAGACTTTCCTGATACAGAGAGAGAAGCAAAGCAGCACTGAAGCAAATTAAAGGTTGGATCGCAAAGTTTATAAAAGCCAAACCAAGGAATATAACAATAATTTAAAAAAACCAACAACCCAGTAGCTAAATGATATAAAGCAAAAATGATATAAAGTAACCAAAATATTCCAATCTGTAAACTTCAAAGGTCATCACTGAAGAGAAATACAAGAACAAAAGTGACACTAACATCTCTCCCATTTTCATATTTTAATAAGGAATAACTAAAAGCCAGATGTGATTAGTCAAATGGTATTGGTTTTATTTGCCCCCATGACTTCTAATGCTGCACAGACAGAGCAGCCAAGACTCAACTGTGAGGAAATTAAAGCATATCAGACACAGGAAAAAATTTGTATTAGAAGAAAATTCAAAAGTATCAGCAAGCAAACAGTTTATTGACATAACTGACAGACACAGATGCAGCAGCATCAGAACACTCTCCTAACATATCAGAAAGAAGAAAGAAAACTGGAAACTTCGGGTATGGAAAAGTCTTTTTCCAGCTGCAGTACTTTGGATCCAAAAGGATCTGAGATAATAAAACAAATACTCATTTTCCTCCACGTGAAAATCTGGAGTTCAAATGAAATGCAGAGTTGAAATGGCACTTCTGCAGTTCTTTTACAACCTTCTTTCTTTAGACAGGGTAGCAAACTTACACTTTTTAAGTAGACAGGTATAATCCCTATTTCACAGCAGGGACGGGCTGTGACTTGTCTATACTGAGAACTAAGTCTAGGACAAAGGCAGGAATAGATTTCTGACCTTGTGATTTCCTACTCTTAGACTGTCACCACAAAGCTACCTCTACTTCATGACTGTACAGTTACTACCTGTGAAATCTCCACAGAACTGTTGTTCTGAGGCAGTATCCAAACCTGCGTCTTATCAAAGATTCAAGAAACTAAGGACAGATTTCACACGGTGTTTGCTTGTGGGACATGTATAGGCAGGAAACATGAACAGTCTTAAAGAAAAGCTTTAGCAAAATACAATCCACAGTTTCTCCAACAAAAGCAAGGAAGAATCATGCCTAACTGGGTATCAACAAGATAGGCACTGCAGGAAGAGGTAACAATGCACTGCTGACATGCACAATTAACACTACAGTGCTCATTGTTGATTGTGTTCTGTGGCACTTGAATAAACCTGTTCCTTCTGCGAGCTTGTTAAAAAAAGCTTTTGCTGGAAGTCAGACACAAAGGTTTATTTCATATGCTTCTGTTGATAATCACATAAACCTGTAAAGTTTAAATACTCATCGCTAAAGATTATTTACCATGCCTTGTCATTTGTGTAAATGCTTACTGAGAATCACATAACTGAAGTATGGACACCCTCTACCCTTGGACATAGAAGAAAACCAGTATTGTGATAATGAAAACACAGGGTCTGAGCAGCAAGGCTACAATCCAGTAAAATACGGACACAGCACTTGAACTATTGGAGGAATATGTTAAAATTCTGTTTAAGGTAGTCAACAAAGGCATTTTTGCAACTTAAAAAAAGAAAAAAAAGGCAACTTCTTGTCTGTCCACAGACAACTAGAAGGTTAGTAAAAGACAGTCTCTTGATACTTTTGTATCCTGCCTTTGAATAGCAAGATTAAAAAAAAAAGAAAAAAGAAAAGACTAAACCTTGTCAGCATGAGCTCCAATCCTCTTCTGGCACACCGTGCAAAGGCAAACAACAGCACTGGGAATACCTGTTATTCAGATGCACTAAGGAACAGCAAGCCTCTGAGGCTTTCTGCACTTTTTACTTCCAGTTGCTGCCTAAATATAAATGCAACATACCCAACAGTATATTGTAAATGAGTCTAAATACATGTATTTTTTCTGAAAACATAAAAAGTCTGTGCCTGCAGATTAAAGGATTCTGGATTGCCTAAGGAGGCAGGCATCATATACTTCTTTGGTACAGTAACAGCACACGTAGCAGAACTCTCCTATTGATCCCCGTCCACAAAGAACTGGGGCATGAATGACTCTGCTAGGGCCAGTGCCCCTACACATACATTGTGTAATTGTTGCAACACAACATCCACAGTATCTCTGGCTGAAACAACTGAATTAATCACATAGAATGAATACTAGTAAATGAGAAATACTATACATATATATATATATATATATATGTATGTATGTAAAAACATAAAGTATATAAACACTTTGAAAGTAAAAGGTTTTTCCTGTTTGCCATCACAACTTCCAAAAAGTCAAAGTCATTCACCATATCAGTAGAAAATCCGTATTTCCAGTGCACACAGCAAATAATTGTTACTAGGACCGAAATATTCTCTAGTCATTACTCTCCTCAGGTAGCCCCACCTCCCTGAAGATACTGATTACTTTACAGACTGACATTCTGAAAGCTAGACCAATTTAATGCAGTCAGATGATAAGGTGCAGTAAGAGGAGCCCAGCTGAGTTGATGTGAGAGATCAACTGCTGCAGGAAAGAGATCCCATACTCCCTACTCCTCTTAGCATTCCCCTTTCCAGCCACACATTCCTGATGCTTCCTTGTATGAGCTATGATTCATGTAATCCCTTCAGTAAGCCAATTCACTGGCTAACTTATCCAGAACTAGCCTTCTGCAAGTTGATAACTTCAATCAATTTACCAAGGGATCAGATGAACATCAGAACAAGCAAGGGAGGAAGAAGATGAAGGACTGCTCCCAACAGCAACAAAATGCTAAGTCCACTTAGCTGTGCTCAAACCTGATCTTTAATCTCTCATGAACACCACAGAGCAAAAGGGAACTTACATAATGAGTTACCAATGTACTTTGTTGCCTAAAAGGATCCCACCCTATATTGGAACTCAGCTAGAGATTCTTGCAGCTATTTGGTTCAGCCAGCGTTAGAAGAATGCCACATATTTACAGTCTGCTATTCTTGCAAACGTTAAGCAGTAATTTTTTTTTTTCTACACGTAGCACCAGTGAAGATGGCAGAACTCTTCAGAACATGGTATCATTCTACAGAAAGGTATTAATCTGGTTGCATTACAAAAGGTGAATTCAATAATGATCTCTCTCTAATACAACTGCAATTTAGTCTTTTCTACGTAAGACACAAAACTGTAGAGTCATAACATTGTCATACAGAGAATGCACAGGACACAGAAGAGTTGCTTGGTAATCTACTGGCAAAAATCTAACTATTGAGTACCTAATTATTTTCCTGCAGTGTCTGTAATTCAATTATGACGAATTTGTCTTCAAGATAAATTAATCATGGTTCATCATGGCTCATGTTGCCTCACCACTCAGTTTAGTTAACAACACATTATTTAAATTAATTCCCTGATTTGCTGCATACTTTCATCAACACTACTTTTCCCATGAGAAATTGATTTGCCTCTCTATGTGTACCTTAAGAACAATGTGGTAAGAAGCAATCCTTGCCAAGTAACGTTTATGCTTATGTATGCAAATACCTAACTCCCATTAATTAAAAAAAGTTATCAATGATGTAGTAAGATTTGAAAGAGTCTTTTGCATGCTCTTATTTAATATCGGGGAACTTAAAAAAAAAAAAAACAAAAACAAAAACCAAAACCAAAAAGGTGTACTGTTATTTAGAGAGAGA
Source organism: Motacilla alba alba (assembly GCF_015832195.1). Classification (NCBI taxonomy): domain Eukaryota; kingdom Metazoa; phylum Chordata; class Aves; order Passeriformes; family Motacillidae; genus Motacilla; species Motacilla alba. The sequence continues at coordinate 29,314,298 of NC_052020.1, forward strand.
TTTGTATCATTATTCCTACCATAATCAACTTAAGACTATGCAAAAATAATATCCTCACTAACATCATTATCTTTTCTTAGTTTTGTTATATGAAAAATGCCATCTTAATTTTTTTTTTTGTGATCCATGTAACATAAAAACATGAATTCTGCCTTTCCGTAAGGCAGATCTCTGAACAGAAATGTACAAAGAGTCTCCCCAAAACTTCAAAGCAACTGGATAGAATTTTGCAAGCCAGGAGTCTCTTTCTGAAGTCCACGTATTGCTCCTCCCACCAGGGGATTCAACACAGCATCTCAGCCCTGCTCACCATACAAGGTGGCACCAGAGGGTTTTACAAGCACATGCATCAAAGCAAATTACTAAGGAGTCAGGGAAACAACTTTTGGTTTAAGCCTCTAAAAGGTTCATTTCAAACATAAGCAAAGACACTCAAAGTAACACCTGCTGCTTTTGAGTGTCATTACACACTCCAGTGCTGCAGTGAGCTTTGCACAGTCAGCAGCATGCTTTTCACACTGGAAGTTCAGAGGTAAGAGCCACAGGCACACTAACTCATTTCATATAAAGCACTTCAGCCCTCCATAATTCATAAATTACATGCATACAGTTTGAAAAGAGTATGCCATTCTTCAGTAGAGACAGCATTATCAGTAACATCAGTATTCCAAGAATAACAGATTTGACTTCATAAGGCAATTCAAAGTAACCAAAAGGGGGCAATCTGCAGACAAAATGCCAGTCTATTCTTTCACGAAAATAACAAAAATTATCAGGAAAAACACTAAAATTTCAGGATCAATGGGATCTCCAGTTATTAAAAAAAAAAAGAAAACATCACCACCACACAAAAACACCCCGAGCAAACAAAGAACCAACAAAAAACATTCACGCATATGCAGTGCCTCAAGTAAAGCAATCCTTTGAATTAGGGGAACATCAAACTACTGTTATTTAATCTAGAGACTGTTCTCAAAGCAGGACTCAAGTCAACAATGTCAAAACTTTCGCATAGTTACAGGAACGTACGGCCTACACTTTCACCACAGCCTGCTGCCTTAAATAAGTATTACTTGATTCAGCAAAGGAGCTCAGCTCCTCTTCTGCAGCAACCCTGTGAAATACTCTACAATGAAGTACAAGCTGCAACAGAGATCTGAAAACTGAAGTCCTCAACTTTTCATGGTCTTGTGCAAATGCATCTTAATTAGATGCAACACCAATACAAACCAAGTGCAGGCTGATGGCAGGAAATGTGAAACTAGGTCTCAGGTTTCATTTTAGGTACTTTTTGTTTTATTATATGATACTAGGCAAGTCACTTCCCATTATTTATTTATATGTTACATCTAATTATCTAGGAAGCCTAATTAGCTTATCAGCAAAGTGATTTGAAATGCACAGATGAAAGATAGTGTGTATTTCTCAACTCTTGTCATCTGTGCCAATAAAATACTTATTTCACAATAATTAGCCCTAACTTTATTTTTGATAGCTACTGCCTCATCCCTAGAAATTCCAGCTCTGGAAGTCACGAATAGAAAGACTCATTGGGATGCAATGCTAACAAAGTGGTATGTGAAACATCTATAGATAAGGTTAATATTCTAAAGGCCTTTTTGCAATCACTCAGCACGCAATGAAACAGTCTTCCCAGTTGAGTTTCCCTCAAATGAAAACCAAAATATTTATTTTTAAACTCTCATCTGTATCACAGTAAGCATTTCCAGCACAGGTCTGTGTCTGAAAAACAACCCAAAAACTGGCCTAGGAAACTAAATCTAATATTAAGAGTGATTAAAATGTTCCAGAAAGTTTTAGTAAACTTTAGAAAGTTTAGTGTCTTTTTACTTCATGTACAAGACCTACATTCACTTTTGGAAAATTTGGGAAACATTAATAGGACCCTCAGAACAGACAAAAAGCTTGACCTTGGGGCAGGGTGAGATGGGCTGAAGTAAAATGGGCACAGAGTAGGCAGTCTCAAGCACTTTGGGGGTTACACATCCCAGGCTCCAGCCCCAAGGAGGGATCCCAACAGCCCACAAACAGGAGAGAGGCTCACTGAACCCTACTACTCTTTCCAACCAATTCCAGTGTCCTGTCCCTACAATAGCTGGCACGGGATGTTTCAGCCAAAACTTAAGAAATTATGTGGGAAACAGTTATGGAGTAATCAATTCAGCATGTGAATCTCTGGTTAAAGAAATCAAAGAGCACCTGTCCTAAAACACATATATGCAACTTTTAAGGATTTATACATTCTAATCCTGACTACTTTTAACCAATAATTTTTTCCTTCTCTGTATGAACTGGGATTTCCAAACAAGCCTAAATTTCAATTTTCATTTTGACTGTAAGCATTCTGCAGCCCAAGGCACCTCATCTTGTGCACATGTACACACATTAACCTAATGTTAATTAAAAATTAGCCTTATTCTACCATTCTACATACCACTGGAGTTAAGAAATTTAAATATAAAACTATGTAGGGCCAGTCTACTTGGCAGGATATTTTTTTAAAGCCAAATTATTTTCAAACACGTACATAATTTTAAACAACATAAACCACACTATTTTAAGTAAGAAAATGGTGCAACTTTTGATACATCATAACCAAGACAAAATCACATGGTTTACGTTTTCCTCTACAGAAGGTCTCATCTCAATACTTCATTCACTCCTTCAGGCAAAACAAAAGGAAAAAAAAAGTCTTCCTTCAATTTACTCTAGTCCCTTGCTGCTGCTGGTAAACATATCTGCTGTCATCTTCCTGGAAGATGATCTCCCAAAGAATCAGGGAGGTGGCTGCTGCTGCTGCTAACAGGACTCCAAAGTAACTGAGAAATGTGGCTCCATCAGCATGTGAAGGAGGTGAGGCAGGGGAACCTGTGACTGACTTGATTGCACAAGCAACCACAAACACAGTCAAACCAGCTCAACATCTTTGGATCTTTCCTCCCTGTATTTGTCCATACTTCTGTTACTTATGATTCCCATCACATTACATAGATATGAAAAAGGAAATTAGATTATTTTTTGTTGTTGGATACAAGCCAAGTGGAAAATACATAGTCTTCTCCTCCCCTGCTAGACTCCATGTTTCTCATTCCCTCATTTCAGCTACATCCCTGTTTTCTCACCAAGTCACAGGGGAAATGCTGCTGCTATTTAAATTTCTGGGCCTTTTAGAGCACAATAAAGTCAATTTTGTCCCAGAAAATGTATGGCAAGATGAGTATTATTGTTCCTTTCCAACAAAACAAAAAAAACTCCTACGAACAGCTTATCTAAAAAACATTGCCCATACACCTGACCACTACAGCATAGCTCTGCTTGATGTATTTCTCACCAGAGGTGAGTGACCAGTATTTCTTTGAAACACAGGTATTAGGTATATTTTATTCACTAAATTTCTCATAAGATGTGGTAGAAATCAATGAACAAAGAAAATTAAAATTAAGTATGGCAATCTGCACGATATCTTCTGCACAGAAGGGACACAGAGTGGGGACAGGGATGTTAAAGTGAAGTTGAAAACTTTGGTACACTTCTAGGACCCTACTTGGTGTGCCTGCACACTATCAGCTAGCTACATTCTGTGCTGTCCACAAGATTCAGCTTCTGCACCCAACTCATCACAATCTCCAAATATCAGCAGCATATCCCAAATTTACTGAAGTGATGAAAATTCAATATACTCCCACTTTTAAACTAACCATAAGTGGGAGAAATAAGGAGTTGAAAATACATCTAACATTCAATAGTGACTATACCTGAGTCTTTTAAATTGTGTAATAAAGTCAGGAATAAATGGTGTGTAACTCACTGGGCAGAGGAGACAAGAGGACACTTGGTGCCTCTTACCTTCAGGAGCCAGGAACATAACACAGCACATAACACAGAGTATAGAACTCATTCTTACCTCTCACTAGCAAACAGGTACTACCAGCTCTACTGTCACACTAACATGATGCTCAGCTACCCAAGTGGTCAGGGAAATAACGAGGCCATGAGATTATTCCATGTCCCTTATTGCCACACAACCCTACTAGGAGTAGGTGCACCTTTTATTTCTCTCTCTCTTTCATGCTGTTAACACATGCCTTGTGGGGTTTCACCCCCGGACTGGGATGACCCCGAAAGATGGAAAAGTCCCTCCTCCAACCCGTGCCTTCGAAGAAAGACTCAGTAGTCTTCTGTTGTCTGTTCTCAAGGTTGTTTATTGTTGGTTATCTACAAGATTCTTCTCCCTGAACTGCTGTGGCCCGTTCAGCAGCTCAGACAAAGGCACACTGCCCTCCCAGGGGCCTGGTGCTATCTTTTATATCATATATTACGTACTACATGTTTATACTTTTTCTCCAATACCTACTATCTATATTGAATGGTGACTTTCTACTCTAGACCAATCTGTGAGTGCCAACATCACCAAAGACATGGAGGCTAGGAAGGAGAAAGAAGGAGGACAGGGCACACCCAAGTCCCTCCATCTTAGATCTCCTGACTCCCATGTACAAAACTTGGACCCCTGCGTACAAGGCTTAAAACCCCCCTGTACAGCACTCAGAAATCCTACCCTTTACTTCGTGACTACTTCTACTATGCTATCTAAACTTGTGTGTGTGGCTTGTAATTCTTCATATAGAGTTAGTAATTTGCTCCATGGGCTAAGATCCAAACCCCAAGAGTGTCTTTGGCTGCATGCCAGGGTCTCAGAGCCCCCTGCCAGCGGCTCTGGCCATCCAGGACACCCAGAGGAGAGTCCTGGGTTCCGACAATGCCTGAAGGTTACAAACTATTAGAGACATAGAAAAATATCTAGATGCTTTTGTATCTGCTACCTTAACAATATCTGCCACCAACAAGCATTTTCAAGGAAAAACTTCTGTCTTGCCATTCTATCAGGAACTTGAGATCCCAGCCAAAGGGCAGAAATAGAATACAGTGCTTCTATGTGATGTGCATGACATATGAGTAAGGTTTAGCCATACAGTAAATGAACAATCATGAAACAGGTTGCTGGTGATTCTGCATTATTTCTTTTGTGACAATAGCACCCTTTTGCCTGGGCCAAACACAAGAGAAATATCATTCTCCCCTGCTGCAATACCAAAACAAAGTATTCTGCTTTGCTGCATTTTTAATTACTAGCTCAACTAGGAATAAACTACTTATATTACAATCACCAAATAGATAATGGTTAACTAAATACACCGTGTAATTTTGCAAACTTTAAAAAACTTCTCAAAAAAGTTTTTCCTCGCTTTCTCATACTACCATGTAACTGTTTTTTAAGAGTATACTTCTCTGCAACTGAAAAAAAAGGGAAAATATCATTACGCATCTGTTTCTGCATTTATATTTGGGCATTTAAAAGGTAATTCCCTGCAGAGCACTTCCCTGATATATAAACTACACTTTAGTTATTATTTCACTAATTTAACATCAGCTACAGTTAAAATATAAACAGCTCACTGTGTTCAAAACAGGTGGCATTGTTGTGACAAGTGAACTGAGTGGAAGATGACCGATTAGGTTTTCTCATTTTTAAAATGGTTTTTCAACAGCTTTGTTCTTCTGTTGTGATTTCAAGCTGCCCTGTCTCAGCTGGGCACTACTGCCACCAAAACCTTTTGGAATATCAGCAGTCCCTTGTCTGTTTCTTCACAGTGGCATTTCTACACTGCAACACAGAATGGCAAAGCCAGATGTTAAAACAAACTCACACAGCAAATGCAAGCTTGTGGCAACAGCCTTCCTATGGCTCTCAAAGACACCAGGCAGCAGCTCAGCAGTGACCTGGGAATGGCTGAAAGACGCACACACAGTCCCAGCAAACCCCACTGCTCATGCTGCTCAGCTGTCTGAAAACAAATGTAAAGGCTACTGAGGCAAGGAAAATGGCAGAAATTAAATTGACTGGAGGAGCTGTATTAAAATAAGCAGGAATGCAGTTTGAGAAATTAGCCTCATGATACTCTGCAGTTTCCAAATATCCTCCAGTATTTATTAAACATTTACATTATACTTAAAAAATTAATGCACAAGAACACTTATCAAGACATTGTCTCTAGTCTCTCACTCTCAGAGCTGCAACAAAATACAGTACTTTCCTCTGGCTAATCAATGGACATTAAAAAATCACTACTCTGGGCAGATACATTTATTAATATATTTTAGAATGCAAAGCCCAAAACTAGCCTCAAATATGTTTGGGATTTTACATTTCCCAGATTGAAACATGCAAGTCTCCTAACTGTTGTTCCCACACGTATCAGTATCCATTCAGATACTTAGGTTTAAACATGAGAGCAGTGCAGAAATTTAAAGACCCGCAGAAGCATTTGCTGGATCTAAGTCTAAAGGAGAAAAGTGGGGTTTTATTTTCGGTTATTCTTAAGAGTTCACCTTGCAATGGTGAGTTCATACTGGACTGATTATACTTCTCCCATCTGCAAACAAGGGAATACAATCAATCTATAACAGAGGTACACTTTAGTGCCACTTAATTAAATTAAGCTTTAAAGTGCTTTGAATTCTTCAGATTCAAAAGATGCTAGATAAGAGAGAAATAGCATTATTGCTGTTTTCATTTCTCTAGCAGACTTTAGTAGCAAACATTTCTTTCATCCTCATGCCCTGTACATACTAGAGACATCTCAGCAAGGACCATATATAGCTACACATTGGGCTCTGGAGATGCTAAAATACTTAGCCAGAACAGACAGATTTCACTGTATAAGAGCTGGTTTTTTTTCCTTTTAAAAATCAATGCTATTGGCAGATGTCCTAAGCTAAACAATCTATAACATGATTAAATTCTCTTTCATACCTTAATTTGCAAAGTTATTTTAGCACCTTCTGGATTAATAAATAATAAATCATATTTGATTATTTCATTAATAGTCTGAATGATGGCCAATATTGACCAAATTTAGTCTATTTTAAAACTGGGAACAAAACCCCCAAAAACCAAAAAACCCCAAAGAACCACCAAACCGTAAAAAAACCAAACAGCTGGTTTTTACCAAGCGTCCAAACAGCATTTTAACACTCAATGTTCACATGTTTGATTCAGCTTTCTAGATGAAGATTAAAGCACAAAATACCTCCTTCTCTAGTTAAGCTTGCCCAACCGTGCTGCAAAGCCAGCAGCTGAAAGAGCAAAGCCAAAAGCCCCAGCAGCAAGTCCACCTCCACCTTATTCTCACACTCCAACATTCAGGTGACTCAGGCTGCAACTGCTGCCCAAATGCAGGAAGCAGCATGGGCTGCAAGTACAGCCTTCATATGTGGTCCTTTCTTCCTCAAGAAAAAGACAGCAGGATACAAAGCTTCCCATGGATTTAGCCCACAAACTACCACCTGGAACACATAAATGTATAAATGCAAGTGTTTGAAGAAAAAAACACACCCTTCAAAATGCCAAAATAACAAGAAAAAGACGACAAGGAAAAAAGTTAAATATTTCATAACAATAAGCCTATAGTAAAAAACATGACTGAGTTTTTAACCACTGTGAATAAAAACAAGATGTAATCATGCTCTATACTCACTAACATCAAAAGCAATCTTTCTACATTTGATCAATGTTCCTGCACTAATTACAAAGGCTCCAGTTATTCCACAGGTTGTTTTCCTGAAGCATAAAAATCAGGTCTTCTAACAGAACTCATAATGTTTCCCAAAGGTTCTAGAGCCAGAACATGCTTTTACTACACTCAGACTACTTTCCTCATTCATTTGCAATAGGTTAAGAGTTTTGAGGACCTGCTGAATGCTTTGTCATGATTACAGGCACATAGAGTTTTCCATCACCTTCTTACACTGGTCATCTACTTTCACCATATTTGTATGGAACTTTTTTTTTCAAATTTTCTGACAAATCTGGCTGAAACTGGCCAGAAGTTCAAAGGTAATTTTGCATGCCTGTTCAGGAGCACACACACACACGAGCACGTGATCCAGTATCTTTGGCTACAGGAATAAAGTAAGAAGGTTGGTGAATGTAACTCTTGGAAATCAAAAAAATAGCAAAAATAGCAAAAACTTTTCCACCCATTTCAATGTTTACCTACATTTTTTCACCATCAGGTATTAGAGATACAATTTTCAATTCATTTCACATCATTCTGTTCATACAAAAAAAGTACACAGCAACACTAAATGGAATAGATCAATGTGCTAAATAATTCCTAGGGTCAGGTTTCAGCAAGCCAGTCATGAAATCAAACCCATTTTGCAGACAGACCTCTGTCTACAGGTGTCTTTCTTATGTGGTTGGGTTCCTTCATGTCTTGTTCTCTTTTTCTGCTCAGTATTGGTAGGAAGAGACCATGTCCATTCCAATTTTCAATATCTTGTGCTCATCGCTAAGCCAGCATATTCAAAATGTTTTGATAACCTTTGCAAGCCTAAAGAGATTGACTTCACTGCTCAGAGCCCACGTGTGCGTGCACAGTTATTAATTTGAAGTCTATAGAAAATTCATTCTAGGCTTTTGGTCCTGGGAAACGTGCCAAAAGAGTACACATCCTCAAAAGCCCAAGTCCCTATCAGCTGCAGGGTGTGAATACACATCCAGAGACCTCTGCCTGCCATTCAGAACAGATCTCAAAGCTCAGTCAGGCATTCTTCACATTCATAGATATGAAAGCATTGTGGCACATTGCCAATTTGGCTTTTGTCACAGTTTAAAAAAAATTAAAAACAATCAAAATACTAGAGCAGTTAATCCCTGGAAGGCCTTGTGATCACACTCCTTGACATGTTTGATAAATATGGAAATAGTGAAAATGTTCTGACTTGCTAAACTTGCAGTCTCTTTAAAGCATTTCTTGGCCCCAACATACACAGACTGCTGACTTGGCACACCCAGAGGACTTCTGCTCACCTTCCTCAACAACCCACACTGATAAGTCCGAGTTTCCCCAAGAGCAGAATGAAGCCATGCTTATTAAAATGTTTACTGAATTCATAAAAGTAGAGCAGTGCTCTCGTGAAAATTGGTAAGTCAAAGCAAATCTCCACAGGCCCATGTATGCAACCATAGATTATAAAAAAATTAAACCAGAATTTGAATTACTCTCATTCTTTAAAAACAGACTAGACTACAATGCCTCTAAGGTTTTATGGAACACTGATCTCTAAAAGAATATCACCTGCTTATGCATATTAATGAAAGAGATAGGGTAACAAGACTGAATAAAATTTAACTCACAGCTATCATTTTTCCCCTAGTGTATAATTCACTAGCCATGGGTTCAAACAACAAAACCAAGTAACTTAGATCACTACATATAATTTGATTTGCATAAACAGACATGGATATATTTATCAGATTTAGGAATATCGAAGCACGCATGAATTCTACAGTACCCTGCCACACCAATTTACTTTTTTACACCCAGCACAGTAGATTGTTTCAGCCACAGGAATAAATAAGCATAATATAAAAGGAGTGAGGGAAAAGACTCTAATGCCTACATACTACTGACTACTAATTATTTTGAGAAAAAGAGAAACAATCAGCCATAGATTATTACAAGTTGTGCTCACTAAGTTGTTTTCCAAGGGAGGTGTCAAGATAGTTGATTGTGTCAGCCTAGCTTTCAGCTATTCTATTTGAAAACTAAAACATGTTTTTGACACTTATAAATTAGGTGCTTTTAAAAGGTATATGGCACATTCATAAGCACTTCAAAATGCAAAACTGTTTCCATCAGACAAGGTAACGTTAAAGGATTACGCACAATCAAATCACTTCTCCAGTGAATGTCCGAAAAATAATTATTTAAGAAACTGAATTTTCACAGCTGCGTGTGTTGTCTCATTTACAAAATAAGAAAAAACACTCTGCACATCATCCTAGAACCTAGATATCTGCCAATCATTACAGCCAAGATTGTGAGAGTAAAAAGAATTGTAATATAATAACTTATATTTACAACTTATATTTACAGTCTGAATTATGTCCTCAGACAAGTGGTAGTGGGGTGAGAAACCAGCCAATCTCTACTGAAGCCATCTTCTCAAGATATGCCAAACACTAACATTCAGCCTTGCTCTCCCTAGGAGTACAAATTTCCTTCTTATTCAGCCAATTTGGATTAAATTTTTAAATGTTATAAGAAAAAAATATTTTATCTTAAGCATTAATGCAGTTATGCCAACTATTAACTAATGATATTGGCACAAAATTTTGTATTGAAAGGATGGTTTATAGTAGAAAAGTGGAAAACAGCAAGAACTTGCTAGGAGAATAAAAAACAAGACCATAGCCTGGTCTGGTTTACAGAATATAAAAAAGTCAGCACTGCATTTTGCATAGTTTTCCACAATTACTGCCACTAATTTTAGGACAGCTTAAGTAATCACTGTAACACAGACAATTTAAACTTTAAGTAGGTTGCCCAGATAGAACTAAAACCAGGGTAAATAGAAAATTTGCCCTGCAAATTTAGTGCCAGGTGGTACATAAATCCAATGTAAGTACAGTGTATTCCATCTTACTGGGGTGAAAAGAGCAGAACTTTGAATTCAGAAAGAAAAACTTGGTTATATTAAATTCCTGGAAGTACATTCTAGTTATGAATCAGATGCCAGTGAATCTGATTATACTATTAACTTGAATACTAAGAAAAAGATACATGAACAAATATTCAGCAATGCACCAGCAGGGCTCAGGTAAACGCAAATACAAAAAGCTCCAAGAAGAGAGCAAACATTGAATACCAGCATAGTTAAGTAAAATAAACATGGAAAGAACAAACACAAAAGGAAAAAAGAGGTAAGTTTAAAAAGCAAGGACAAAAAAAAATAAAAAATAAAAACAAAACCCCACCAAGGCATACCCAATATAAATATAGAAAGCATCCACAAATCAAGCAAAGATACAGAACACCACAAAACCACCAAGATATTTCACATTTACATTACAAAAATAATTATACATGATTATGTACACATTTCATTTAAAAATGAGAAAGAAAAAACCCTTTTCATGCATACACTTCACAATTCAGAGCATCAAGTATTTATGAATGGCCTATGTAATACAGAGCATGGAAGGACACAGATGAGCTCAAAAATCCTCTAGATAATTGATTTTGAGACTGAGCTGTAGAAATCACCAAAGAAAAGCTTTTGCCACAAAAAACCCAAACACTTTAGCCTTCACTTTACACATAATACTTGTCACAAGCAGGGATACACAAGTGGGTGCCAACTGATTCATTGCCTTTTTTCAGATACAGTTATGAGAGTTTTTTCTTGAGGACACAGACAAGGTGACTGCAACAGGATAGTCCCTTCAAAGCCTACCACAATCAGGCTACATCACTTGCAAGAACTGAGCAAATCCAAATACATGTGGCAGCTCTGAAGCAGTATAAAATCTCTGCTTTACCTTCTCTTACAAGTCTCTCTACAACCTGAATGCCAATTCTGCAAGTGAAAAATTCTACCACAGAGCAAACTTACAAAGACTGACAAAGGGTATGGAGAACAAAATTTGCAAGACTTGAAGCTTTTACTAACAGGCAGAGTGTTAACATACATCAGAAAACATAGTGTTTTCTCCAAAGGCTTCAAATGAAGAACCAAAAGCTGTTTTGATATGAAGTTATGAGACTGAGTTACAATCTGAAATGTTTCTTAGAAGAGCAATTAGACTGGCTGGAAAAAATACACGTAAGTAAAAAATACAACATTGTAAATGAGGCTCAAAATACACAAATGTCTTTTTCCTAATTTTCTCTGTAAGTGTAACTTCCAAGCACAAACAGACCATAAACACCATCAAGGACCAGAGCAGAGTCTTGAACACTGTCCCCAAGGAAACAAGTAGCTGTATCAAGAAGCACATCTAGTGAATTCAAAACCCTACAAACTGATGGATGACACAGTACAGTTGTATGATTCACATTCCTAAAAATGAGACTGGTTGGTGTAAAAATCACAACAGTTCAGAAATAATAATGTTATATAAACTATCAAATTACAATAGCTCATTGTAATGAGCACAAGCAGGATTAAGAGCGGGATGAAAAGTAACAGTAAAAAGAAGTCATGAATGGTACCTGAAATTATTAACAGGTATTAAGACCATAGTTATTTTCAAGTAGAAAAACTAAAAGCTGCAAACTTTGGTAAAGACTCCACCGCAGAGCAAAATGCACATGATCATATCACCTCATTCATATTCTAAATTATAAAAGGGAGATGTTAAGGAAAAGACACAGTTTAGCAATTAGCTTTAGAATCTTGAGGCAATATGAAAAAATGCCTAAAACCAGAAAAAGACAGCTAGAACCAAAGAACCAACACACCAATGAGACCAAACAACACCCCCCCTGCCAAAAAATGCAATCAAACAAAAAACCAAACCAAAATATGAAAGCCCAAACGCAAGTTTAAGTATTGTCATCAAATTAATGACGTTTTTCTAGCTAGCAAAATTCCAAACCTTTATTTTATTAACAAGTCAGTAACAAATAGAAGGGCCTTCTGTCACAGGACTAACACACATTTCAACATCTTCCAGTTTGTAAAGTTAAAATCTTTCAATTCCCTGACTGCTTAATACAACAGGATCACCAAAAAATAAAAGATCCACATATACTGTCCTACCCTATTACACCCTGAGGATCTAAAATGGTAATACAATAATTAGAATGCCATAAACAAAGTAATTAGAACTCCTTTTGGTGGCCTGGTAATTTCAGACTTGGTTAGGACAGACAATATAGAAACAGAATATAGGTGCACAAAGAGGAAAAATATGCACATTTTCCCTCTGCTGTAATACAGAACATTATGTTTTTCTTCAGTTTGAACTAAAAAATGATCTTTCATTGATTGGCATTTCTTCTCCGGACCAATGAGATAGAGAGGGGCCAAGGAGTGCAACTTAAAGAGCACAGAAAAAGACTGGGTACAGGTGACCTCCTGATGTGATAAAGCAGAGAGAAGTCAATTAATTGCTGGGTATTCTGCAAAAACAGACTGTTAGATCAACAGGATCAAAATTAACTGCTCCAGCAAGTACTTCAGATTGATGGACAAAAGGCAGCACATCCCAGCATCTGCAGTCTTGGCTGGACTTTCCTCTATGTAGCTCACACTTCTGCAGTGCAAAGATGATCAAAGAGATCTAAGAACATAATGTTACACTAGGCACTCAGAGGTAAAGAAGAATACAGATGGTACACGATTCCACTTCCTGTGACACTACACTGATTGGTTTTATTGTGAAATCTATTTATACAGCTGATTATAAATTCCTAGTGTGCTCTGATTAATGCAATAGCAGCTGGACTACTTCCTTTCTCTTAGCACTTAGCTGCATTCTTGATTAGCGAGTGGTATATGAAAGCTTGTGAAACAAGTACAGGAAGATCAAACAAAAGCAATGATTTCCTCTCAGACCACTACATTACATTAAACCTGCCAACACTAGACCATCAGTCTCTGACCTGCAGCAGCTGGGAGTAGCCAGATTCCAGATGGGCTTAGAAAGCTGCTTTTGTATGGTCCTTGTCTTATTTGTACCTAACATGGAAAGAAAAAAATCAGAGTAAGCTGTTTGGACAACTCTGTGATAGATGGCATTTCCATATAGAGCACATTTCCAGTCATCCAGTGTGTATATAATGTGTACAAGATCTATCAGATCCATCCCTACAGGACTACCATCACTATTGAAAGTCAAATTTACTTCCACTGCACTAAAACATGTATATACAGTCTCCATGCCACTGGCATCTCAAGACAACAAACCCCTACAAAATACTCTATCACATCTATCCTGGATGCTCAGCTTTCCAAAGAAAGGGGAAAGGAGAGAGGATTCAAGTCATTGCTCTGAAGTTTATGTGTGCATGCCATAGTATCTAAGATTTGCAGTGCTAACCAGAAGAGCAAGCACAGGCAGAAGTCAGCATACACCTGACTCAATATATTTTTATTTTCAAACTTGGCATATTGGTGAAGTTCTAGGTATGGTTCAGAATTATCTGAAATGCGTGCATGTGTCCCCCTTTATACTGAAAAACAATTCAGAGCTAAAAACTTGAGGTGTTCTCCCCAAAAAAGTGGTTTTAAACCTGAAGCAAGCACAGGAGTTAGGCTGCAACTGCATTTGGCCTAGGCTAATTCAGGTACCAATACATGCAGTGAAGGATACATCAGGATGAGTTCAGGATAAATCAAAATATTCAGACAAATTCAGTAATAAATTTAGGTTTACAGGCACATAACGTATACGTTTTTCCTGGTTTTATTGTGAAGAAGTACCTACATTATCTTAATTTCCCTATCATGCCGGGAAAAAAGTCATTTGTAAAAGCGTTCAATAAATCAACTAATAGTGTAAAAAATATTTTCTCAGAAGACATCCGCTTCAATTCTCATATTTAAGGAAGCAAAATTCTTGCTTTAAGTACACTCTAAGTCTCAGCTTTAAGTTACATATGTGACTAGTAAGATGTTCTCAAAATGGATGTTTTTTCTCATTGTACAACTTCTTTCCTATCATACAATTGTTAGCAAAATTAAGAGCTTCTGTGTTCCAAAACAGAATCCAAATCTAATCAGAAAGCTGTTTTGAGAAGTCTCTCCATTATCCTCCCCCCAGCTGAAGGTGATCAGTAGATAATTAAAATTAAAGCTATTGTGGTGTGTTATTTTTTTTATTCTGCACTCTGAGGTAATGAATAATCCATGACCTAACCTGCAAAAAAATAATTCTTGCCTAGGAACACGCAAAGTTCCAAGTCATTCTTTCTAGAGGCAAGAACAATTGTTCCATCTCTCTTGCCCCCAATTTCCATTTACCTTATGAATCTCCATCTACCTCCTAAATAAAAGAGAATCACAAACTTTGGGAAATCATGAGCATTATTAAAAATCTTTTAAGGATTCAAGCACAAGAGAAACAAATTTGTCTTGACACCAGCTTTCACAAGCGCCACAGCACAGAACTGAAAAATACAAGACTAATCAGAAAAGATATTAAGTAGCATATTAATTTCTTCTACAGTCCTAAATCCAGTTTGCACCATGTGCTGCAGAATGCAGAGGCACAGTAATTCAAGCTGCATTTCACTGGCATTTTAATGTAAATCAAGTTCTCTAACATTGCAGTGCTTACTCCATCTTAGATGGCTTAATACTAGTTGATAACCCTACCTACAAACCTCATCCTAGCAGTAACCATTAGAAAATACCACTGTATTACACTGGATGCAATGGGAGGCTGCTAAAAAAGGAGTTCTATCCAACTTCAGTCACAATGTTCATAAAATGTATAAAATTTTTAGAAAGGGAAAAGCTTACTTCCCTTTTTTTTTTTTTTTTTGACACGCAAGCAATATGCCAGAATTACAAGACCACTTCAGGCCACACGGATTCTGCTTAGAAAATTCCATCTCTGTGACAATATTGCACATGGGGGTATCAGCCCCCTTTGCTAACTAGCACTTTCCATTATAATTCACTTTAAGTCACATAGAACTTTATTGCACTTGATGTATTTTGTTTTAGCTTTCTAGCATGAGACCTAAAACAACGCTACAAAAAGACAATTACAAGTGCAGAGGATGGCTCTCAACAAAAACATTTTCATTTGGCTTTCTCCCCATTCTGAAGCCTGTCATCCAAGCCCTTGTTTACTGCACACCAATAAAGCTCAGCTCTGAACACCAAATTACTCTTTTCTTTAGCAGCAGCCTACACTGAGTGCTTCACAGCTGCTTTGCCTTCACAATTCCTCCACCCTGAGAGATGGATTCATCCATTTACAGACAGGGAATGGAGCCACAACAGATTGATGTGAAGAGTTTTTACTACCTGCTTCAAATATGGCATGCTGCAGCATTTATTAAAAGAGCATTATTAAACATTTATTAAAGGAGCATCCTCTGCTGAATGCAGTTGTGAAGTGAGCAATTCACTTTTAATCTCACAAACCATATACTCACAGTAGTAAATTAAATTTACTATTAATGTTCAGCCATGAAATGCCTGCTTAGAATGGTTTAGTCATCCCTAAATATATTTATATATGACCAAAAACATATCTGATTCTCTAAGGAAGAGTTCAGCTGTCTTGATTAGGTCTTATCCACATTGGAAAAATCAACCTTTGCAACACCAGTGATACAACAACCTGAAAACAGTTTCCTTTGCTGCAAACAGACTTATTTCCTGAACAGATTGAGGATGAGATATCGTGTAAAACACAAAGTGAGATCAGATTTTCTCATAACACCAAAAACTAAAAGATTGCATAGAAAAATTTAATCCTCAGTTCTCTAATTCTTGCCCTTCGGTCCTACTGCACTCAATATTGTCTTGATATTTTTAAACACAGTTTTATATTTGTTTTCGCATGGGTTATAGTAAGATGACATATTTATGCATTATTCTGATTCATTTGACCTCATGGTCTAGGTACAAATAGCTGACTTTCAGGTGAAAAACTCAGTATTTCTTAACCAGCAGCCAGAATACCTATGAGTCTGGAAGGTCTTTTCATGGTTTATCCACAGTGCTCTCAAATATTTAATTTTTCTCTGTTAAAAATCTGTTCTGCAACAAACAATTTGCAACAGCTAGATTATTCTCCACTTAACAAATAAACAAGCAAAAAACAAAATAAGACTTTTCGCTATCTAAAGTAACTGTATTGGAAAAAAAAGGAAAATATGTGTACATGTATACTGAAATATATTAGACAAAAACAAAAGTAGAAAAAGAAATAATGTGATCCTTGCGAAGCAGACTTCATGTAATACACATGGAATAACAGAAATTCCATCCATAATTCACAAGAAAGAATATTTATGTAAGAAGTACATTTGTTTGACATTTAACTCTTATTACCTTGGCTCCACCATAGGCTTGTTCCTTATATGTATGGACATAGTTATTTAATTAGTACCACAGACTTCAGTAAATTCTTGACAGTATGAAATTTTTTCAGCTTCTATGTATATAATCCCAACCCAAGAACTAGAAACTGCAATCAATAAAAATTTTCATTTCCACTTGTACCACTGTACTTCAGCAGAAATTCTTCCTGCAGGCTGATTTATGAGTTCACAGCAGCAATTACTATAGTTGAATATACTCAGTTATGAGCATTGCAAACACACTTCAGGGCATTAAAGCAGACTAAAGCTCCTACAGCAATTCAAGGAAGTATTATGTATTTGTATTTTAACCAAAAACCAAATAAGAACACATGATTACAGACACTTATGCAAGAGTGAAAAAGTTGGTCTTGTTTTAAACATTGCATATGACACTATCACTTCATACTGCATTTGGTCTCACTGCTAACCTGAGATCAAAATCTTCTGGCATTCCCAACTATTTCATCAATACTGGGTCTGCCACTGACTCACTTAAGTAATCTTTGAATCAGTACTTTATGCTTCCCATGCTTTGATTACCTAGCTGTGTATCAGGTTTTTAATATGTCAAACAGATTTTTAAAGGAATGTTCATTTGCAATGTGCTTGGAGACTGTAAGATAAAACACCTTAAACTTTCAAAATTTAAGTCTTGCTTGGTCAGGACTGTTATGGGATTACTGTAGAAATGAGTTACAAATGTAATTCCTAAACTTCACTAAACTCTGTGAGGAACAAAAATTAGGTACCAGAGTCCTGTAATTTGCATTACCTTTTAGTGCTATCTCAGCAGATGTTGCAAACAAACTTTGCTGTGGCCACACAAGGATCTGAAAGCTTGCTTGAAAACAATGTGCTGTGCAAAAGCTAAGAGCATCTCCAGGTGTCTGCACAGAGAGACATGTTTGTTTACAGAGAATCAAGACTATGCAAAACAATTGCTAAAACATATAGCTTTTAGAACCTTCAGTGTCAACACTTTGCAAGAAACTTTGTACTATTCTTGGCAAGAAGCTGTGGAAACTGGTAAGAAAATAGTCAAGATACCTTTGTATGTAAGTGAACTGGAATTTTTCACAGAACAGTTTCTCTTGTAAATTTGTCTGCACCTAGTTTAATCAACAAAATTTGCAGCTGTTAACAGGTTGTGCTTCCATATGCTACCCGTTATAAGTACATTTCTTACGACAGAAGCCTCTTTAGAGTCCAACTGCTTTAATTGGACTTGGTATCAAAAAAAAGTGTAAATAAGAAAGATAACCATTGAAAGAAGTACAATAAAGAACAGGTTACAGGAAAACTGCTTTCCTTTTCCATGACTTACGAATGTGTAAGCACAAGGGCAGTGGAGGCTATTTAGCTTTGCTTACATACACAGCATAGACAAGAGCTGCAGTTTAGGCTTCTTGATCTCAGGAGAAATACACTACCCCTCATCTAGTGCCAACTAATTGTGCCTATGGTGGATGGAGTACAATCAAGATACTTCCAGCAAAACTTGAGGTTATTACTGTAGTTCTACTGGAGTACTCTGCATAGTCATAGTATATAAAACATCTTCAAAAAGGTTGGTATTTCAGCAAGTTGCTACTGATTATTTTGGAAGCTAAACTTTGTTATTTGAATTTCTCATTGCTAGCAATCTCTACCCCATCTTTCAAAAACAGGAAGGGAAACAAACTTGCCCGTAAGAATTTCTTAACTTCTTAGGAAGGTACATTTGTTTGAGGCCTGAATCATTTGTCCAATTAGTTCCACCTCCTTGTTTCAGATTAATTAGATAGAGGGTGGCTGCATGGGAGTGTACTTTGGGTTACTGTTTGCTTTCTACATTGCATTCATTATTAAATTTACTGACCATTGCTTATTTTAAAGCAAAAGTAAGTTGTTCATTGGACATACTCAGATTTCAAATGCCCTACCACTGAGAATTTTGCACATTGGTGATACTTGTTCCTTGGCTGTGCTCTATCTTACTCAAGGTTACAGACAATTTGATAAATTTTTATTTCTGTAAGAACACACAATTTCCTTGGAGCTAAGTCCAAACCTTCATTCATAGCTTGGCTGTAATCATCAGAACTGTTCCAATCTAATCCTCTTTAGTTCAGATTTTGTAGTGCTTTATGCCTATAAGAATAAAAGAATTGAAAGGCTGTAGAGATTAGATTTCTCTATTATAGCCTTTCTTCAGGAACTCAGCAATTTACAAACAAAACATTCCAGCAACTTAAGATCCCCAAGAGTAGCCTCATGTTTTGCCCATGCTTGATTGGCATAGTTCATAACAGGAGGGACAAACCCTGATATTAAATACCAAAACCCTGACCAAATGACCTGCAGTTAAAATGAAGCCTCTGTTGGCATTGAACAGTCACATAGCCCAAGACAAGGAAATCTAAATTCTTCTTACGACATGACCAAAACAAATCCTCAAGGAGATAAGGACATTTGTATAAGAAACAACTGGAGATTTTAAAAACAAAGGGGAGAAATAGAACAGGTTTTATATTGTTAGTGATTGTTAACTAAACAAATTAGAGCACGCTGCAGAAAGTCATGAATTAGAATTTGAATCTTGAATTAGGAATGTTAAGATAAGCCAGGGAGTGTGAAGAATTGGCTGCCCTTAGGTCACCCATGCAAATAAAAGAAGATAAGGACCATGAACACTGTCTAGATGAGAAAAGTCTCCATGCTTATACTGTTGATGGACAGGTTTACTCAGAACCAGGCAATACACACACACACGCACAATCAGCTACATAATTTATAATTTACAAAAGAGTCTCAGTGCTGTCACCATCACACTGTATTATCAATGTGCCAAGAAAGGAAGGAGTAGTTAGAGAGTCCACTTAAAATGCAAGGTCTTCCTTTAAATATAGCTATTGTTTTTAAAGTATTTTCATCACCAAGTAACTTTGTTAAAAGTAACACTTTTTTTTCACAAAAGACATCAACAAAAGTCAAGAGGATTGTTTACACAACATTAGTAGCATGGTTTATCTTTAAATATGTCAAAGAACTGTCAGGAAACATCGGACAGAATGATCCATCAACTCATCTTGTTCAGATACAGTTAAAATAGTTTCCATCAGAAAACTATCAGCTTCTCTGATATATAATTTCTCTTCTTCCAACTCTTCTTGAGAAATAAAAATTATAGAGGCTTTTCTGCTAGAAAATAAAAGTTAGTAAACAAATGCTCACTCCGTCCCCCTTATTTCAAAATTATCCTGTTATACTAGCACACATAGAGCAATGTTCTATAGCAGTCATACTGATATCACCATGAAAATGTAAAGCTCATCATTCTCACATGAGTATTCAGGTAAGAGTCCTAGCCTTCTGGGCTTCTACTCACACCAGTGAGGCTTGGGGATGCATGTAACTCCTGACAACATATTAATTTTAGTACCATGGAGCTGCTGTTCTCAGAGCAACCTAGTTTGAAAACCTAGAAGATAATCTTGGTTTATAGACTGATTTCTAGGACAAATTCACTAGTAAGCGCCCTCTCTATCATCCAGTGTTGTCCTTACAGAAAAGTTTTGCTTTTCAGCTCCTTTTTACCTTTTGGCCCTTCTCTCATCCTTACCGCACAAAAACTACCTGCCCAGCACTTGCAGTCATTCAGTTATATGGAGATAAGGCAAAGAAGGGAAAAAAACAAAAGAAAAAATAAAGGCATGTGTTTTCCTCATTCTACCCGATTTTTTATTCTGAATCAAGCACAGTTGCTTCATAGTGATGCTGAGAAAGGAAGGCCTTTTTATAGTAGTATTACATTTAACAAATGCTTTGCAGAGGTAATTCTTCACTCCAGGTTTGCATACACTCATTTAACAAAACGATTACTTTTAAAATCCATTCCTTGGAAGAAGAAACAAGTCTATGTATCTGAGAAAGAAAGTCCTTATTTCCCTTTTGGTGCCAGTTTAAGCTAGCTGAGTTATCTCTAGAGTACACTAGCAAGATTTAACAAGATTGGTGCTTGATGATGCACTTCTTCCAAAACCCAGTGCTGAGGGCTTCCAAGCTACCATTTTAAAATCTATGCTAGACTATTTCATTAGAGAAGCGAGGCACTACAGGGAGATCAAATAATTAAATTATATCTGTGTATATATTTGTTTTTTCTGCAGATCAAGGATGAATCTCCCAAAACATCTGCACTGCTCCCAACCTGAGACAAGCAGATGCTCAGCACAGCATCAGCAGTAAAAGACCTTCCCACAAGGTGATCTCCTGGAGTACAGAAGTAACCTTAATCTCTGCTGCACTTTTTTATAAACGCCTTTAGCACACAGCAAGAACAATTGTAGTAACAGATACAGCTTTAAAGGACACCACAGATGTGCTGAGCTTATTCAAACCTATGGAGTCAGCAGCTTTGAAACAATGCTACAAAGGTACTAGACACACAATGACCACACCAATAGGTGCTGCAAATGAAAAAAGAGGTATTAAAGAAAACCAGAAAGGACAGGTCTTCATGTTAGTTGCAAGTTCAACAGGGACAGAGTACAGTTGTGTTTGACTTTTTGCTCCTTTTAAAGGGAGCAACCAGAAATTTGTCAACACAAAGATGTTAAAGAGTTGAGCCAGTGACAGCTTAACAGCAAATCCAGGCCCCTCTGACACCACTCATTTAATTATTTTCTTTGTTGTAATTCTTTCAACTTTAAAACAGCTTGAACTCGGGGAACTCCTGTTTTCTGTCATTTCACAACTCATAACCTGCAGGGCTGTTCCATTTAGAAGAAAATGTTAGAAAAGTGATCAACAGTAAATTGCTACCCTGTGCACTTAAAAGTCTCAAAGAGAAGAGCTGGAAAGCAGAGACAATTCACATAAAAACGGAGGGGAAGAGATCATTTGCTGCTTATGGCACAGGACTGTAAGTTAATACATCTGGGTTCCATTCCAAACATTAAATAACACCATGTACTTTGCAGAAGTGAAAGGAGGTTTTATTCATCAGCATGTAAAAAGCATTTTGAGATCCCAAGATAAAATATTTTAGCAAAGCAGAAATCACTGTATGTTATTTTACTTTGCAAATTATTTTACAGAGCAAAACAACAGTTTAATAAAAATACAGTACCCTACTCTCTTACAGCCTTTGAAAACTGGCAAGTATTTTCAAATATCCATATTAAAAGTCAGATTACCATAAAAAACCCAACAGGAGTAGATACAGAAATGTAAAGATACAAGATACACAAATGTAAAAGTCAAGATACATAAATCTTGAATTTTAAGCAGAGATCAAACATGTTCAAATCATGCACTCAGACTCTTAATTCAATCACTGACATTAAGTATTGACACTCCTAAATTATGTTTTACAAAAGCAAAACACATACTTCAGGTGGCCCACTAACGTAACTCAGATGCCCATAGGAAGTCGACTTTGCTTCAGCTGATCAACAAGTTTTTCTCTCCATGAAAGCAGAAAATAATCAATGGCATGAGTGCCAACCACAAAGAAACTAGTTGGAAATTTACCCAAAATATTGTAACAAGTCATCACTCAAATAGCAAAATGTCGCAGCATATGATGCAGTTGAGACAGCCAGGATACACAGAGTATCACCATACAATTTCAGAAAGCTTTAAGCATTTGCCCAAACAGAGTAACACCATACCTCACCAGAAGGCTGCATGCATCTGCCCTTCTTGTTCTTTAGCCCAAGCTTTTACAGCCCTCATGTTCATGCATGGCACCTGTGTGCCCTCTGTGCCCCTTGATGATTGGTCAGAGCACCTCAGCACTCCGTGGCTCATTCCCTTCAGTGCTGCTCACCTGCTTTTCACAACTGTAGCCCATGGGGGATGAGGCTCGGCTGCAGCCCCACTCGCAATCACCACAAACTGTGCCTGCAGCAAAACACATTGGTCTTTCTACCTGTCACATCTGTGTTTTAAATTAATGATCTAGAAGCCAATCCCTCTCCATTTCACCCTTTTGACCTCGGCAGTAGAGTCCTGTCCCAATAGCCTCCCTCCAACATCCCACACAGACAAAATTTAAAACTTAACAGCACAGTAATACTAATAAAATATCAAACTACATAAAACACCACATCTCAGCCTGACTAATCTTAGTTCTCATTATTTCCACATCCTTCCTAACATCCCAGTAGAGTCACTTGGAGCTTCAGTATGTCTACTGTCTCTTCAGTATGTTTACTATTGCTTGGATGCTGACTGAGCAGTGATGAGCGACTGCCTTTGCATCACTTTTTATTCTTTTTTCTGCTCCTTTCCCTTATTAAATTCTCTTTATCTCAACCCATACAATTTTCTTGGTTTTGCTCTTCCAGTTCTTTCCCCCATCCCTCTGAGGGGAAGGAAGCAAGCAATTGGGATGTGTAGCTGCTGGGCTGGGTCAACTCACTAGAGAACGTCAAGAAAAGGCATAAAAAAGACATTTTATCGTTAAATCAGTGTCTGAGGAATAACCTATTTTGACTTCAACTGCTTTTATAAAACTAAGAAACAAGTCTTTCTGATATTTTTGAAAGCACTGAATAATTACTCATATACAAAGACATCTGCACTCACTGTATTGCTTCCAAGCTTGACTCAAAGCTGGTTCATCTGAATGGAAATATCAAACAATTACACACCAGGTCCTCGAGAACCTGAAGTTCACAGAACAGAAGTTCTTGTGTGCAGAGAATGTAAACACAGGTATCATGCAAAGAAAGTCTAAAACCAATCACAGGCTTATAAATGGTGCTCAAAATTAAAGGTTTAGTAGAATCTAGGAAGAAATTCAACTGCCTTGCTGATAGCTGTTTCAAACAGGTATGTATATGTACTCACGTGGAAGAAAAAACCAGATAGAAATAAATAGAAAAGGAAGTTCCAGGAAATGTCTAAAACTGCCAAAGAAAGATTTTTTGAGAAAAGTATTGACTGATAGTAACTCTGAAATATTAGCAAAGAAATTATTTGTCTGTCTGATTCTGCTGGCACTCAGGCAGGAAAAATTTGGTCTATGACTTATAAATAAGCAGCTGAACATCAAAACAATGTGTCTCAGTTTCTCCTCACATGGGTATCAACCTGCAAGAACCCATGGTTTTGGCTAAAACAATTATATTTTTCTCTATAAATTTAAACACATCCTAACTCTGTTTTACAAGGATTTAATCTACTCTCAGACAACATCAGGCAGTGCTACTTATCTGTGACCTAGAAATTGCTCCTCAAATCAGTATTATTAATACTATCAGCCTTGAACTTCTGCAGAGATTTGGCATCTAGGGAGAAGACATGGGGGCAATTCAGAAAAGGAAACAACACAGTGTGATAGATGAAGACCTAGCCTAAGACAGTGCCCCCAAACTTTCAGATCCATTACAACAGGCCAGTATCCAAAAGGTGAGATAAACACAGATTAACCAGTTTCTTGGGGACTGAACATTGT
This sequence comes from Motacilla alba alba, assembly GCF_015832195.1. Taxonomy (NCBI): domain Eukaryota; kingdom Metazoa; phylum Chordata; class Aves; order Passeriformes; family Motacillidae; genus Motacilla; species Motacilla alba. The sequence goes on from NC_052020.1 coordinate 29,338,661, forward strand.
CCTTCTGAGTCCCTTCTGACTATCTGACAAATAGCAGCTAATATATTTTCATTACATAAATAACCAAATATCAACATTTAATTAACAAGCCAAAGTGCTTCCTGAGTACAAAGTAGTACTTTGAAGACCTCCCACAACTCCCCTTTTATTAAAAATACAACTTGTATATCAAACAAGCTCCAGTTAATTGACAATAAGGCTGTGAAACAAGCTTACAATGGTCCAGGAAATACAGTCATAAAGATGCAGTTTTACCCCAAGTCACTATTTTTGGAACCTAATTTTTCTTTTCAGACACAGAAATTAGGTGGAGCCAGTGGTTCAATTTCCCTCTTGGTTTCCATCCATTAAAAAAAAACAAGCAATAAACACACTTAAGAGCACGAAAGTACACAACTTTAAACTGTCCACAAAAAACAAGAAGTGGCCAAAAAGATAGAGGGGAACAATACACCACGCTGCACTGTATTCTTCAAAGGAGGAAGACGAGAACTTAGCTGTAAGGTGGTTTTAGCTTAACGAGCTGCAGGTATTTCAATACATACTTAATGCTCCCCCCGGCCACATGATGCATTTGTAACACTAGGTACTATCAGGTAAACTTACTGTTGATTAAAAAGGTTTCTGAGGTGCTGTTTTGAATTGTAAGAAAGCCATCACAATGTCATTCACAAACAAGCAATTTATTCACAGGAGTGCTGAGATTTGGTTTCAGACCAATATATCCAAATGGTATACGCATTACAAAGGAGAAGTAGGTTTCCTAATTAGGTATTAGGAAGAAATTCTTGACTGTGAGGTTGGTGAGACCCTGGAACAGGTTGCCCACATGGGTTGTGGATGCCCTATCCCTGGAAGTGTTCAAGGCCACATTGGATGGGGCTTTGAGCAACCTGATCTAGTGGAAAGTGTTCCTGCTCATGGCATGGTGGTTGAAACAAGATGACCTTTCAAAGTCATGTTCCTATCATTCTGCTCAGCCACCACCCTCTGTACACAACCAGGCAGAAAAGAGAGAGCCTACACTCAGGTCTGGATATTTGACACTAAAACCTGATGGGTTGCATGTATTTTTGTAGTGCAAATTATTGTCCATGTCACACACGCCCCTGTGAGAAGCTCTAAGATAGCCACCACCTAATCTGAAATTAGACATTAAAGGATTTTTTAAAAATAAACTGAAAGCATTTTCTGGAAGCCCCCAAAATTGTATAATGTAACTCGGGAGGATGCAAGGAGGTCCACGCAGCCGTGTTACAGATGTTTGAGATATTGCCAGTGTTCAAACTTCATGTGTGGGCAGGGGAGGGGGTACTGGGGAAAGCACCTTAAAAGGAACAGATACACACAACACAGTAGTAAAACAAGGCTGTCTTAATTCACACTCATGCCACTGCAGCCTGGCTCTAAAAGCTTTTGCTGAGTGATTACCAGAGCCTTCTCTTCACTCACTGTACCTGTGACAAGCCAAGATTGGGAGGTTAATTATTCAGCCATTTACAAGGAAAACAAAACAGAACATGCCTTCAGCAAAGAAGTGAAGCTCCAGGTGAATGAAGCCTTGCTTAAGAGGAGATTTGCTTCACAGAAATTCCATTTCTGTATTTGAGACAACTGGAGCATATCATTAAGGCTATATTGAAGGTGGAAAACGCCTAAAGGGAAGTCTGCTATCAGAGCTGGGATCTTTCCCATCCACCTTACCTGTGGTGACAGCAGCAAAGAGCATATTCACTGGATGCCTGCAGAAAACAACATACAATAACATTTACTTCGGAAGATAACCATGAGTTACCAGGCAATAAAACCCCAGGCAGCCATCCCATCTACATAAAAATACTATCACTGGACTTATTCCTCAAAGCCATAAAGATCAGCAGGGCAAGACATAGTGGATATGGCAGAGGACCTCCTTAAAGGGAAGCCCTGGCCCTAAATTTTCTCCTGGCTTTTACTGTGAACAGTATTTTATTCCATGATTTTGTTGGCATTAAACATCTGAGAGAAGGTTTTGCAGACTTCTTCCTTGGATGTTAAGTTGTCCAACATGTTAGGGGATCCAAGAGTCTCATCATTTCCTGAAACAGCCTTATAGTTGTGAGGTAATACTTGAATCCCCGTGATCTTGAAACACAGTTTTAGGACAAAGAATATCTTTCAGGCAGGCTGCTAGCATGAAACAGAATAAGCTGTATTGGACCAAGTCAGCATATGTCCATGAAACCTTTTGCAGGCAGATGACAAGGCTGTGCCCTTAACAGAGGCTGGTTCTATCAGGCACCCTAAGCTGATCACAACACAGCACCATGTCCAAGCTAACAAATGCTCCTAAGTTAGTTGAAAGACAAATGCATCAAAAATGTTTCCTAACTGCCTGAAATCCCAAAGCACTAGAAGTAACAAAGTTACTTTCCTACAGTTCTACTGTGCTGCATTTTTGCCAAATAACCAAACCATTTGTTTCCCAATGAAATGCAAGAAATCTATTCAGATATATTTAATATATTTAACTTTTTTATTTAAGTTTAAATAAGTGAAACCAATAGAGCGTTTTAACTTTGGACTAAGCTAAAAATAAGCATATTTTGCTCAACACAACGGGTCATGTAAAGGAACACCTATAAAATGAAATTTTTATTAACCTGTTTGTTAAATTTACCCATTATTTTTCTCTTATTAGACCCTCACTGATCTCTAGAAGTGAAATTCTTTCAGAGTTGCTTCTATAGCCTCTAAACAAAGTACATCACTAAGATATATTTTTGTTTTAGTAACTTCTAGAACAGGAATCTTCTATCTCAGGGCTAAATTGTAAATGCCAATCATTTGTCAGAAAATGTAGGGAGATGTCACATTCTACTTTTTTGTTAACCTTTCTGACTTACATTTAAACATTCAAGATCAAAATAATTCTTGAAAATAATCTCTCATGTCTGAGATGCTCAGTTTTAAAAGAAAATATAACAACCAGGGCTACCCAAACTCCAAAACCTACCAGATTTATCAACATTTATACTAACCAGAAACTCTGAAAAGTTTGAATGCCTTTTGATAAAAAGATGGTGTTTTATTACTTATTTGGCACTGCACTTAGATTAGTACATCCTCTGGCAGAACATGACCAGAATTTTCAAATCAACAAAAATGTCCAGTAAATTGTCAGCACACTTAAGCATAACAAATAGCATCATAATGACAAACATGATCAGATAATGCTGACATGGTCTGACAAAGGCATCGGGGTCACTTAAAAACTGACATATATTTTCTCTACTTCCATCTCATTATTTCCAAACCTTTGCTCACCTTTTAGTTTCCATTTCAATGGAAAGTGAGTAATTCTTTTTTGGTATGTATAATCTTATGTTTCAGATTAAAAAAACTAATATGGATTTTGCGTTAATATATTTGCATTGACTCATTAGCTGTTGTCCAACTTCAAAAGAAAAATAAACATGAAAAGTCATTACTTACAATTGCATCTCATATAAATGTCTATTGCCATGTTCTGTGATCTTATGCATTTTTGCAATGGGTACAAATTCTATATCATAATGCCTCACCAGTGAGGTGAGGTGAGGCGCATCTACCTGAGCAGCTCCAAAACTCAGCCAGACTAGAGAGGAACAACCGTGATCATCATTTTGACTGCACCCTTTTAACAAGAGGTGAAGAGGTGACCAAAATGCATTTACCTCAGAGAAACAGCTTCTGATGGAAAGAGCAACAGAATATATTTTAGATTTGTATTTAATACGATTGCAGTGCAATTTTTGCAAAGTGACACCTGAGATGCACATATGGGCCACAAAAGCCAGACATTTGTCCATTCAACGGTTCAGGTTTAAAGTGTATCAAATAATTCAAGCAAGAAACAAAGCATTTATTATTTTTCCTTTCTCGGAGTCCTTTCTCTTTAGTAAAGATTTTGACAGCTGTCCTTATTTTTCTCAGAAGAGCTGATGTAAGAACACACCATGAATTTTATATACCTATTCTAAACAACTGAAAGGAGCCTTGTATTCACTAATGAAATAATCACTTGATTAGTAGAGAATATTCAAAAGCACTACTACTTATTGCCTAAGGAAGGGGACTAAAGACCACATCACAACCGAAAGCTCCCAGCTTTCAAGCACTGGAACAGGCTGCTATGGGAAGCTCTTGAGTCACCATCCCTGAAGGAACTGGAAAGACATGTAACTGGGACTTGGTTCAGTGGTGGACTTGGCAGTGCTGTGGTAATGGCTGGACTCAATGACATTAAGGGTCATTTCCAGCCTCAATGATTCTATGATTAATACAGCAGAAATCATAATCTGGTCATATATTTTGTGTGTGCATGCATGTGTGATTTTCCAGGAAAAAAAATCCTGTTTAGGGTGATATGCAGCTCAAAAATACAAAATTACATAACTCTTGAAAGTTAATCAAAACTGTGAGCTATGAAAACTCTATAAAGGAAGGCATTTCCCTGTGTTCATTTCCAAAACAGCAGTTAATTTAAACAGTTGTTCTTTCACATATACTGAGATGTTGAACCCTGCAAAGATAGGAAGTCTGCTATACTCTTTGTCTATAGAAAATAGAGACATATCTCACATATCCTTCTGGTTTTGCCAAACTGGCTACAAGTTTAAATCTGTAGAACTGTAGGGATCACACCAAATGAACTGCTCATTATGTAATAGCTGTACTGCTCTGAGACTCTCTGACACTTTCTGCTTTCTAAGCTATAGGCTTAGAGCCAGTCCAGGAAACCCACTAGGGGGAAAATTTCTGGAATAAATCATTTCACATGGCAATATTCCTCACAGAGACAATAAAATACAGCTATTTCCTCTGGGGGCTTCTTTGTGATCATGGAAAAAGTGCACATCTGTATGGGTTTAATACTACATACACTTCATTTACATGAAGGCTTTTTAACAAAGGTGCTTTTAAATCCATCTACTGGACTGTAACATTTTTCTTTTACCAGGACACTATCATCTACCTATCTACAAATCTTGTTGAATAACTACAAAAAATACAGTTCTAGCATGGATGAGGTTTTATAGCAATGAAAAAAGACAACAGTAACTTCAGAACCATTAATTTGATGTACTATGGGTCAGTAAGGCCAAAAAACAAATGTATTTACATTCCTACACCAGCCATAACAAATAGAAACATTTTATTACATTTCTTACCAGAGAAACTGGAAACCTGCTTTGTTAAAAGTACCCAGTAATAGGTATTTGTTTACTAAAAACAGAACATTCGACATGCCTGTGATCTACCAAAACAACAAAACAAAGCAAGTTTTCTAGAAAACACAAAATCAGGTAGTCAACTTCTCTGTCGAAACAAAGAGAGTAATGAAATATCTCCCTCTCAATGGACATGAAGCTGGTAACTGACAGAAAAAATTAGCACCCAAACTAGTTTGTGTACACCACAATCAGAACACACTAAACCACAGTGCAGCAGCAGGCCAAGCAAGATGCAGATCTTTCTTTAATGTCATACTTGAGAAAAGCATGCATTTATCTCCCATATACAACATTAAGTTGTTTATAAATTGATTCCTTGTGAGAAATTTCTTTAAAGTTTCGGAGTTAACCTTAAGAAATGCAGACAGACTTCCATTTTAGATATTTATTTACTTATTTTCGTATGTCACATCTGGTTGCCAATGGCATCATAACCATTTCAACTCCATCCACACTACATACATCCCCCCTCACTTTTTTCAGTGAGAGGCTTATACCAGTCTTACAGACAAAAGGTAACTGTCCAGAAGGATGCTACAACTGAACTGGGGGGCTGGGGGGCAGAATGGAGTAGAGGGAGAGGTGGGAAAAACTAACACTAAAAGATTTCTGACAGCGCAGGATGAGAGAACATAAGCATCTTGGGTCCCCCGAATACGTTTGCTACCAGAACTTAAAGTTTCCTTCTGTGGACAGAAATTCAAGAAAAGAAAGGCTAGATGCAAACAAATGATGGTGAAAGCCTCAAGATGAAAGTGAAAAGGTTTTATGTAAGAAAACAACTTGAAAAAAATAAAATTTAAGAATTGTGAGTGAAAGCAAGCCAGTTAAATTAAGCAAATAAATACAAATGTTATAGTAGTTCCTAACTTCTTAATACTGAATAATAAATTCCAAAGACATAATAGTTAAGTAGACCTTAAAAGAGACATTTGGAACAACAACAATTCCATACAGGAGTAGTTAGTCTTCAAAATTTCCCTTAAAACATAATGACTTGGTGTAAGAGAGTGACTTAAAAGCTTCTTTAATACTGCTGCATTTAAGAAGTGAGATTCTGCCCTATACACCTTTCAGCAGATGTGTATTTTGCCCCTTTATTATATCTTATGCATAAGTACTTTACACAAAAGTATAGCTAAATAAGTGAGCTGCTATTAACATCTGAAAATTAAGTATTTCTCAAATTATATTACTTTTCAGCTATGCTAATGACATTATTCTGAGAAATAAAACTACTGGTATTTATTTGGTGTATCATTTCAGATTCTTTTATAGGAATACACATTTTTAACATAATAGAAAGTAGTCAAGTAATATCTTGGATTACGTTAATGCACAATAAAGAAATAAAGACAGCAAATAATATATCAGAGGTAGAAAGACTTCCCTCATTTGATGGGAACTTAGAGGACCAGATTCTGGTAAGAAAGAGAAATCAGTGTCTCCCTGTCAGATGGACCTGATGCTACATGTTCATTTTTCTCTAGCACTACTTGACAATGACATAACTTTTTACTTTTGTTTATTCCTCTACAGGCTGCAAACTGACTACAAACTGGAAAACTATGCTTAGCTTCTTAATTATAACTGGGATGCCTGGCGGGATCCTTCATCTATCTAACTATGTTTATGGATGCATTTACTCTGCATTCATTTTCATCCCTCTAATTTAAACCAAGGCATTCACCAATTTACTTTAGTTCACATGCCTATGTATATTGAGCACAGATAAATCAAAACCAGAGGGAGCTCCTGCCTAAGCAACATCTCTATAAATCCCCTGAAATACATTTAACATGATATGCAGTTTTCATCTGTATGAAACAAGATGATAACAGTCGGTTGAGGTGGGAACTTGAAGCCAAATTCACAGTTTGTAAAGATGGCTCATATTCTGTCTGTAATTGTCTGCAGTATTTTGCATGCAAAAGTCATGAGGAAAACCTTAGCACCCCAGTGAAGCAGTGTGTATTGTAGAGATCTGTTTATCCCCAGCCACCAAAGACTAAGGTACAGTTCCTATTAACACTGATATACTTGCTTCATTACACATCAGGCCAATGATATCTCCAAATAAAAATAAGACAAACTTTAGAGTCGAGGAAATACCCTTCCTTCAACAGAGGTCCTTACAACTGCTGTTACATATTGCACAGTGTAGACACAAATGCCCAAGGGCTAACAGTGCTGCACAGCACCACACAATCATTTTGTTGCTTCAAGTCCTAAAGAAGCCCAACAGGTTCTGTGCAGTTGGTAAATTCTCCATTACAGGAGAAATGTGTGTATGCATCTGGACAAGCAAAACTTGCTTTAAAAGTAAATTCTAGCAAACTATGCATGTGGTAAACTAGTGACACCATTCTTCTGACCTTTCCATCCTACTTCACCAGTTGCCTGGTCTACTTTAACATCTTCACATTACAAAAAAAACTAAAACAAATTCACATTTCTAATTCTCCACTAGGTACCTTATTCTAGTTTTAATTAGGCCCTGACAGGAAAGCACTACACTAATGTCTTTCATGAAATATATGCAGGACATGCAGAAGGATGAAAGAAAACAGCGACTCATCACCAACAGGGGAGTTTAAAACAAGGAAAGGTATCTGAACTGGGAAAACTCAGCACAGTCCCTCAATAACAGAAGGGTTCTCTGTGACACTGCTGTTCTAGCTGACAGGCTTTGGGGTTTTTTACAGGAAAGAGAAACACTTTAAAAAATGATTCACAGCCATCATTAGGACAGATGGAGAAGAAGTAACACTTGGAACTTACTCACAGTAAGTAATGTCAGACTTGAACCTAAGGTGCTGAGAGGTCACAAACTTGTTGCTTTTACAGTCTCAAGACTGATGTGCACCTTGTAACCAGACTAGCCACAATAGATTTTAGAGTTTACAAACAGCCTTCCATTACTTGAGCATTTATAAAATATAGCAATGACAGCTGGATATACGCTTCTTGCAAGAAATAAAAAGCCTCAGACAGATAATGACCAAGCAAGTATTGAAATTAAAAAAACAACAACTACAAACTATGCTTTAGGGTCAAGTTATCAGGTGGGCAATTTTAACAAAGAGAATGAATAATTTTCAACAGTCAAATGAATAGTTAAAGGATCTGGAATCATCTACAGCAAAACCTTAATCTTGCCCTTTTGCTTTATTGCTAAAAGGAAAATACATTGCCCTGTAACTTCAGGGCAGGTCACTATACTTAAACAGCACAACAGTAATTTTTTTTCTGACTATCCTATCTTCGAATAAACTAATAGCCACACATTTGTCTTGTATGTACTTTTTCTCCCCCATACCTACAATCTTCTGATTATTTTGTATTTAAGAAAAGAAACAACAATCATCTATGAGGGCCCTCTCTCAAACAGAACAATATTTTTAAGAGATAGAAGACTAATGGTAAGCATCCAAACACACATTTTAAAGAGCCTCTGTTTCCTTGCACAGTGAGTACTTAAAATCTTTTTGCAACTTACATGGCCAAGAAAGCTATGTTAAAGGAAATCTTGCTGGACAGACCACTGTTTCACTTCAGTATTATTCTCTGTGAAATACATCCTGCTGCTTGAAATTCCCAAACTCACAACACCCATTAGTCAAACATAGCAAAGTACCACTTAAGCATTCAGGAAACCAGTGATGTTTACTTTGAGGTTCGCCTTCAAATGAATAAAGAATCCGTATACCATTTATACTGGTTATCTTTGTTATGAAACATTTTCAGGTTTAGCCCACTGGGCATGTTGAAATGATAAATCATGTTTGGCTCTATTAAAAAAACTCACTCAGATTCAAATGCCCACAGGGAAAATAGCATCTACCTAAAACAGCACAACATTTTAGCCATTCCTTTAGGTTTTAAACCTAGGCTGATTCTGCTTTAATATCTGCAAATTCCACATCTTTGACAAGTAAATACACACACCCCCCTTTGTTTCCCACTCCTTTATTTATTCTTCTCAAACCTTCCACTCAGCCAGCCTGTCTTGAATATGAAAGACTAAGGGCACTTGAGAAAATACTAAAAGATCTGCTTTGTAATGAAAAAAGTGGCAGGGTGAGGGGAAATATGTAATAATATTTTGTTATTGTTCTTAAATCTCCCATTGGTGTTTGCATTTCAAAACAAGAATATATGATACTAAAAAATTTTAAAAGCATTCCCATTGTCTTTCTTTCCTTCTCCATTTACCAGCCGACATCCAACTAGATTTACAAGCAAAATGTTGTTATTCCATTAAATGCTACAGAGGAATGATCTGCATGTCTCTGCCTCAAGTTTCAAATAGTTAGACTCTGTAGAACCACAGTTTCCATCTGTGTCAGGATGCAAATGAAAGCAAGTAGACTTTACCATATGAAGATCTTTCAGATGAGGCTTTAAAACTTACTTTCCTCTACTGACTGGACAAGAATCTCACAGCATTTCTAATGAAATCAGCAGATGTGCCCAAATCATTGGTCATATTTTTGTGTGCATTATTTGACTCTCACCTTAGAGATCTGACCATCTCACCTTAGAGATCTGACTGCACTACTGTTACTGGGCAGTATGTGCATAAGCTGGCCCATGCATGCACAGCTAAGATCAAATGGGTGCAGAAAATCCACTTATTTTTACCACTTAGCCTCAGCAAGTTACTAGCATTCATAACCTAGCGAAGACAAGCACCTATCCATCTGCATCCTTCATTAGCAGAAAAGATGCTCCTTTAATGACACTGAGGTACCCATGCCAGGCCTGATAAAGCCAGCATAACAGGAACAAGCGTGACCTGTTTGACACAGACAATGGTTCTACGGTTGTAGCTCAGTGCAAATGAATCCAAAGACAACACACAGTTCTAAAGGAAAAAAAATCAGGACTCCCTTTCCATTAATAAAAAAATCACACAGACAATTACCTCCCCACCAAAATAGCACCACTAGTGATAAATACCACCTTACAAAGTGAAAGTGTATTGCAGGACATAAGCTAACACATTTTGTTGAATGGCGCAGGATTCATTCCAGAGTGGCCAGACCACGCAAAAGCAAAGAAAGGGAATGCATGTTAACAACATGACTCTTAACAACAGCAAGTTAAAAATATGTCTGTCTCATGGCTATCAGACAGAACCAGGACTTGGAAAGAGCACAAGGACAAGGCAAAAAACAATCCTTCCAGAAAAACACACTGAAACCCACACCACCACCACATCATTTTGCCATGAAAAGGGAAACACGGAGTAATTCTTGGTTCTTCACATCAACTCTCACAACATTCCTGCAAAAGAGGCTCTCCTTTCCATCCTCAATCTTAAAATTATGTCTTCCATATGGGTTTAAAGCTGTAAAGATTTTACTCATCTTAATTCTGAATATGTCCATCCCATTCCCCCCAAACCCACTGCAGTTACCTACATTAAACAAGCTTTGCACTTAATTTGCATGGTGCTATGAGAAGCTATGAGAGCTAAATTAAGCCAAGCATTGGTTTCAAAACAGAATGTTTTAAAAGTTATTGATATCATATGAAATGTCTTCAAATTATTTAAAACCATATTTTACTGACATGATTTTCAAAATTCTATGTCACATTATCAAAAAACTCCCACATCTTTTTTTGGAGGTGCTCTTGCCCGTGGAATTCTACACTGCAGCATATTAATGAAACAACCTAATAGCTTTCCAAGATTGGACAAAAAGAAACAAATTACTGGGGAAACAGCTCATTCCTTAAATTAGTTTATTTTTCTTTTGTATTTATAATTTTTTCCACAGTAGACCCGACAAAGGCAACAGAACTTTATATATGCCATGCAAGAGAGAGCTCAAACACTTTATCCAAACAATCCATATTCGCCTGTATTTGGAAAAATCATCCCTTTTTTGAGTCTCCATAATCACTCTGAATTCAGACCAGACTTTCGGTTACATTAAAGCGATTTCTGGTCAAGGCACAGGAAAAGAACAATGCTACCATTCCTTAGTCTTGCTTATTCAAAACCTAGAATGAAATTGAGTCACTCAGTTGCAATACTATGAACTTTTACTTAAAGATTACCAGAAAAATATTGTCCTGCAGGACAACCTGTAAAAAAGAAAAAGTCCAGTAATCAAGATAATGATGTGTAACTTACAATGCAGTGCTTCATCAACCTACTCAGATCTAAAAAAGTGGCAATGTTTTCTTGCTTTTCCTATTTTCAATGTGCCAATAGAATTAACTTTATTTATAAGGTTGTGGGCTTTTTTGTTTCACTTTTAATGCTTAGTGTATAGAACTGTACATGTAATAAAGAACTTACAAAAGCCAAGCAGTCAAAAGCAATTTTGCATTTCTATCTTTGTGGAACAATTAATTGTTTGACTATTTTTATTTCTCCCAGAAATGAAAGCTGGTGAAGCTCCTGTACAAGTCTCAATATTCTGCTTGCAAGTCTCTTCTCTCAGTGCTTTCTTCTAGAAAGCTTGTGAGACAGTCAAAACCATACTCAGAGAAACTGTAGGTCTTTCAAGTACCTGAGGTCAAACCTGTGGCAAACTGCAAGATCGAAAGATAAATGGTTAATAGAAATCTTATAGACTGCAAAGTTTTGTGGTTATATGCCTAAAAAACTCACACTATTATACTCACCCATCCCTGTAATAAGCAAGAGCAGAATCAATAGATTGGTGAGTATCTGGAACAACCTTCTGGATGGAGGCTTTTTTTAAGGCTCCCACTGTGATGGAATAGACAATAGCACAAAATCTTTACTCCTTTATCAAGGCTGAACCTGGTCATATGACTATTACCTTTACTTTTGATTTCAAGTCATAATAGAGTGAATACAAGCCAAGCATACTTTATCCTCTTCTTCAGTGCTGTATTCAAAGACCTCTGGCCTAAGGGGATGCATTTCTATGCAGTTTTCTGAGAAAGGCTGGCACACCAATAAACAGCTTTTATTTGAATGGTAAGATATAAGGCAAGGCATAGTAGAAACTCCTTGCACCATGAAAAAACTGGAAGGACTCCCAATCTTCATCCTGTCTTAAACCATACCCCTTTCAATTTCTGGGCATTCACATATGACCAGATACTCAACACTCACACTATCATTTGTATTTCAAATTACCAGAGACACTGAAAAAGCCTGAGCCAAGTAAGATTATTTACTTCCTTCCAAGCTATCCTACAAGCTGCAGGACTGAAATTCTTTAAAAGTAACAGCAAAGCATCACTTGCAGTACTATGTAGGGATTATGAGATTCCTTTAGCAAGCAGTCTGAAATAGTCTATGATAAACAGTTATTTCCATATGCAAGATGGGTAAAGATACAATTTTACACTTATCTTGGAGCTTTTCAAATATGATTTTATTTGATTTGTAACCACATCCACCTCATTGTCAGCTGTTGGGAGCCACTATCATAAGAACAGCTTCAATGTGAATGACAAACCCCACATTAAGCAGTTAGAAGTAATGAGAACTGTTGTAATAAATGCATTTGTTACATCACAACAGTTTAGTGGCATATCCAATGTGGCCTAGCATTTGTGAAAAATACAATAGGGTATGCAACCTAAAAACAGCCAAGGCATTACTCTTGCTAGTTATCACCACTTCATTGCTGCTCTTCAAAATCTCACGAAAGATCAGTTTTACAGGAAACTGTCCTAAATATAACAAGAAAAAGTATCTCTCAAAGGAAGTTCCCACCACCTGAATCAAAGACAAGGAGCATATAAAGGTTATACTATTTAAGGTGCATACTCATACTTTCAAAATAGTGAATATCTGGTTGTCTCCACCTGTTCCTTAGGTTCTGTTTGCTTGCTTAAAGGCAGTTTCACTGTTTAAAGAAAAATTTACCTGATGTATTTCAACATATTCTGCTATACCATGGAATCACCTGAGACTTGAACTGGTTTGGCTTTCCATTGTTGTTATCAAAGCTAAGATGTATAATATCACAGAGTAAATACAGAATTATGAAAACTAGATTCCACCACGCTTGAGAAGAAATCCTGCACAACTCTTATCTATTTTGTTAATGCAAAATGCAACAGATGCAACTAGATAACCAAACTAAAGAAACTTACAAAAGGTATTTTTGGAATGCTGCTAGTAAAATAAACAACAGCTAGCTAAAATCCACCAAGGCAATGCACTAAAAGAGGTCTCCTTCCATCCACCTAGTAGCAACTCCAGTGGCCACAAGGCAGCTGCACTGGGGATGTTCAAGGATGAGAACAAAACAGGAAACACAAAACAGGCAAAATTAAAAGCTGGCAGGAAGACATATCATGGTAGGAATTTAAAAAAATAAGTAGCTGTATCATTGATCAGGCAAATTATCATGGAAAAAAGAAAAGCACAGTCTCCCTCACTTGAAAGAAAAAAAAAAGACAATAATGATTGGTTGCCAAATAGAGATCACAAGTACAGCACGTATGCATCAGCATTTTTGTGCACTGAACTCTATCAGAAGCTCCAGAAGCTTTCTGCTTGTTTATAAAATATAAAAGGGCACATACCCACTCAGAGACAAGAAAAGCTTAATAGCAACATAATAGCTTAGATGGATTCTAAAATATCCCACTTCTAGAAGCAAAGTTCAAATCTTGGTAATGTCAACATAAAGTTTTATTTTTCTAAAGCAGATAGACCAGGTTCCTGTACCATTTTCCATATTTGCCCAGCAGCTTTTTGGCAGAAATTTTTTTTGGATAAGACTTCAAAAACTTTAAGTCTTATTTGGTTTATGTTAATATTAATGCTTTCATGACTTTTCTTCAAGAAATGATGGTTGGCCTGATGCCTTTGACTTAAACTGCCATTCTCTTCCTAAAGCTTGTAGTTTCCTTCCATCACAGAGGAGCTGCACAACAACCATAGACTATATAAATCAAAACCTGCTAGAAAAAAAAAAGAATATTCACCAGTAACAAAATCAGAGTAGACTTCTAGCATGCTTCAACATCCAAGTTGCAGATACAATGTGAAAAATGTACATGCAAATTCTTTTGTGCTTAGTCACAAAAACAACACGATGACAAACTGAGGCATAGAACACACTCACATTGGACAAGGGAATTCAGATGCCAAGGTAGGAGTAAAAAAAAAAAAAAAGATTTTTCAAATATGTACTAAAATTGGCTAGTTCATCCAGAAAGGCAGAGAAGTGCAGGAAGCTGTTGGCAACAGCAAAAAGACAGCTCTTCCAATAAATCAGAAGTCATATGGAAAGAGTGGGACTAATTCACAGTGAAGGAAATAACCTGTGAAGATGCCTCAGGCAGATTTCTAAAACAATTCTCAACTACATCCTAAAATGAAGGCGAAGTTAGCAAAGATACTTGAGGATAAAGAAAGTGATTGGGAGAGAAGAAGGAAAAATGGAGGAAAAGAGAGGATGGGAGAGATGGAAAGACTCCCAGTAGAAAAGAGGAAAGAGGAGTGACCATCAAACCCTTTCCCAACAAAATAAAAACCAGAAAGCGTAAACCGTATTCAACATTGGTCTACAGGCTGAGAAGGAGAGGAATTAAGCAATATACTGTGGCAGGTTGTTGATTCAAATCTTAAAATTTAAATTGAGTTACTAGATCAAAGGAAGACTAATTAAAACAAAAATCAAGACTAATTAAAACAAAAATCAAGTACAGGGTGTGCAATTCCTCTCCTTAATTACTCCAGCCATAAACCTCCGGGCTTCACTAAGTACTTCACATTAGCTCACTTCTTCCACAGCTGAGCTGTTCCAAAGGCAGCAGCAAAGGGATGGTTGCCTGGAATTAAAATGAAATGCCTCTAAGTTCCAGTACAGTCTTTGTAAGTGGATGTGGGTTTTCTCCAACTGGCAAAGCAAAAAGGCATCTCCTGCTGGGAAGACTCAATCAAAGAGGAAAAAGCTGGCTTCTTGGAAGGAAAAAACCATGACTAGCTGCTAAAAGGATTTTACTTTCTAACCTCAGTGGAGCATCCTGAATGAGGGACAGATGCAGCTACATCATCAGAGGACTTGTCCCAATCCTGAAATTAAGACACTATGCTAGTAGACAGCTACAATAATTTACACCCTCAAACAAAATTCCCTACACTTTTCTATTCATTTTTATGTTCCTGTCCAGTATACAGCCACAAAATCTGTCAGAAAGAGCAGTACAGAGAGATGAAACCCACTGGCAAATACTCAAGGCAAAATAAACAAAGATGTAAGCTCCTTGCAAAGTCACACTGCTCAAACTCAGTGCCACGTAACATCTACTTAACACACAGTGTTTTTTTTCCAAATGTAGTGATAAATCACATATACGTTGATAGCGCATACATAAATGCGCATACAAGTGCACTCAGGTCCTTGCCCAAAAGCAATCCCACGGAAGTAGGAATAACCCAGACTGTTTTCCCCAGTGTATTTTTAAGATGCATTACAGGAGCTTTATCTGCTTTTACAGTACATAAAAATTTTGACTGGGCAGGGCCAGCCTGATAGGCAGCTCATCTGGTGTTGACTAACTAGGGGGCCTTGGCTAAAAGTGTATCCCAGCACTTGAAAGTCACATCACCCACTGCTCTTAGTGTAGTCTTTAAAAGTCCATCGCATCGTTGCATCTTTCAGAGCATGGTGCACCATAGAGAGTGTGTTATATCTCCTCCCAGCTGCATTCTGTGGCCCAAGTGTCTATGAAGTGGTTTTGGGGTTCATTATCTGATTCAATTTTTTCTGGAGCACCATGTTGCCCTAACACTTGCTTTTCAAGGCCCAGGATAGTGCCCCATGTGATGGCATGGGACACAAGATATGCTCTCAGCCATTCTGTGGTTGCTTCCACCATTGTCAGCACATGCTATGACAGGTTTGGAAGAGTGTGATAAAAACAATCTGCCAGTTGTCCCCATACGTACATTTCAGCCATTGTAAAACCAGAGGCTTTACCCAGTTGGCCTGCATTCCCAAGCAACACAACTCCAAGGAGCTACAGGGTCAGAGAACCAGAGGCTGCTACAAGCCACACACCATACATGGGCTGCAACCTTGATCACAGGGACCTGGGTCCCAGGAGAGCATCACCAGGGAGGGGCGATTCTGCACACCACATGTCCCATGCCCCACCACGTGGCAGGGATTTGGCACTGGGCTCATGGAGACATGGCATAGTGCAGCTTCTGGAAGCCTTGGAAGCACCACTGGGATCTACTTGTATTTTAAAAACATCAGTTAAATAAAATAAAATATAAAGTTTCAACTCTGTCCTCTAGTAAATAAACATCCATTTTTGGCTTTCAAACAGTTTTATTAACCCTAAAACCTGGAATTGCCAGAGTGATTAAAAAAAAACATAGGAATACAACACAAATGAAGCTCATTTCTAGGTCAAGTCTGACAGCATTTTCATTAAAATAAGTATAAGACCATCAGCAGAAAGGCCAAAGAATGAATCATGGACTAAGTCTGACTAAACCTTCTTAACTCAGCAATAAACCTTAGTGCTGAATCATAGTGACAGGATATTATTGGAGAAGTCCATACTGCCACTCCAATTCTGAGACTGTGAGTCCATTACCTAATGCTACTACTGAAAATGTTGAGAATCAACAAATGACCAAACAGTACTGTCTAAAAGTACATCACCAAACATAGCATAAGGTAACTACTTTGGAATACCCTAAATCAAATGTTTACATTTTGATTAGCAGAACTACCAGCATATTCTTAGCTTTGGTTATCAAACTTAGCCACAGTAAGGAACATGGTATCCAAACTGTTCCAATAATGAGACAATACTGTTAGACATCCACTTTGTTAGCAGATTTTTATCTTTCACCTGCTATCAGAGGTCACATCACAAATTGTTCTGTGGGAGTAAGACTAGAAATAAATAATGAAAGAACTTCTATTAGAGAACAAGCTGTAAACAACATTTTATGAAACCAAACACTGGCAACATGTTTGAAGGGAACCTGGCACTATATATTTATGATTCAGATTGATTATGATTCCTGTCCAGTATTTTTTATAAAACTTCAACAAACTCAAGGACTTTGAGATGGCCTGCTTGTACTGAAAAATAATTTTTGCATGATTTCCTTTTTTTCCTGGGAGTATTTAACTGACAGAAAAACTTTGTTCTTTCATGAAATGTGCCTATTGCTACAAACAGCTAACTCTATGACTGAGTTTGGCTTTCTTTCCTACATCATAAAATTAGTAACTCAAGTGCCATCTACTGTGTCTGCACTCAAGTGAAATGGAACACAGTGCCAAAAACATCACACAGAAATAACCCATCAATTTTATGCCAAATTTGATCTATATCTTCAAGCATTGTCTTCCATGCAGATTAACATGCACACTATGCTCAGAAGACTAGACAGTCACTTTTGTGGTATGAAATTCAAGTTAATATAATTGTCTAAACCAGATCTTCTATTTTCAATTAAATTAAAAACAGAACAAAGAAAAAAAACCCACAAAGAATTAGTCTGGTTTTCCTCTCATCTTGATTATGCTCTTAAAACTTCCTGTTTTCTTTCACAAGATCAAGGAACTCAGATATGGGGGAAGAAAAAACTTACAGCAAACACCAGAAAAACAGCATTTGTCCAGAGTCCCCAGATAACTGTCATGGAAACAACACTGCATTTTGCCACACAAGGGCTTTAAACAGAAAACACACAGCATCTCAAAAATCCCTGGACTATTAAATCTTTTAAGTGTACTGCATTGTTAGGGGAAAATTCCAACACTTCTCTTGAAAAAAATCTTCCTATAGAAGGAAAACTCAGGTAAAATATTACAGGAAAAAATACAGCTTGGAGTTATTCACACAGCTTTAACTATCTCATACCATGTCCTCGATTTCATGATGTACTGAACTGTGCATCAAAATTGCTTTGCTTCAGCAAAAGCAAAACTCAAGGCAGGTGTCCTTGCAACGCTGCACTAAAGTTTGCTGGTGGATTCTTCTCAGCTACATCCTTTTTCATCACACTCTATTAAAAAAGGGCTCATGGAAACTCATTCCTTTTCCTCCCCAGGTCCCTCAGCATGCATAGAAAGTTAAGATTTGGGGCTAGAATTACCCCCACGTGTATTATCAACTGCAGACCATGGAAGCAGCTCTGCTGGGATGTTAGGGGATGTTAGGCAGGTAGGGAGGAGTACCAAATCCTGATCTTATACTGCTTATTCTGCTGTAATTGCAGACGTGTGGGAAGCAAACAAAATAAGGTCAGGGCTTCAGAGCTATAACCTCCTTCTGCAAACACAGCTCCCTTCATTTGTAGTAGATGGAAGAAACAAATATAAAAAGACTTTCCTCTAATGTTGCTCTTTCCAGAAGAGCTCCCTCTCCAGCTTCACTGGCACACAGAGAGAAATGATACACAATCCTTTAAAAACAAAATAGCCACTCTATCACTGTCACCACAGGGAACCACAAACACCCGAGTTTAGGTGCCCAATGGAATCCAACCCCAGAATGGATGAGAGGCTGCATTCAAATGCCATCTGTGTTCCAGCATTCCTTTAAATATCAACTTTTTAAAAGTTCAAACATATACATGGTTATCAAGTAACAGGGAAAATTCATCCAGACTAATAAAATATGAAAGGTTGCCTCCTACTTATTGGTTCCAAAATAAACACGACAATCAGCATGTGTGATTAAACTTTGCTTCCAAACTAAACACTGTGTCATGCACACAATTCAGGGTTTAAAATACCACAAATATTCTGAAGGGGTCACAAGGTACATAAAGGCAAATATAAGACCATTTTACAGCAGGAAATTTGGCAGAGAGGTACAAAGGGAGTGGTTGGGAGGAGGGGGTTGAAGGCTTGCTACTCTGCAGGAGAAGTACAATATGGTGCACACCTGGTTCTCCTTCAGCCCTGATTACCACTGTAAATGGAAGCACACACAGCTAGAAGGAGGGCCCTGCACAGATCTCAAAACCAAATTATTCTGATGTACTCCAATGTCTGTTTGTCAAAGCACCATGCTATGAATACTCAAGTGTTCAGTCTCAGCTGACAACAGCCCTTTTCCCTATCAGCTGTGTTTTGGATTTCACGCTCATTGCCAGAGGGTTCACAGCTGGGAATTACATATAGGTCATGTGAAAACCTCTTTCTTTATAACAGTTCTGTTCTCAAGTCTTATCCTGCAATAGAGGGCAATATCTGAGAACATATTCCAGCTGCCTCATCTTCAACTGGATTCACCTTACAAAGATAAACTACATACAAGAGAACAGCCAAGGCTATGTCAGCTCCTCTTTGCCCACTCCCCAAACTGCAGAGCACTTGCCTAAAGCACTGCACATTCTGCCATGTTCAGGCTCCTGTATAGTTCCAACAAGGGGACCCGAGCCTGATGAAAAAACTGTTGCAATTCTAGGTGTGATTTTTCTCTGGCAGCATATATCCTCTCTGATCTGTACAACTTCAGTATTTCAGGGAGAATCTTTTCATGATTCAGCCAACATGGCTCAATTTTGATTTCAAAGCCATTACCTTACTCTTCTCTGAACTTGAGAGCATCACAGTCAGTTTGCAACCGCAAAGGCTGGAAAGAACAGAGAATGATAGAGTTCACTCTACATACAGGGAGAAAAGGATACACTCACCTCAGTATCTGAACTTCTCATTTCTGCCAAGCAACAGGCAGAAAGCCAACACAACTTTGTAAAGAAAAATTCCTCTCCCTTTTGGGTGATGAAAAGGCACCACCTTGTGGATGTTGCTCTGTGTGAAAGGCTTCAACAACTGGCAGAAAAGATTCTGCCAATCCCCAATTCTGTCAATGGGACCATCAAAGATATGTACTATGAAAAAAATCACTGCTGAATAACAAATACCAGAGTGTGTTTCAGCTAACAAAACACTCTGCCTAACTCAAGTGGGTAATTAAAGCATTGTTTTGTTCAATCTCAAAGTAAATACTGAAGTTCTTCAGCTAAATCAACTATGTAAAATCTTAACAAGGGAAGGAATTTGGCTTACAACCTAAAAAATAAGCTTCTCTACAACCCCACCTGTATTTATTATTCTTCAGCAAGCACTTATTAGACACTTATTGCAAGAATCTAAATTAACAACTGATTTGATTGTTGAAATGGTACCAGATTTACCTAAGGAACAGACAATCAGCGGTCACAGTCAAAAGCAAATTTAATTAGACCCTGTGCAAAATACACACTCAATACCTCAGTCTGAAATAAACCACCCAAAATCACTACAGGACAGTACACTGCACATCCTAGTACGAATATCATATTTATTTCAGTCATTGAGCAAACAAGATTTGCCACAAAGAATTCTGCATCCACAGGCCTGTTCATTAAAGGTTCACAGCATTGCCAGAAAATTGAGTGTTATTTCACCTTCAACCACATATGTAAAATATTAGTGAGTCTACATCTGATGAGTACAGCATGAATTTTTCAGCCACACACATTTTTATCCTAACTGGCCAGGACAATGTGGTTGTGCTTATTTCAGAAAACTAAAAAAATCCAAGAAATTCAACCATGACTAAACAGGCACTGTAAACCAACAGCTGTTGTAAAGCATATGGGAAACATCTCTTCAGCCTTGAACAGATAAAGTGAAGAATGTAAAGAAGGGAGTGGAAAACAGAAGACTAGCAAGAAAAATCACACTCAGGGGTTTAACTTGAATTTAGGCTGCCACTTTCTTCACCATTTGCAAGAAAACCTCACTCATCGAAATTAAATTTAATTTTCAGACTTGTATAACAAGGTGGTAGATTTAAAGGTGTCTTTAGACACCTGAATTAGAGGGGCTAAGAGGAAGGATAAACAATAAAAGACATTCAGCTTCAAAACAGAAGAGGTACATACTGAAGGAAAGGAAAAAGAAAACCTTTAGGAGAAGGACAGATGTTCTCAGCTGCTATATACAATAGATGAAACTCCATGGTGATGACAGCAAAAACTCAAGAGAAATCTCAATGTCAGTTTTCACTTCCAATTGCTTTAAAATTTGTTGCAGGAAGATGGAGGAGGATCAGCTTTCTGCTTCCATTTCAGGATCACCAAAAACTGTAAGCTGCTTGCTCTCCAACATAACTTACAAGTATTTGTATTTAACAAAAAATTCTGCTGTCTTTATTCTTCTGATAAAACTTCCACATGCCCACACTGGGAGAGTGGATCCAAAAAGGAATTTAATAATACCAAATGATTAAGAATATCAGTAGTGTGCATTTGACTAGATCACTCACATTCAACAGGATATAAATGACCGCAAGCATCTAGTGCCTTACAGTGTATTAAAAACCTGCAATTTAAACATAAACAGAATCTCCAGATTAAATATCAAAGCAAAAGTAGGAAAGCTTAATGTCTCTGGTCATCAGTTACTCCACAGAGTCCAAACTAGACAAAGCAATGTTTACAGGCAGAAATACTCTTCTTTACTAGACCAGCCGACAGGCAGGTTTCTCCAAGCACCTCTTCTAGTGAGCTCTCCCTCTTCCTGACTGCATCAATTGAGCTAATTAAAAAACCCCCAAACTTTCACACCTATCAGCTATTGAGCTGCTAGAAAGAAGGCAGTTTGCTATGCCACGAGAGTCAGTGTTGTCTATCCTTCAGATGAACTGGGGTAAAGTGACTGATCATTCTTAATTACCATTCTTAATTCTTTGGACATTATCAGTATTTGAGGAACACCACAGTTACAAAAATCCAAACTTATACAATACAAATAATAAAATAATACACTTAGGTTGAACAGAATCAGTTGCAGTGTTTGCATGACATAAATAGGCTTTGGGCATGGCTACAAATTCTTAGGTTTTCTGCTCCAAACTCCAGAAGGCTCTACAAGTGTATCAAGGCTAGGTTCACATTTTTAAGCAGCACCTACCACCCAGGCTGCCTGGCTGATTCCAAACAAGTTGGTGAAACATATGGAGTTCCAGCAGTTTACTACACTCCAATACCAGCAAATTAAATTGTGTGAATGCTATACAGGCTCCCATTTCCTGGCAATTCACAGATCTCCTGTGCTTAGTATCTCCTTGTGTTTGGAGGGCTCCATGAAAAAAAGGCAGTAGCTAAGTCATTGTACCAATAATCCATGATATAATCACCACTACGAAGACCTTACCTCTGCCATTCCAAGACTCAGCTGCAGTGACTCAGAACAAAGAATGCAGGCTTCTGCACAGATTGTTCGGCCTTGAGAGGGCAAACACTATAATTCCTAGTAACTATAATTCCTAGTCAGTTATTCCTTCAGAAGGAATGATTGCAAAGGCAACTGCAAAACAGCAGTGCTTTAGGGCAAATAAAGCTCAAAGTAAAAAAGAGCATTAAAATAACTGAAAAGAAGACATTCTTTCAAAGCAATCCTATTGATGAACACTCCAAAACCAGAAAAAAACCAAGCAAACAAACACGAAGGCCACTGAAATACAATCCAAATAACAGACCAGTCTACTGCCTCTTAATGACTGGTAATAAGTGGCCCTTGGCAGGAAAATAACTTTAGGGCCTTGGGAATTAATGGACACCTAACTTGTTGGGCTGTATTTTAACAGCCAGCATCTTAGACTAGCAAGAGATCCAGTCAGAGGTGAATGATTGGACCGAATGCAGGTGGCACAGTCCTGTATGCACAATGAAATTCTTTCCCTACCACTGTTTTTAAAAAGATGATAAATATTTCATTACATCCTATCAGCAAAAATTATGTTATTCTAGGAGACAAAAAGAAAATTCTTTTAAATTTGCAAAAGTATTATTACTTTACAATTGAAGAAACTACACATTTATGCTGACAGATTTTACCTGACACTAAAAAATGAAAAAAGTGTGTATCTATTATGATTTACAAATTGTGGTACTTGGAATTTGACAGCGCTGAAATTTAAAAAAAAAAAAGCACTTGCACACACAGAGGACCACACAAATACTTCTGGAACTTTGCATCTCCAAGTAACTAGTATGAAACTATTTTGCTTTAGCAATAATTTGAATTGTTATTCTCCAGTAACTGTTCAGTATCAAGCACAAAGTACTTTGGCCATCTACATACATACTACTTTCTACATATATTGCTATCTTTGCTGCAAACAAATTCATCTTCATCCACCTTTTAATATAGGGTGTCAAAAAGCCCCACACATACTACACATAGCCCCATTATTTTCAAATCAGACCTCACTACAGGGTCTATCTTCAGATCAGCAGCTAAGATTTGCACAAAATGTTCTAAAAATAGAATGACAAGACACAGGACTACAACAACTATGTACAGAACTTCTAACGAGATGAAACAAACCGCTATTACTTGAAATAACTTCTGCAACCCACGTAGTCCAAACAAAAGAACAAGAAAAGTACCACATGCCAAGTAAGTTAAATCAAGATCACAGACTTTCACCTGAACTTGAACTTACAGTCTTGGACAATTTAATAAGCTCTCAGTAAAATTTCCTCTTACCAGCAGACAAAGAACAGGAGCGGAGATAACTACATTATACAGACTCTTAAAGCAGCAGCTGCAAAATCTTGGGTAATAGTTCAGCCATAGCACACTGACAGATGGACATGGAACTATTAATAATGAAGGAACACAAGCATGTTATGAACCGTACCAACTCTTCTATGGATTGTTAGACATATCATTCTGAATTTTAGCACAGGAAGAAATACTGAGGTTTGAAAATCTACTATTCAGCATTATTTCTGACCTCAGCTATAATTCATTACGCATGGACATATTACAACTTCAAATACAGCATATTATGATGCATTTTAAAATCAGAATGCACAGATTAAAACCAGGACATGGACCTAATAGTGTACAAAAGCCTTAAGCAGTGTAAGGATAGGTTGTATACAACCAGGCATTGGATCACCTTTAGTCCAAGTGCAAAGCATCATAATAATGGTACGTTACACAGGCCTTCCAAGAACAGTTCCAAGTTTAAAGAACATTTCAAGCTTTTTCTTTGCTCATTCTGATTAATAATCCCTCTAGCATTTTTACTCATGCTATCCTTTTTACTGAAAATGCAGTTTTATGTTCAAAATCTGTGCTGCTGCAGGAAACCACACACCCCTGCCCCTCCTTTCAGCCTATATTAGTGCCTGTTCAGCTGCACAATTGCCCACTACATTTTTTCCCCTGGTTTGCTTTTTCAGCTGGTTTACATCCTTGTCCAGGCTCACAAGCAAGCACAAACCAGTTGCAAATGTGACAGTGAAAATAATTACAAAGCAGGTAGGAAAGAAAGAATCCCTGCCACTTGTTGACCACTTCTTGGATTACTCACACTTTCTGTAAGCAAGCAATTAAACTACTACCTATGTGTCACTTGTGATTTGCACAGGTAACTTTTTCAGCTTGCAGCTTGTACCTGGTGTCTGCTTCCTAGGGACAACTTCAGAATGGCAGCTGCAGATCAGTGGATTTCCACATTGCTAGTGGTGGCCCTTTTGTGACTCCCTTAAGCCAATTGAGAAAGGAGATACAGCACTAAGTGTTGTTGCCAACCCCAACCAGGATCTCTACAGTAATTATTTCCTTTCCTGATGTTAATCTGCTCCTTGAAAATATGACAAGCTTCACAAAGTATTTCAGCAACCTCTTTGTTTCTAGAAGCTCCATGTTAGGGCTACCACAGAAGCAGAATAAAACATATCTGCAGTACTCTACTTCTGTGCATATGCTGTGCACCCAAAGCCCCCTCAGAAACTTTGAACTCACTGCTCAGGTATGACTGTTTCCATTACAGTTCCAGAAGGAGCTGTGACAGAGCTCTTCCATGCAACCACAGGAAGTTATATAACCCAAAACACACCAGCCTTATATGATGCAAAAATTTAAGACTTACAGAGAAAGACACATCACCCTATGCCGAACTTCCAGCTACTCAGATGCAGCTCACTAGTATTGTTCATAGGCTTTACAGGAAAATAACTTCAGTTTGGTATGTCAAAGACTGCCAATATCTGAAGCCATTTTGTTTAAATTAATGCTCTTGAGAAGCAAAGTACCTAGAGCACCAGCAGCCTTAAGCAAGCCCCCTTCCTCCCTATGGGAGATCTATATGTAAAGTTAGACAAAGCAGCTAAGCAGAAAACAGTTTAAAGCAATTTTTTTCTCAAGAACTAAGTTTCAGTTGCATGAAGGAAAACCAGCTCGTGTATTTGAACTCATCTTGCTGATCAGGACATAATGAAAAATGTAATACCATCAATGGCCAAGAATCCAGTCAAGACCTCGGATATTGTTGAAGAGAAAAGCACTCTGCCTAGGTCAAAAGTAGAAGATACGATAAATACAAAAGTAACATATGGAAAATACTGGAATCTACACACAAAGAAAGTTATTTTAATGCTGGGGTGGGCAATACAGCTTATCCAAATTGGAGTATCAAATGTTAAGGACTACTGAGTTGGAAAGAAATACCATCATTATTAAAATTCAGATGTAGTCTCAACAAGAAAAACCAGCGGCTCATTGATTCCTCTCTAATCAAAACTCTGCAGAAAACTGTTCAGCCCTATTCAATAAAAACCCTGAAATCTCATTTTGTTTACTTACTATATTACAGCAGAAATGCTATATTCTCAAATGAGATACGGCTATGCATTTTAGAGAGAGGTAAGATGACAGTTTTGATGAGGTTGCTGAGATCATGTAGACTCTCAAAGGAATCTGTATTAGAAATGGCTCTCCCTCTGTTTTATACTAAATTTCTGCCAAATGAATTAAAAGGCTATTAAAATGATGGGTTTTCTACTTTAAATACAAAACTGGGGTGAAAAAAATCAACACATACAGCTGAAATTTCAGAGAACAATGATATAAGAAATACTTGTTCTCAATAAAGAAGATAGAGTCTTCTTGTATAAACGTCAGAATGAAGTTTCTCAGGAGACCTTATGTTATAGCTCATAGATTCCAATTCCAAGCAAAACAGAGTAAGGAAACCAGAGCAATACAAAGAACTCTTCAAATGCACAAGAGCTTCAACAGCAGAAGAAAAAGTGCAGACTGAAAAGCTTGCCCTCCCTGCAAATCCAGATACTTCTATTTTCAAGGCAGCACAGGATCCTCAGCCATCTAGCTGCAATAGTTTAGTCTGGTTGTCTGTTATTACATGTGGAAAGAAGGACATTTTGCAGACTGCAAAAGGCAGGTTCTGCAGTTAACAGCAGCAAGCAGACTGCATCATGGAGCTTCCAGACCAAACTTGATCAAAAAGCAGCCCCAGCAGCACACCTAGTTCCACATGACTGCAATGATCTCACAAAGCAGTCCTGTAGACACAGAGGGAAGTGGTACCATCATTTCTATTACCCTCAGTTTCCAAGAAAGTAAAATTTTACTTTTGATCTCAGGGTACATTTGTATTATAAGAGACATATGCATTGCCCAATCTTAATTTTGTTTTATCCCCATCCCTTTATGCCTCAGGGGGGCTGGTACAATATTACTTAGGAGTAACAATTGCAGAGCTGGTCCTCATTATTCCCAGAAGTCCTGGGGCTGAGTAACCAAAAAGCAAAGTAACATTAGAGAATATGGAAATCAAATCACTAATTTGTGGATACTGAGCTCATACAGGAGCTCAAGATTCAACAAGGAGCTCAAGACCCATCAAGATTTTTCTAACAACTTGCAATCTGATCAACTATTCTTTGCATTGCTATCCTGCCTAAAGACAGGAATCCCTTTCAGCTATAAATTAAGCTATGAATTATGCAAATGCAGAAATATTCCTAGAGAACTTATAGTTTAAATAAAATCAGAGGACAAGGAAGAAGCACAAGAAAAAATTCAAAAAGCACTGAATACTCAAAACATAAGTTTTTCTCTTCAGAGTCAGAAATAGATCACTGGCCCAAAGGTTCAGGCAGTTTTTCATACAGTCAAAACAGTACATCTTGTCAAACTCTAAACTCCCTAGACAAGGCATAAAAGCCCATCAGTACAATTAACTGTTGTTTTTTACAGCACATATAAAATAACAATGTGATTAGGCAGGGGAAAAAAAAAAAAAAACAAAACAAAAAAATCCCAAACAAAAAAATCCCAGTATTTTTATACAAATACTGTATTTTTATTTTAGCAGTAGAACATCATCTATAGGTATGTTACTAAAACTAGAAAACTATAACCTAGATTAATCTATGCAAAGTTTATTGTAAAATGACACATAGCAGTTATCAGTGTTTAAAGGTCTCTCATTGAATAAAATGGTATGGTCTGCATGAAGTCTGGTTCTATCCAATAGTTACACAAAGAATCTGTAACAGAATGAATGATCATTTTTCTTGCAAAAACAGGTAAGCAGGGAGGAGACTGCAAGTGAACCATGAGGTTAGAATTCAAAATCATCTTGGCAAGTCAGGAAAGTAACATTAGAAGGAGCAACTAGCTAAGCAACAAAGTCAGCAGATGCAGATTCAAGATTTTAATAATTGGTAAGTAAACAGCATCAGGTTGTTGCAAAGAAAGCAAACTGTGTTATGATGAATAAACATGAGGATGTCCTGCAAGGCATGAGAAGAAATCCTTCTCCATACCTAAACTTTGCTAGGGATTCATCTGGAATATTGTCCACTTCTGAGCACCTCACTTACAAGATTATGTCAATCAGCTGAAGGTAACCCAGAGAAGCGTGACAACAATGAGGGTTAGAAAATCCAAGAAACTGTTTATTTACTTTGGAAGGAGTCTTTTAGAAATTCAAGTCAAGGCAGATATCAGAGAAAGTGCCTGCCCTACTTTATAGCAAATATTGTGCATAATCATATTGCAGATCAAAAATAAACCTGGCAATAAAATCTGATTCCTTTCAACTCCCTCCCCTATATGTTAATCCTGGTGCGCTCCTTCTACATAATTTCATATGTGCAATTGTGCAGAATGATAGCTTTTGGCAAAGTCACTTGCACTGTAAGATGGAAAAAGCAATGAAGGGAATACTTTAAAAGAAAAAACAAACTGAATTCAAGTATCATATAACTTTAAACTACCTCCTTTGCTATACTTCACCACCACATGAAAACAGGAAACACTGCTCTAGCATTTCTCATTCCTTTTCCTCAGTAGTAATAAGCATTTTATGGTATAGATGGTCCAAAAGGAACATGTCAAGCCATAGACTGCATAAACATATATTCTCCAGGCACATTTAAAAAAGAACACAAATGACAGCCGTACTGAAGGTAGTTATAATTACATTTTAACCAGCCATTTTAAACTAAAACAAAGCTGTGCACCTTCTGAGGATAATTTATAACAACCACATGAGAAGACAAGACCATCTACCTTCACCACTCTAACAATACAGTTGAATTTACCCCCTTTTATCAAAATCGGGTTTTGCTCAATACTGTGGAGTAGAGGAATAATTGAAAAATAAACAGTCTGCCAATAAAAACTGAGTTTATGAACTTTCAGCAAGGACAAAGAAAGAACGTTGTTCTGTAAGTTCCCATTAACCATGTTGGTTTCCCAAGTAAGCAAGAACAAAAATTAAAATTCATGCCAAATCATACTTTACAAATAGCACTGCTCATATAAATATGAAATTCTGACATTTACTTTTTAAGTAGGTATTTGTAAAAAAAAAAAAAAAGGTTAACATTATAATACTTAATTAAAAAATCCAAAGCTGTGGACTCAGTTCTGGGCATGAAAGTACTTCTAAGTACAACATGGTAGGAAATCTTAACATCATAGAATGGTTTGGGTTGGAAGGGACCTAAAAGATAATCTAGTTCCAATTCCTCTGCAATGGGTAGGGAACCTTCTGCTAGATAAGGCTGCTCATCCAACCTGTCCTTGAAAACTTCCAGGGATGGTACATGGCAACTTCTCTGAGCAATCTGTTCCAGTGTCTCACCACACCCACTTCACAAACTATTTGTTACTTCAACAGATAAAGCACACTGAACAAGGTTAGGTGCTCCTCTTTAAACCAAAAAAGATTATGTTTGAAATCAAAAGTTCTGATACAGCTCACACACATGCAATTTTCTAATGCTGTTCAGTTTACCATTTAAGGAGGATATGAACACCAACATCAATTTTAGTGCAGGGGAAGTGAAACATCTGGAAGAGAACAAAAATTGGTTTTTTTTAGATGAAAGTTAGTTTTGGAAGTAATCTTCCTGACTTAAGAAACAAATTAACTACTGTTTTCCATGGCTCAAAACAAAGGCAGGTCCACCTAAAGATTCTTTGTTTCATACAGAAGAATAAAGTCAGCAAATTGTGAAGTATCTACAATATTGTAAATATTATGCTTCTGTGGATAATGTTCATAGTATGATTAGCATAAAACACTGGGATCTTTTCATCCTACTGAGTTGATCAAAAGATTACTCAGTTTCTCCAAGAACGTAGTGAATTATCTCTAATAAAATTCTGCAGGCTCAAATGATCGACTGTGTTTTCTAATTATGCACATTGTTTTAGCTTTCATGCTGCTACCTAGAGAAATACACAAACTTCCTGGAAAAAAGTATGAAAGGTAATCATATGAAGGGAGAGGGAGAGGAACAACACAAGTAGCAGCCCCAGACTGAAAGGAGAACTACCTTATTACTCAAAACTTGAGCAAGCAGATGGCCAGGAGTTCAGTGTGATTATGTAGAAATAGGAAGATATTTCTATTAGCAGCTGGAAAGGGTATTCAAGTTCACCTATATACAAAAGCCCAAAATATGCTTAAAACTTGAGTGACATAACACTATACATAAATACCAGCAGCTTAACAGAAAAGGACCCATACTTTCCATGGAATTCTCACCACTGGAAACAGTCTGAACCACATCTGGCCATAATATGGCTAGGTAAATTCTGGAAACTCAGTTCCAAAATGTTTTCTTCTGATAACATTAACTCATCTAAATTACCATTTAACTTCATTAAAGAAACACATGATTCCATGTGGTGTAACTTGTAAGAGATTTCTCTTTCTAGAAAACTTCAAAGTGGAACCAATTCTTTAAGTTTTGCAAGTAAAGTTTCTTTTATTCTAGTTTTAAACAACCTGTAAAGGTAATTCAATTACAGTTTCTGTAACACTGGTATTAAAAAAATTTTAATACCTAAGAATAAAAACCAAGTTTGCACTTCAGCAGCTTTACAGTCCCGATATAGACAAAATAACTTGAAAGTCTAGTGTATCCCCATAATTTTGGAAAAGTCATCATTACAACACTGCTACATGATGTAATAGCAAATCAACTATGTACTTTTACCAAACTCTATACATATTTAATTCATAGGGAACTGGCATCTAAACAACTTTTCTTCAGGAATCTGCTTTGCATTCCATAAACTAATATTTTCAAATATCAGTAATAGCTAAAGTGCAGAGGAGGTGACAAGCAACCATCTATGTGGAAACAGAATAAAAAGAAGCAAGAATGTGGCCAAATGGGAATACTTGATTATAAACCAAAAGAAAACTAGCAGCTTGAATATTCCCTCTGTGCCAAAAGAAGCACTTCAGTTTTCAGACACTTTACTGCAGGAAGATGAGACAATACAAGTAAACGCACTCAACGAAAGACAGCAGAAAAGGCACTGCAGATGTCAAGTAATTTCTCCATATGAAGTGATTTTGAGACAAAAAAAACGTAGTCATCCTAAAAGCAAATATACACTTAGCTAAACATTTGGCTTTCCAAAGAAAATGAAAATGTTTGGTATAAGGTTAAGGAGCATAGTGATTGTGAAGCCCTGAAACCAAAATCTATGAGATCAGTGTGAAAAGAAAATTGACTGTTACAGATGCGTTGTCATAAATATTAAGTGTAGTTTTAGTTTTAAAATGGAGCACGTCGATTCTAAATGGGGAAAAAAATTACCGGTGGAACTTGTGGGCTTCTTGAACTACTGTTAATTTATTTAGAACAGAAAATAAAAGCACTGGAGAATATTTACATAAGGTTTGTCTTTCATTTGCTCTAAAAAACCACACATGAGAGATTAAAGTATCTCATCCTAAGTTACTTCATATTTTCAGAAAGAACAAATAAAAAAAAGAACAGACCATACTGTTATACATTTGCTGGTAACAATAACCAACATATTGATCATAAATAACAAAGGTTCACTTCAGGGATCTAAGAACATAATCCAGACAAAAGCATAAAGGACAGCATATGTTGTAATTTGATTAGCCTTAGGGTTTTACAAAGCAAATTTCATCATCATTCTCAATTTGACATTTAAAAGAATGCTTAAAGCAGTTTGGTTTTGCAACTGCCGCTTCTGAAGTACTTTTTCACAGAGATGTCTAGCCAGCTTCACTTATTTTCTGCTAGAAAATCAGAGTCTATGAACAACAAATTTTATAAGATAAATATTTAGATCTCAACAATAATTCTTGTCATATTGGGTTTTAGTTTTAGCTCTTTACTGAAAAGGAGACATCGCTCAACTAGCACAAACACTGAATTACTTTCACCAAATGTCATCTACTAATAGTAAACAGTTTCCTGTGAATACGGAAGAAGAGAAGAAAGTAAAAATATGCTTTTTTCTTTCTTTTTGAGAAGGCTAAGAAAGTCAGGAAGTTACACAGGAAGCATATAGGACTGATTACTGTTGCTTAATATGTGATCTGGTAGACAGCATGCACACACGCTGTAAGAGAAGACATTCAGATCCAAATGCTCTCAACTACAAGGTGCTCTATTAACATATAAAGGTAACAAATTTTTCATACAGATTTGCATATCCACTGGATTTCAAAAATAAAGGGAGATTCTGTTTCATTGAAAATCAAGCTGTCCTCAGTTTCCAGGAATTGCTTTTGATGTGACTGCCTAGCTCCCACCAAACCTGGGAGGAAAAAAGTACATTTTGTTTACAACTCTGTGCAGGAAAGGGAAAAAGGGACACTGCTACGTAGTGCCTCATGAAGGGAAAAGCTTCAGAGACTGTTCAGTCATCAGTATGGCTGCCAGGTTCCCTGTCAATCGGCCATAAGTGAACTAAACCTTGTGCTGCCTCTTGCCCTGGCATCACTGCAAAAGCCTAGAATGAACCTGGGCTTACTGCTAAGTTATGGAAGAAAAGATCTAAAAATGTGATCAGGCATCATACTTCACTTTTTGAGAAACAACCTAAGCTTTACTCTTGTCCATAAATTATAAAAAAAAAAAAAAAAACAAAACTTTGCTTTTCTTTGTACTTTACAAACAACAAAAAGAAACGCAAAACACCTTCAACAACAAAAAATTAGGTCAAGCAACAAATGACAATCACAAACTACATTCACTAGCTTCACTCAGTGGCTAAGATGGTACCATTCAATTAATATGCTTATTTTTTTCTCATCTCAAGACATGGATTAAGTTTTCATTTACTACAACTGTTTTAAATTTTACACTGAGGATGGCAACTGCTATTTTCCAAGGAGCATCTATATATTGTCCTACACTCAGAACAAGTTCCTTGTTACTAGTAATGACCCTATCCTCACAATATCCTCTCACTGAACAGTTCTGCCCCATTTTACAACTTGAAAATAGAGGTGCAGAGAAGTTAATGAACAACCACCATCAGTTTTGGTATAATCAAGATTTTTTTCCAAATACTTCATACCATATAGAGCTACTTGGGTTTGAAACAGCTCCTCTTGAGTTTGGTAAAAAACTATGACCTCAGCCACTTTTGCACGTCCAACTCAATAACCCGACACCACAAACACATAATTGTCAACAGCTAGAGAGTTTATAATGTCAGCAAAAATAACTGCATTAAAATCCTTTTAACTGGTATAACATGGTAGCACAAGGTTTCCACAAACTTAACCCTATTTGAACTCATTTCCCTTTTAGGAAATGGGGGAGGAATGCTCTCTTAAATATACTCATGATAAGCAGCTATTTATGTTTAGTAATGCATTCCAATGATTAATTAGTCCAGTAAGAACACACCCCTTATTTGAAGTCTGACCTTGCTTAATTCAGCTTCCAACCACAGAACTGTGGTATACCTGTGTCAGCCAAAGAGAGCTTTTATCAAATACCTCTTCACCGAGTAGTGAAGTAGTAGCATATTGACTAATGAAGAAGCCCTTAACATTTCCTTAGCTAAGCTAAACAAAGTAAGCACGTTACGTCTTCTTCACTACGACTGCTCTCCCCCATTCATTTCCTAGGCTGTTCTCTGGAAGATGCTTTTTCACCACCCTCTCTGAACTGCCAACATCAGATGTACTGGTCCAATAAGAGTTGTGGCTGATATCTCCTAATTTCCAATTCCCTTGTTCTACTACACACAGTTTTTCACCAGACCTATAGCTACAGCAAAAAGGATTGACTTCAAGCTCAAATCCTATCAGTCTCAGATTGAATCTCCCTAATTGTTGCCAAATTTAGTATTTAGTTGCACTCATTGTGCCATGAAGAGATACATTCATGTGTCCAATTTATTAGTGATCTGAATCACTTTGCAACCTTACTGATGTCCTTAGTCCCAAATTTATATTTACTATTTTCTAGGTAAGTAAAAACATCTGAAATAATGCCAACACAGTTATTTACAGTGAGAACCTCAGATAGTCTGTAAGGGAAGTTAGCAACACATGAACAGCAGACTGATTTTGCAGTATGCACCAACACTTGCAGATGCGCAACACACTCCAGTCTGAAATGTCAGAGATGCAAATCCAGCTCAGATTCACCATTTCAGTGAAGGTGGAGGGCGGGCAGGGGCTACCTAAAGGGGAAGAAAATGCAGAAATAGAGAAAAATAGTATCTTCTCATAAAACTTCTCCCCTTTCTGAAAGGACTGCATAATATTTTCTCAAAATATCAGAGTGTACATTATTACACACAATTCTTCCCTGGCTTTATAAACAGTCACTATCAACTTTACTGGGTGCACTCACTGGGATGCTATCTTTTGTACATGAACTTTAAAGACACTTAGGCAGGGTTTAATGTTCTCCATCAGAAGTCTTTAGAAGTCAAACGGCAGAAGGAAATCCAATCCTCTGAAGTTACATCAGCCAGTGCCATACTTCCTATATCTGATGTGATGGCTTCTGTGACCTCAGGAGCATCAGAGTGAAAAAGGCCCCACCAGCCTTACTCACATTCTCACCCCAGCTTCTCTCTTACACTGAAGTGATGAGTAGGTTACCTATACCAGGAAATACTTTAAAGAGTTGAGTTTCAATGATATCTTTTGAAATGACCCTTTGTGGAACACGCAATAAAAACACACACACAAACACATGTACACAGTTTACATCTTCTAAAGCACTTTTCAATCAGGTCTACCCAGTCCTTGCCCTGAGTGTCCATGTCTTCCTTTGCATTTTATGGGCAAGTCCACAACCAAGGATTTGCTGAGCTGTTACTTTCCCTTCTGCAGGAATTAGCATACATTATCAGCTGCAGAAGGAATTCACACTGTTCCCGAGCATAAGCCTTTTTGAGATTCTATTAACTTGAGTACGAGAAACAGACGCAGAAAAAAATCTTCACCTACCTAGAGCATGCATTAGGTAGAGTGACAACACAGTACAAAGGAACCATCAGGATAAACAATATTTAATGGCAAGAAAATGCAAGATTTAAGAAAAAACAAAAAACAAAGCACAGAGACAGCTGGAGACTCTATTAGTATTTTCTTATATAAAGTCCCAAATTAACAAAAAAAATCCTAAGAAATTTTTAAAAACAAACAAACAAAAGCCCACAGAAGAAACACACCAAACAGAACCACTACTATTCTTCTATTTCCCAACTATATTCCAACTGGTACCTGCTTAAAGATTCCTGCTAGCATCATTGTCTGGTTTCTTCTTCCTGTCATTCTCCTTCTTCTCTATTACTTGATACTGTAAGGCAAAAACTTAGAAAAGGAGGAAGAACTTACTGGTATTGAGAACTCCTCTGCCAAATACTTCAGCACTGATGCTCCCCTAGTCAAAAAGTTACTTCTCTCTGCCAGATTGCCCTGGAGTTTTGTATCAAACTCCTTTCTGACAACTGAAGCAACAGAGTCAATTATTACAAGTTTAACCTTCTTCAAAATAATTTCTTCTTCCAAAGACATAATCCTAAAAAAAAAAAAAAAAGTCACTGATAGCATTATTTACATAAAAAAACATTTTATAACACTGACATATTTAAAATAAAGATTCCTTTAATAAGCTTAAAGTCAGCCCCTCTTTTTCCCTCCCCACACACCACCTCCATTAACATCTGCATGTATTAAAGAGATTTGGAAAGGAATCTGAGGCTCAGTGGGCCCAAGGCAGGACCTCTCTACAAGAGAGTTTTGGAAGACCTATGGCTAGCAACAACATGCTGTACAACCCCTGAATGGCAGACAGCAAGTAAAGTGGGCATTGAAACTCTGCCTCACTGTGGTCTTCCAGCACTTCAAGGGGATTTATAAGTAAGAGGGAGAGTGACTTTTTACATGGGCAGATAGTGATAGGACATGGGGAAATGGCTTAAAACTAAAAGTAGAGATTTAAATTGGAATTCAGGAAGAAATACTTTACTCAGTGGTAGTAAGGCACTGGCACAGGTGCCCAGAGGAGCTGTGGATGCCCCATTCCTGAAAATATTCAATGCCAAGCTGGATGGGGCCCTGAACAACCTGACCAAGTGGGTGCTATCCCTGCCTATGATGGGAGGTTTGGAACTAGATGATCTTTAAACACTCTTCCAACTCAAGCCATTCCATGCTTCTTTAATATGCTACTAGCTGTTCTCTGATAAAGCTGTATTAGAAGAAAAAGCTATTCTGATAATAATTCTCCCACTAACATAAAACACACAACATGATGCTAAAATATAACTTCATTAATTTTCATTGCAACATATGTTCACAAATTAATATATGGCAACAACATGACAATAGAACACAGCACTCAGGCTGCTGACTGCTGAACAACTTCTCCCTCCCATTGTTGGAGGAATCCCCATCTTCCCAGAAGTAAACTGCTTCGGAGAAACAAACTTCAATTTCATGGAAAATGTAACTCTTATACTATGGACTCTCCACAATCCAAGAGAAAACCTGTCTCATAAACATTCCCCTTTAAAGTCTTACAAGAATCAGATCATACAGAAATTGCCTATCATAAATTAAAAAACATCAAATGGATTAGTCACATGCTGTGAAATGATAAAAGCAATGTCAATCTTTCTGTAACAATGTTATTTTGTTGGAGACCATGCTGGTATCCACATGAAAAGGTCTCAATTATTCTTCATAAAACTTTGATGCAAAAAAAATTTTGTTTTAGACAATCCAGTCTTTTCTCTTCTTAAAGACAAATTGTCTTGTCTTTTCTTAAACTCTGGAAAAGAATACCTCTTCAGCACACTGCAACAGGTCAGCTCTCGGTACAAGTGGATGCTACGGGTCATGCAGAGCAGCTTTTCATCTGAGTCATAATAAGCAGGGAATCTGTTTGCTGCTATCTCAATCAACCTATAAAAAAACCAAAAAAAAACAACAAAAACCAGAAGGGATAATACTGCAAAAAGAATAATACAAGATAAGGCATCAAGTATTAAGAAAGCAGACACAGCAAAGCTCTGAATCATAAGCAGATACCAACTAAGACTGGAAATCTTTTTAAAAGGAATAGCATACTGTATCAGTCAGAGTGAAACAGTGGAAGTCAGAACAGTTAGGTTCTCTTTCCAGTGATGCTGAGTCAGTGGTACACTAGGGAAAGACATCACGTGCCTGTATGCAAAGAAAGGGCATTTCTCCTCTAGAAGAGAAATTTACTTACTGAGTAAATTCTTCAAGTTTTATACCAGAGATTCCACTTAACGACCAAGGATTTTCCTATTCTAATTATTTTATGTAAGTATTTATTTCATTTAAATAAAACTACCTTCCAACTCTAACCATCTTCCTTTTCACCTTTACCTTCCAGTGAAATCACAGAGTGGGCTTTGTGTTACCAGAAAATCTAACAAGCTGGTAAGAAACAGAAGATCCATTAGACAGAAAT
Organism: Motacilla alba alba; assembly: GCF_015832195.1. Lineage (NCBI taxonomy): Eukaryota > Metazoa > Chordata > Aves > Passeriformes > Motacillidae > Motacilla > Motacilla alba. The sequence continues at coordinate 29,375,927 of NC_052020.1, forward strand.
TTTTTTCCACAAAAAAGGTTTTACTTTTTAGTAACAAAAAATACTTAGTTGTTTATATTTTAAGCAGACATATCCCACCACCTATAGCTTGAGAAGAGTGGCATCTAGTGGATTATACTTGTGGGCACAACTTACTTGTTATCTCTCTTTAAACTTAGGCTCCTTTCATTAAAACACAAAGTTAAAGATATTTTAGGGAAAATAAATTTAAGATCAGTTTAGAAAGAGCTCAGGAGATTTTGAGGCAACATCCTGTTCAACATAGTGCCAGCTATAAAGTCAGAACAAGTTACTTAAGTCTTCATTTCAGAAGCCTTCAAGGATGGAGGCAGCACCACCTCTCTGGGCAAAGCTTTTTCACCACAAAGGCAGTTAGGAATTGTAAAGCTTCTCCATGTATCAGCCCAGAAATGAAGCTCAATGTATGCCTGCTGTCTCCCAACACACACCCCTGTGCCATCTTCTTCAGGCCTCCTCATTGGCAAGGGAAGGCTACTGTTAGATTGCCCCAATGCCTTCTCTCCACTCGACTGAGCAAGTCCTTGGTCTCTCCACAAATGCCAAATGCTCCAGCTCTCAACCACCTTGGGAAAAGGGGATATGCACCTCCCTGGCCCTGATGGTTCAGCTCCTTAGAGGATGCAACACAAAGTATAAGACATAATCAGTCTGCTGAAATTGTGTTTATCATTTACAACTGAGCAATACTAAATATGATTTAATACATAAATATTCTTATCCTCAATATTATTTTTGCCATGTTTCCTTTCTACATCCTATTCTATTTTCAGCAGTCTCAGTTTCATCTGCATCTGCTTTCCTTTTCTTTAGCAGTCATTTCTAAGTGACAAGTCTTAATTCACTCTTTAGGTCCTACCTTTTTTTACTATTTACATTTGAGGGACATGAAATAAAACTTAAGTGGTGTGTAAGAAGGAAGCACAGTACTTTACAAAGCCATTGCTGGAAGCTTTTTGTCTTTGATATACTATACTTCAAACTTCTGTGACATTAACTTGACAAAAAGCAGGGTTTGAAATCCCACCTTCTCATCCACAATAACTTGCAATGAATAATCAATGGAAATACATTGACCTTAGTACTCCAGAATCATGCCATGGCTATAGCTACTAGAGCATTTGAAATATATAAATTATTTCACTGAACCTCTTTCTGCCCATTTTCTACCCTAACAAGGATGAGACCACTGTACTTCTTGTCCTTCCCCAGACCCTTAATAACTTTTGAACTTGCTCATTCCAAACAACAGGGACCAAGGAATTGAAATCTCAAAAACATCAAAGCCGCAAAGTTTAGTAAAGCAGGTAACTAAGTAAAATAAATTAGAGCTACATTTAATGAAACACTTCAGGATTATTTCAACAGTTAATCAGACAGTTAACACAGGAAGAGCAGCAACCAACACATGTAACTCTCAAGCAATCCAGCACAGCACGTCCATTCAGCACTCAAGCACACTGAAGTGTGCAGCCATTTGGGTTGCGTGGGCCAAGCAGGAGATTTGAGAACCAGAGATGTTAAGAAATGAGGTATTACAGTATTGCACAGCTGCTAAGGATACAGGAAATGCAAGGTTACGCAGATGGGAATCAGAAATGTGGGAGGGTATTCAACAGAAATAGGATGGAAATCTGAAGGAAAACTGGCAACATCAGTCCCACTGTTCACTGGAAAACCCCCACTGCCTTTGTAACCAAAATGCTCTTCCTTTACATTCTCTAATTAAAATCCTGTTAACTCCACAAAACAGACTGCAAAGCAAGATTTCAGGTACAGGACTAATAAGATCGTTTAAAAATTAAAGATCATGCCATCCACCTTGTCATACCAGAACTAGAATCTGCAACCTCATACAAATTAGCAAGGTGAGCAAACCACTTTATTAAATTAGTTTCATTGTCTGTGGAATAACTGCATGTACCAGAGGAATGTTTAATAATTACCACCAGTATTTAAAAATGCATAATTATTGCTCAGAAAATATTTGAAGGTTCCAAGATAAAAGGTGTTAAGAAGTTGTGTGTATTTTAGAATTTTGCACCTTACCTTTCAGCACTGAATGCAGACTCTGTGTCGATGTATATAACAGCCCCATCTAGTCCTCCCATGCTTACAGGCAGTGTAGCCAGAACACTTAACATAATACAAAATTGGGTTTTGCCACAACCTGGTGGGCTAGTTATCTGGAAGGAAAAAGATTAGCAACATAACATTCATTTCACCATACTTCTACTTTTGTCTAAGTCCCATCAGCCAGTGCTGCCCCAAATCTGCTCTTTCAGTTACCAAAGGAGACAACAGCCATGAAAAGACAGAACATAGCAGTTACTCTTGGATCTGTACCTTGCAGACAAATTCAACTCCTGTAGAACAAAAAAAAGCTTTTCAGACAGAGCATTATGCTTATACTTTCTTTGACATTATTATTACCTTTCAAATTTGAGGTCCCCTACTCTCCCCCTCACCTCACCAGATCTTCCCTAGAGACACCTAGCTCTCTTCCATCTCTCCCTGTGCTACCTTCTAAAACAGCAGAATTAAAAGAGTCACAGTTGACATTCACATATCATCAATGGCTTTTAGAGCTGAAAACCAAGTCCAGAGCTATTGAGCTCACAGACATAAACATCTCCTTAGAAATCATCATTACCTTGGTAAAACCAGGTCTCTCCTAGAAATCACAAGGATAATTGCTTATATCCTATAAAGAATGAATGTTCAATATGAATCACATATATACATCAGACAGATTTTATCTGCCCCAGAGACTACACTCTGCACTATGCAGCGTGTGTTTTCTCATTGATGTTAACTCCCTATTACCGTATTTCAACACCAACACCATTCAATGATCCAGACCAGATCCCCAAAGCTTTCACCTGCGCTCACTGAAAGCCCCTGTTGTGAGGCAGCACTCAAAGAGAGCATGCTCAGCTTATAAGAAAAGGTTCCAGCATGATTTTGAGGATAAAAAGGATCCACAGAACACACTGTTTGACGAGATCACCAGTTTCTGATGGCAGTATTTTTCTACTAGAGATGGCACTCTGCTGTTCTTTATCCACTGCAGATCTTCCAGAGACTGTGTCTGAATGCTGGGCTCTGTGTTCAGATAATTGCAAGTTCATTACTGCTACAGGGGGTCTTTGAATACAATATCACATTGTCACTGCTTCTGGGAAGGGAGATGAAGAAATAGTAAATACTAGGAGCGCCAAAAACTAGCAAAAATAAAGTGACTCTAGACAGTGAAAACAGAGTGACTGGTTCATTCTTATCTTAGTAGCAACAAATTAATAATGCAAGGTGTAAAAGCAAGCCTCTCCAGGTAAGATGAACTGTCAAACAAAGCACGCAGTCTCAAAACACCTAGTACTGCCAGAAAAAAGGCCTAAACACAGAGCTGTTGTCTCTAATTTAAAAACTTTAACTTTTACATTTAAAATTTTTATAATAGACAGACACTCAAAATCAAACTGATTTTTGAGACTACATGCACGATAATTTGGTCTCAAGCACAAATACTTTCACCAGAAGATATTACAGTATTGCTATGGTTTTGTTTTAAGCAGTAGCAGCATGACTTGAAGCACAGAACATTTACAGGGAAACACTCAAGGATCACAGTAGCTACAGTTAACAGTTGGTTAAAATCACTTTAATCACTTTTGTCTTTTAACAAGGCCTGAAAGTTAAGCTATATCAATCAATCTACTTGAAGCTTTAATACAAGAGAAGCATTAAATGCTTTATGTTTAGAAGCACACACTGCATTTGGTGAATTACAGATCAGGAATCAGTAATTAATGCAATTATCTGTTCCCCAGCCAGTGCACTTAAATTACAAACTATCACATCAGCAATATCTGCTACAATTTAATGTGAACCCAAAGCATATATAAAAAGTACAGAGGCAATACACATTCCTTAGACTGTGATTGCCAGTGAATCTCACCAGTGGTTTCTTGTTAAAAAGAGGGGAGGCCATCAATCCATTTTGTGAAATTAAAATGTTTGGACAACTGTGATGATACTTCATAAAATCATTTGTAGTTTCAGCCTCGCCTGGGAGGTGCATGGACCCAACATCCATTTCAGTGGCTGACACAGAAGCCAATTGAGCAGAGATGCTATAAAAACGTCCAAGGATATGAGCATCATATCCGAGAAAATGAGGGAACCTTGCAGTACAAGGAAGCAAGCCAATGGAGCAAGAAAGGATTTGTATTCCCAAAACCAACAATACTTCATGTTTAATCTGCATTCCTTTAAAGGGCCTTAAAACAGGCTTTTAAATAATCTACAGTGAAGAATTTTACAAAACTACAACATTTTATTGTAGTTACCACTGGTTCAGCAAGTGTTTAGAACAACAGGATCCTACTTGAAATTCCTCTAATAAATTTAAATTAAAGGTCTGGAAAAATTTTGTTTGGTTTATTTTACTCTAAATTTGCTCTGAAAAAAAAAATCACCCAGATAGAAACATGAAGACCACAACAGTTCTTTAAAATATATTTTATTAGGCAGAGATAAATTATTTTTCAATAAGTTATATACTATTTTCTCTGGCCCATCTGTAGGGTTTGAATGAAAACACAAGGAGCTAATTCTTCATCTACCAGAAGATTAAACTCTTCAATATTCAAAAAATGAACTATTTTAATTCTTCCTCATAAAACTTGGCCAAAAGCTCTGACCACAGAATTTCAGCTATGATTTAGTCTCCAATTTAAAACCCAATAATGGCTTGGAAAAAAATGGCCTGAGACAGTGTAATGCAAATCAAATCCCTCTGGCGCTCAAAAAGAAAGGAGATTTGGCTATAGAAGATACCACCACAAGTCTTAATCCCTCTGATCAGGTACTCAAGTTCCAAGTTTCCAGCCACCCTCACTGCTGGGTAAAGTAACAGAAGGACAGCAACTCAGCCCTAGCAGTCAGGAAGTAAATGCTGCATTCAGCATACTTTTGAAGAGAACTTTTGTCAGACTTTATCTGTCTAATTCAAAAATGCCAAAAGACAATCTACTTGTCGGTTATGTTCCAGTGAAGTGTAAAAAAAAAAGCAAATTAAAATTGTTAAATCCTCAAAGAAAAAAGAAAAAAAAAGAAAAATACCTGATAGTGTTCACAAGCTGCAGTAGAGCATAAAAGCAGCAGAAGCACAGCATCAAACCAGCTGCAGCAGTAACTTGATAGCTTTCTACTAAAATTTCATCTAGCAATCCTGATGAACAGTCAGTGCTGCCAACCTTTTAAACTACTTTAGATCTCAAGACTCTTGCAAAAAAGCTTTTTAAAATCCTTAGAACCAGGCTTTCAAAGAAAAGAAGATCAGTTTCTGTATGGTTAATGGTTATCTGCCTTGTCATTTGCTGAAAAACCCCTAATATGTGCTCCAACTGCTTTCCACACTTAGTACCTAAAAGGCAAATAAAAGGCAACACACTATTTTATTTTTTCTTGGACACATCTAATCTTTTGAGTTATTCAGCACATTTCTGGATCCTACCTAGTTATCTCTGAATGATTTCTGACTAAATAGTTATATCAGTCACCAACCAAGCCCAAGATGCAGGAGGAAGGGCTTGCAGTTCTGGTCTCATCCACTGCATGTCTTGTACAGATGTCAATATCTCCCTCCCTTGGTGAGATATCCCATTGTAGAGAACTGCACCAGGCAGGTCTTTTCATTTTTAAGCAAAACATCAAAGAATACAAAAATCACATTCAGAAGCTTTTCTCCAGAAGAAAAATTAGAAGTGCAATATTGCCTTTCCTGGTGCTGTGCTTTTCACTTACATTCAGATAAAAGTTTGTCCTATCTTTGAAAACACTCTCCCCGCAATTAACTTTAAATACAATGATACATAGGGACTATGACTATTCTTAAAATACAGTTATGGACAATTTTCTTATATTTAAAGGCTAAATATTATAACAAAACACTGGGGGGAAATATTAAAATTGAGTATTGTGATAATTAACCAGCTTAAGAAGTGTACAAAATATATAGCTCTGGAAAATTAGGCACTTACATTAACTTCCTGTAGAGCATTATTTTATATCATCTCAGAAAAATTGTATTTGACATCCAACTTTGAGATCAACTGCTTGCAGAGCTTACTTTGAAATTACATTTAAAACAAAACAAAACCAACATAAAACTTAAAGGTCATCTAAACTCCCCTACAACTTCCAGCATGTTAACCACTGCTTTTCCCAGATCTCCCTCCAGAGCAATGCCAAGAACATGGCAATCAGCAAGCCTGAATTCTATTACTGCTCTAGAGCCATTCTACATGGTCTTCAGGCCAGAACATATCAGCCAGACTGCACTGATTGCTGAATGACAGCTCCATTTAGGATTAAGAACAAAGACAAATAATTATGACACTTATCTGCAGCCTCATAAATTAACCATGTGGCTCTTAGGACCCAAAAGGATCGCATCCACTTGTTCTTTTTAGCAGAAATAAAAAAATCATATTCAATATTCCAAATATTTGTGCACCACTCCCAAGCCGGTCACAAGCGCAAATACAAATCATCCTATCACAGAAAAGACACATCTCTATCCTATTTCTTGATCCTGCCTCTGCAGCAGTGGCTCTGCATTTCAACTAAAAAAGCACAATTCAGAAGTTCATGCAACATAAGCAAGTGAACAGCCATTCCCTGACTCCAGTAAGGAATGGTCAGTGGACCACTCAGAACTCCTGGGAAGCTAGATTGTAGCTGCAAGCCAGCATCATTTCTTGTCAAACATGGACTGTGCTATTTCATCAGCTGACCACATGAACCATAATCCATAAGAAAAGACAAAGTCCAACCACTGATTTGCTGATGAAAAAAATATTTTTAGGAACCAAAAGCTCAACTCCTGCTGAAGGCAATATGCTCAACAGCAGCACATTTACAATCTCAGTATTACATGTATCATGACTACATAAACTTCCTACTATATAGGAACAGCTCTTCTTCAAAGAAACAGAATTCAGAAAGTTGTTTCTCCCAGAATTTAAAGACCTGGAGTATTCACCCCAAGTTCTTCTGACCTAAATTTCTTATAGTAAACTGGCAACAAAGTTCAGCCTAGATATAAAGAAATTTTAATTCTGACAGATCAATTTAAGTTCATGGATGCATTCTTAAACATTTTTATGGTGTATGCATATTCCATGTATGGTACATTGTCTGCAAAAAGAAATACTAAGAATCTTTAAAAATTAATAGGCCCTCATTATATAAGAGATCCTAGAGCAGAAACTGTTTAGTTTCAACTCAGTGTTGCGTAAACTCTAGTATGTTTTAAATCACTGTTGGATTTTGTAAGTCATTTCTTTTAGAAATCAAAACCAATCTAGCTTGATTACAGGATGTGAAAAAAATGTATTTTCTTCATAGTAAGATTTTTGTAACTTCTTATTTTTATTCCTCTATTGTGAAAATTTGCCACAGTAGACAAAGAAAAGCACTCAGCAAGGCCTGTTCTCATCCAAATATTTTTGTCTATCTTGTGTTTGAAGCACCTGACACAAGACAGAGCAACCTATCTGTGAGTTTGATTTCTAGGCAGAATGCTCAACTAAAGTTAAATATATTAAACCATCTACCTCTGTGAGGGATCCACAAGGCACTCCACCATGCAGGACTGTATCCAAACTATGAAGCGTGGTGGATAAAAAGGCTGAAGAAGGATTGGCTGACTTCCTTAGTTTCATTTCATAAGCCTACAAAAGGAGGGAAAACAGCAAAAGAAAACAAGCAGATCAGAAAATGCTTTTTAAAATAGAAATAGGAAAATTGTATTTGCTTTCAACAACCTAGCATGACTTAACACTCGACAATGAGAGAAGTACTGTTATATTCAGCTATAGTCTGCCCTTAGCTCATCACCCTTCCTTGTATTTTTATTCCATTTATAGCTCACAGAGTAAATTTAGGTCTTTTGTCTCTCCCTTACCACAATATTAAATAATAAGCCCTTAATCATGATGTGACAAAAGTTGTCTCTGCTCCTATTCAACCAGGTTTGTTTGCAACCTGTAAAATTCCCTGATCAACGTTCATTACCAATTTGCTAGCTTCAAATACATGCAGTAAAAGTCATACTAATACTTCTATTGCTCATTTTATTGCAGCATATTAGTGAATTCAAAGCCTCACAGAATTACTCCTATAATTACTATGCCAATTACACATTTGGACATGGGTTATTTTTGTAAGGAATAAAAAAGGGCCTGCATTGACTGAGGTCACAACTGTCTGTATCCTCTCTGTTCTAAAACACAACTTCTCATATGAATTTAAAAAAGAAAAGAAAATGCTGCCACTGCATTGCAGCCAACATGTTTCCTTCTCCCACCCTCCCCAGTTAGGCTACTGTAGCCTAAGGCACACTACAACTCATTTACATGGGTAGAAAAAGTCCTTAAGAAATCATTTTCAGGATCACTTCAATTCTTGGCACCACTTTTATACCTAAAACAAATTTATACCAAAATTCTTATTATTTGCTTGTAGTAAAAAAAAAAAATTCTTAGCTGCAGGATACACGCTATAAGCAATTTTTACATGCTGGATTGGCAGAGAGTATCACTTATTTCCCTACTGCACTCAGAACTGATGCTGCAAGCCTGAACAATCTCATGGGGCTGTAATACCTAATAAATAAATGTAACTGTATCAACCTAGAGTGCAACAAAGACCTACATTTAAAAATAAAAACATTATGCCATTGTGCAGTAAAACCGAGACAAGCCTCCCAGCTAAAATTATGAGTGACAAATGTTCAGTTTTTTGCCAGATATTGTATCAAAAACAATATCAACACAAGCACACTTACTGTCTGCATTTTGGGAGCACAAGCTCGGCTGACTTTACAGAGAAGCTTCTGCACCTCATAGTAGCTCTGTCCCGTCACTTTCATGAGCTCCAAGAGGGAAAGACATAAGAAGTCCTGAAAGAGTACAGAGCAATTCAGAGAGCTCAACCTAGAAATCTAGGCTGGACAGTAAACTGATGCAATTTGTCCAAAATTAGTACATATTCATGAGGTTTAGCAACTCTCCCTTCAAATACTTTTACACATTGCTGAGGTCCCCTCTCAGTCATCTCTTCTGGAGGTTGAACAGGCCCAGCTCCCTCAGCCTTTCCTTGTAGAAGAGATGTTTCAATCCCCTCTTCATCTTCAAAGCCCTTCACTGGACCAGCTCCAGGACCTCCCTATCTCTCTTGTCCTGAGGAGCCCAGAACTGGACACAGCACTCCGGGTGAGGCTCACCAGGGCTGAGCAGAGGGGCAGGATCCCCTCCCTCAACCTGCTGGCCATGCTCTTCCAATTGCAGCTCAAGATCCCATGGGCCCTCTTGGCCACAGGGGCACACTGCTGGCTCAGGCTGTTGTCCACCAGGACCACCACTCCTTCTCCACAGAGCTGCTTCTGCGACCTCCCTACCTCCACAGGGACAGCAAGTATATAAAAGTTTCAATGTTTTTCAGTTAGGCATCCATGATTTTAAAGCTCTATTTTTACAAGGCAGCAGGCCAGATAGAGTCTGAAATGCTCCCTACTTTGTAAAAAGTAACGCTCCCAGTTTAATTAAACTGCCAAAAAGTGAACTCAGCATGCATTAAAACAATACAGTCACACACACCAAAAAAAAAAAACACCAAAAAACAAAACACCAACCTACAAAAAAAACCAAACCTACACCCAAAAAACCCACCCCCCACAAACAAAATAACTCTTTCACCTGACAGGTGGTGATCTGATAGCGACTCAGCCTCTCACACATTTCCTGAGACAACTGTGCTCTTCTTAGCTTCTTAGCAGCCATGCTTCCCAATCTACAAGGCAGACAAAAAAATGTTTGAAAGATGATTTGAATATGACTGTGTGGACAATTCCACTAACTCCCTGCTAAAGAACACATGATGTAATGTGATACAGATTTCCCATATAAGTCTGTGTCACATTAAATTATATTACCAGTCTGAATACTTAATAATCCAGTCTGAACAGTTTTGTTAAACTACATCTCGTATTTGACCGCGTATGAAAACATACCAGTAAGAACAGCAATGTCAATAGGACAGCTGTTGCTGGGACATAAGAAAACTAGAAATTACACAGTCATAAGCTGAATGAGAACTCTTCATGCTATATTGCACTGGCAAGAAATAATTATCTTTGGATGTCTGAATATGAATTGTAGAGCAATCTCAGCAAGCATTCAACTCTACAACACACACTGCTGGAATACAACACTCAGTTTTGGGGACCCAGTGACACTGAATTCTACTGCACAAAATGCTGTCCAGCCCAGCACAATCCAAAGCACACACATACGTATGCTTGACCGTGTCGCTGTTTCACACGTATTATTTAGTCAACATTCCTAGTAATAACTCATACAAACATACAGGCAAAACAAAGGCCTTTGTAACGTAGCAAGCGCAAATATCGCAAACGTTTGCCATAACAGAAAACTGCTACAACTTTGCAGATGCACAGGCCCCCACATCTTTACAAGGTGGAAACTTTATTGCCCCATCTACAAAATTCTCCTTAAACCGGAAGGAACCCCAAAGTTCCAGGCCCCCTCCGCAGCTTCAGCCTGAGACACGAGGATGCGCCTGCAGCCGGAGAACCAGGCCAGCCCCCTATGGCCCCCGACAGCGAAAACCGCGGGCACCACAAAGCCCGCTCCCGCCGCAAAGCGGCCTCACCCCGGGGCTCGGGGCCCCGCCGCAAAGCAGCCTCACCCCGGGGCTCGGGGCCTCGCCGCAAAGCAGCCTCACCCCGGGGCTCGGGGCCCCGCCGCAAAGCAGCCTCACCCCGGGGCTCAGCGCCGGGCCAGCGGCACCGCGCTCCCGGCAACTTTTCAAAGGCACGGGGCCGCCGGGCAGGGCCCGCGCTCGCGATTGGCTGCGCGCGAGGCATGCCGGGAGCTGTAGTTCGCGGGAGCGCGCGTTGGTGATGGCGGCGGCGCTGCCCGGGGGAGTGTCCGTGTGCGCCCGCTCAGTCAGGAGAGCGCTCTCCTTTGAGGGCCCAGGGGGCTGTTCAGTGTTCTTTCCACCCGTGAACGTGAGCGGCCCCCCGGAGACGGGAGCCTTGCACGGCGCTCTTGTGCTGTAATATAGGAACTCCTTCCGTCCTCTGCACAAAAGCGTCTACAAAAGCCGAAAGTGTGCAGCATGGAGAGTGCCATGCACGCGGTCAGTTGTTAGTAAGGAATATTGGAATTACGTCCTTGTCTTCATATTTAGGGCTCACAGACACCTGGTCTGCTGCCAGCTGTGAGAGAAATGCCCCATAATGTGAATCACGGAATCAGGCTGGAAAAGAGCTCTGGGGTCATGGAGTCCAACCTATGACCCACCACCTTGTCACACCCTGGCCCTGCGTGCCACGTCCAGTCTTTCCTTAAACAACTGCAGCGACAGTGACTCCACCGCCCCCCTCGGCAGCCCATTCCAATGCCAAATCACTCTTTCTGTGAAGAATTTCCTCCTAACATCCAAGCTAAACCTGTCCTCTCTGTCCTCATATCCTGTTGGCTACCTGGGAGGGGAGGCCACACCTCACCCGGCTACAGCCTCTTTTCAGGTAGCTGTGGAGAGTGATAAGGCCCCAGCCTCCTTTTTGCCAGGCTAAACAACCCCAGCTCCCTCAGCTGCTCCTCATTGAACTCAAGAACCTTCAGCAGCCTTGTTGCCCTTCTCTGGACACCCTCCTGTACTTTCTGAATCGAGGGGTTCAGAACTGGACCCAGTTCTCGAGATGTGGTTTCACCAATGCCAAATAGTGGAGAAGAATAATTTCCCTAGTCCTGCTGGTCACACTATTTCAAAGATAGGGAATTTCAGAAGGTAACAGGGAGAAGCAGTCATCAAACATGACTGGCATGAATGTCTATGGGGTGTGCTTTCCAACTCACTCTAGGTAATACTAGAAAGTATTGAACTTAGTACTATATATAAGTTATCTGCATAATCCTTACAGTACTAAAAAATAACCCAACTGAAGAAAAAATGGACCAAACTACCTTGGACATCTAACTGAGAAACTGAGCACTGGGAACTGCATGGCTGGGCTTTTCTCTATTCTGAAAAACAAATGCCACAGCGAAGCTGCAAACTACAGAACACTGCAGCCACTCTTCCAAGAGTCAAAACAGAAGCAGCAAGAAGCTATCTCAAAATGCCCAACAACCGTAGTGTCAAAAAGGGTCAGGGAATTCATGTTTTTTTCATACCTTGAAGGGAGCTTACATGCTCAGAGATGTCCAGAGGATTTAAGAAGCTGGGCAGGGAGTAAGCAGCCCATACAAGAGCAGCTCAGAGCTGAAGTGAAAAGGTAGCTGAACAGGGAGAGATGGCATGGAGGAAGAGCTCCTCCTAGTGTAGTCGGTCTTTAAAAGTTGACTTGAAAACTGTGAGTCACATTTGAGAAAAGCTGTCTAAGGAAAGGGAAAAGATGTCTGTGGCTGCAGTTTAGTTTCAGTGTAAAAAGAAGGACATGACCATAGTATAACTTGTCATGAACTACAGTTTCCTCCTCAGCACAGGGGTAGCAGAAGCCCTACCTTCCCTGCAGAGGAAAGGGGAGCATTGCCTTGATGACTTTTCTTTCCTCCCACAAACGCATCAGGGCTTTCCCTTCCCCTGCAGGCCAACAGCCTTCCTTTCCACCTTCTACACAAACAAAATACCTGTATTAAACAAGAGAACTCTTTTGGAACATTGAGCAAGGGAAGAAAATCTTACCAACCAAGTACTTTAGAAAATTTGTGAGCAAAATCCATACAGCCAGGGGCCTCTCCTGCAGTTCTTTGAATCGCATTTCTCAGAAATGTCATGACTGTTCCCCACTCTGCTTCACAGATATGCAGATACACCTTTAAACCTGCTGTCAAATAATTGTGCATCATCCTCTCCAAGCAACTCAAGGGAGAGAACATTCAGAGGATAACCAGAGATGTGCTCACATATGCTTAGTCACTGCCAATGTTCTCAAGCGGCAACACAGCAGGCAGCATCACAGCTTCCATATGTTTGACTAGGACAGTAGTCACTAGGGAATCAGGACACTCTGCCAACTGCTCTGCTCTGTGACCTTGGTCAAGCCCCTTGACAACAGGGTGTCTGTTTTCCATCTTGGCTTTGTTTTTCCCCATTTAGTCCGCTAACAGAGGAAGTAGTGCCAGTCCAATAGACTCATGTGTTGGGCATGATACAGCAGAGAACTGTGCTAGTCTAAGCCTTTCACTGCGTCTAGAACTTAAAATAAGAAAGGATAAGTAAAGCTAAGAGATGATTACTTTATAAGAACTGAGTTTCACCACATTAACATAAGAAGGTCATTTGATCTGGCAACACTGGAGGAAGAGTCACAGAAAGGCAGAAGTATAACAGCAACAACAAATGAGATCTCACAGAATCAAAAGGATCTAACATCAAGCACACCAATTAAAATTAAAAAGGGAATGGTGATTAGCTGTCTAAGGAGCAAGCAGAAAGGGATGGAGTCTGATTTGAAGGACACATGATTAAGTACTTATCAGTTCCTACCCAAATAAATACTCAGTAGTTAATAATTCTGCAAGTCCCTAGAATTTAAAAGATAATAGTAAAATGTTTCCTTTCTGGAGCAGATTCCACAGACAAGTTTCTTCCTCAAACCCAAGACAGTCTTTCGTGGGCATTTTCAGATAATAGTCTGCATTCTGGAAGATTTCAGATGATTCACGTAATTGCTAACACAGTGTCAGCTCACTGATACTGACTACAATCCTCAGGTTTATTACTGTTTTCCAACTATCAATTCTTTCCTTAAAATTAGCAGTGTTCCCCTGCTCCTGTGAAAATGTCTCCCCAAAAGAGTCTACTCCAGCAGAATATAGCAACAATTCTGACTCACAAGGGTAATCCAGATATTCAGAGCAATTCCCCACCTTATGCTTGCTGACTAGTGTCTAATTAGTCTAATATATTCTTATTCCTTGGGGTTACCTACTTGATGCCTACCACATTCTTTAATAGAAAGAAATTACCTGTGAGCTTTGGAGACTGCAAAACAGTTATAGAACAGCACATGCTTTCCTGGGATTAAGGTCCCAAGAGGCTGCTCAATAACAGTACACAAAGGAACCTCCAATGAATTATTCTGTCTGTGTCTGTCTCCCCAAAGGAGTTGGAGATTTACTTCCAATCCTTTGAGATTTCCCCTGTCAAAAAAAAAAAAGAAACTCGAAAGATTTCATAAGGAGGCCTGCACCCTGGTTGAAAACATTTTATTTTTCATGCTGTCCACACCAGCACAGCTTTAGCAAAGCCTACTTCAAGTTGAGATTTTGCCAGATGCATCTGCTCCAGGGATGGGGTGGGGGAAAGGAAACCGCCATTCTGTTGTTTCTAGAAGTTACTCAGCACTATTGCCATTGGCTATAATAAATTAGGAACAACAGACCTGTGAAAAAGTAACTCATCTTTTCATTTTGTCTTATTCTTCCCACTATGCCCCAGTCATCTGAACAATCTGTGGACCGGATAAATGCTTCTCCCCAAGAAATTAACCTTTTTTCTCCTGCTCAGGAAGGATTAAACCCAATTAATTATGAATCCTACTCAGGTATTAGTGCAGACCTGTCTGACCACACACCTTTACACCCAGGAAAATGAAGATATTTTTCCTTAGGACAGGCAGAAGGCATCTCTGTGTTTTCTGCCTATTCACACATGCTGCTGTGAATCCAGAATTATCCATAACCTCCAAAACTATTTCAGAAATATTCAGTAGCAATGCTTGCAATGCAGCTCCCTTTTTTTGAAAGGGAGCATCTGTACCTCCTACCCTTTTTGCAAAAAAGCAGACTGGCCACATTCACTGCTATTGCAGGCAGAAGGGCAGCCCCACCTGCATGTTACAGCTTTGAAAAACTCATCTGCATTTGCTTTCTGCCCAAACTACAACAAACAAATTGAGAGACTTCAGGGATTATTCCACTTTTAGCCTGTACTCATCTAAGAAGATTACCCACCAAGATCAGCTTCCTACTTCATTTAGCTTTTTCTGGTTAAAGGGACAGGAGGAGTCATTCAAGTCTTTGCAGTATTTATATTTCCCTGGTAAGTTTCTGTTTGATGAGAAGGCCATGAACTGATACAGCATCACCGTAATAGTCTACGCAAAGTTGCTATTACAGAGCAGATCTTTTTTCCTGCCTTGTCTTGACCTTCTGCTTACTGAAGTTGCTGTGGTTGTACCAGTAGTGATGTCTGCAATCATCAGGCCTGGCCACTCTCAATACAGATTTTCCTGCAGTTTTTCCTGAGATACTGAGATAGACAAAGAAGTGACAAATATCACAGCAGGGGGCCTTTAGGAGCATTGTGACCCTTCACAGCATCCAGCCTCTATTTAGAAGATGCAATTAGACTAGAAAAATCAAAGTAGTGATTTTTCACAGTGACCAGTAGTGAAAGTGCACTGTGTATCCCTTGTCATCAGAGTCAGACACCATGAAATTAGCACTGATGGTGCCTGGTTTTAGCAATTAGGGTAGGACATCTGTTGCTTTCAGGTGCAGCCCTCGCTCCATCTGTAGACTTCTTCAGTGGAGAAAAGAGACAACAGGAACCAGTGGACTCGACTGAGAGATGAGCTTTTTTGCTCTGACTGAGAGATGAGCTTTTTTGCTCAGACACCAGGACAGAAGAATAGATCTCAGACACTCATCTCTGTGCAGTTGCCAGAAATGAGGGAAAAGGAGTCCTCACTTTATGATGCTACAGATTGATTGCTCTGATAACCCAGCAGCTGATGTCAACCCAGTAGCTCTTATTTCAAACAACAAACACAAAAACCAGAGAGCAAACAAAGCCTGGAACATATCATTCCTTTAATTGTTTCGGTCTGGGGCCTTTGGCTTTTGCATGGTTTTCATTCTGCTTATTTTTAAAGCAATGAATGAGATCCCTATGGCTAGAACTACAAAGGAAACTGCTCCAGACATCCTCACCATTCTCCTCTAGAAGATGCTTTGGAAGTGTTTCCAAAGGTGGCCAAGTGGCCTGGAAGACAGAACACACCACCAAACCTGGGCAGAGAGAGCAGAAGAATGTCTCCATGGCCACAGTATTTGTGCTTGACAGTTTTCTGCTTGCCTGTGAAAGAATGAGACATCTTCACGCCCTGCAATTGGATGTTACTCATGCTCACACACACCTACAAAGAACTCAGCAGTCTCAAACAAGATCAAAACACAGACCCAGTGTCCTGTGTCTTAACAGTGTTGGAGAACAGATGGAAGATATCTCTTAGTGGATAATTACAGAAGATTTAACCACAGAGGAAAGAAGAGATCAGGTTAATTCTGTGGTGATTATTTTTTTACCTTGAAGCATGACACTTCAATAATATATGCAAATATCACCCCAGTACTCCAGCACCGCAAACTCAATTACTATAGAGAGTATCCAGGCAAGCATGTTTGTCACTCAGTGTTTGGGTACAATGCTATTGCTGAGATCACATCATCCTCACCCTGCACTGACTGTCCATGACAAATTGATTTTACAGAGCCATAGATATTTTTTAATTTAAAAAATAGCAAATTGTAATTTTTTTTCTGCAAAAATTGCTGCAAAAAAACCTGCAGCAAATTGTATTAAATTAACTATGCAGCAAATTAAGCCTATACTTAATTGAAGTAAAATAAGACATTTGTACAGCTAGAAGCTGAATGCATGATTAGCTGTTTTGCTGAGCAAGGGTCCTATTAATTGTCTAATAACTGAACTTTTGTTTCAGTGGTCTTTAGGGCAGAGGCTTATAAATCTGCATGAAGCATCAGAGTCCAGTCCAGGTCAGCCACTGAAGGAATATTTTCCTAGACCTCAGTTTTCACACCAAAGAGGCAAAGGGTATGAAATGAGAACACTCTCAGCCTTGCAAAATAAAATGCGCCATAAGGAAGGGTGCCACTGAGTTGACAGAAGATGGAGACATCCTGCATTCATCACTGCCTTTCATCAGCTGTGCTGTCATGGCATCAGTAGGGGCAGTTGTATCCTGGGCTGTGTGACCCAACAGCCATATGGTACCAAAATTCAACTGGCTCTCATTCAGCTTCCACTGGGAGCTGTGTGTTTCCCTGACCTTGCAGTGGGAACTCTCCAAGTCACATACAAAGGCCAAATTATTTTTTAAAGCCTCTGATTTGAGCTGGCTTCACTTTAGGGCTTCCAGCTTGAAATACTTTCCTCCCCAGGGGTGCACAGCTGACATACTTCTAACTGGAGCCATCTGAAGAGAATCAGGAGAGAAATCTCCCATACTGGTAAAACTTGAGTCACTCTAAATCTATGGTCACTTTTCAAATATCTAGGCTTGAATGATAAGATCAGGAATGTAGACAAGTCATCACAGCTGGGAAATAGGAAGATGAGCAAGATGACTTGTTTGTCTTAACTCTCAGTGTTATGTTTAAAATATGTCAGTATTTAAATATATCACCCGACTTCCTTCTTACATTGGTGAGGACGCAGAATGGGATCAGTGAAGTGAATAAAGTTACAGTAAATCAGGCTAAGAACAGAAGCAGTGGTTTGGGTATTAAAAACATGGACCATAAACACATAGTTTTGATTGTTTCTTTCTCTCTGCCTTTAATCTCACTGGGACAAAAAGGAGCTGGGAGGGTGAATGAATGTCAGATGTGAAGAAAATCTTTGAGCTTTCAATTTCCAATGATAAACCAGGATTAGAATAGTAAAAAGCAGCAGAGGTCAGAAATGAGACAGAATGGAAAAAAAGCAACATTCACCCTCTTATTCCAAGGATAATGGTTTCAATCTGCTGTGTATGAAAAGAGACACTGGGAGAGAAAATCCAGAAAGAGCAGAATGTTTTATAGGTCAAGAGAGCAATACTTTTAATTGTACTAGACCTCTGTATGGTTTGCTGTGAGGTTTTGTGGCTGTAAATCTGCCATCCTACACCACAGTCTTGTACCTAAACCACAGAGAGAGTGCTCAGGCCCTACTTTGACATCTGGGAAGAGTCAGAAGATGAAGAACAATTCTGGAGCCATCCAGAAACCAAGACTTCTGTCTCCAACATCCCAGCATACCTGAGAAGGGCAGATGTTTGATTTCTGTTAGATTAAGCTTTTAGCTGGAGATTAAGCTTTGCTGTGGGTTAGCTGCTGATCCTTATTGGATAGTTTGCCTTTCTATCTGCCAAAAATGCCTAGAGTAACACACTGGCTTTTTTCATGCAGTCTGTCAACAATTGAAATAAACACATTATATCAAAACTATGTATTTTAAAAGAAATGAAAAAAAAATAGGTTGGTGTGGACAGGAATTCTCACAGTCTTTCCTCCCCACTGCTAATTTCCTCTGCTTACAAGTGCCTCCATTCCTCCTTCTGCCTGTTCAAAACTTGAAGAAAAAAGGAAATTGCTGACACCAATTTAGCCACAAAAGTGTGGATATTGAGGGAATCCAAGAAGAGCAAGACTTTCTTCTTATACTCCAAGATGGGAAGACTGATGACTTGGTAAAATGAAATTTATTATCTACATTCCACCTCAGATACACTTCCTGACATTTATCATTTCTTGCACCTTTAACCTCTGTGCATGAGGGTAGAGAGGACATAGTGGGGCAGTTCATGTTTTTAGGCCAGCAGCACTGCAAATCCATACAGCCATACATGGCTCTGCAGGTTTTGGAGGGCACTTGCTAAAACCAGTTTCTTTCTTTTCTGCAGATTTCCGTACTTGAGGTAAATCCTGGTTTCCTTGGTTAATGTTCTTTCCTTACTAAAACATGGACATTTGAAGCAGCTTTGTCTGAGGCAGCCTGTCTGAGGCAGGATTTAGTAATAAGTGAGGTCTGTGTTCCCTTTGGTTCTTATCCAGTCTTAATGATTTCACCATTCAGTGGGCATAAAACATTCCCTCTGTGATTTAGTAGCATTTTACACAGAGCCTGCAAGCATGAGACGCAGAATTACAAAGAAATTAGTCCAGACTAAAGATACTACCTTTTCCTTTTTTTCAGGAACCAACTGTAGGAAGGCACATGTCTCTGCTGGTGCATGCTTTTGTCTTGCAAGCAGCTGGGCTGCACAGACACTCCTTGTCCAGCTCCAGCACCTGCCAGAAGCTGCCTAAGTACCACCTGCCTGTGCTGGGCCAGGCTGGTCCCAGAGACTACTGAGCACCCTGGCTATGAGCTTGCACTGTGGAGTGCCTGTATCTGCAATTAAGTTGTACTGATACTTACAGATACTTCAGGACTGGATTTTAGAGGGGCTGGTGTCAAAGTTTGGATTGCTAAATCTCATGTCACTTCTTACTCTAGTAGGCCTTCCTCAGTCTTAATCCTTCAATATAGAAAGCAGATAAATTACAGTCATGCAGGATTAGGAGTGGGGAGCTTCGTTGTAAAACCTCATTAAAACATCTCTGTCTTGTCAGTATGTACAGTGAGAACCCCATGAGGGCTTTCATTGCATCTTTGGACATAATTGTCTCCCTTGCATGGTCTTCTGAGCTGGCCAGCTAATGATTTCCTTGGCCAAGATATCTGCATTTCAAGAACACCATACTGTGACAAAGTGCCCATTTCTGCCTGCCTTTACAGAAGCAGACAGTTTTTCCACACATAAATAACCTTTTAACAGTTCAATGAGTAATTGCTGCTCCTCTGCTCAGGCTCAGCCCCAATACTTCGGCTGCAAGGTGGAGCAACAATGGGGATACTTGATCAATGCTATTGTTATAATAAAAGCTATCCCTGACAGAGCTGTAGGTAAAATATCTCTTGGGAGCAGCATTTCCTGCTGAATCCATATAGAAGGCTTGGCAGAATGCCCTGTGCTTTTCAGATATTTTTGCTGGTAACAGAAAAATCCTCCTACAGGGCTGTAGAGCCAGCCCCCTAAAGCCCTTGACCCTGAGTGTGTAATCTCCCTGGAGACTCAATGCACATGAAGAAACATAATCTTCTTGAAGCATCTGCTGTCTGTATTGTGTTAAAATATGACTGGGATGCAACTGTCGAATCTCCAGCTCACTCACTGCAGAATCCTTTACAGGGCAATAAAAAACGCAATCTCTCTCTATTGCTTTAAGGAGGGGTATTTTATTGTGGCTGCAACCTGAGAAGTTTCTGCATCCAGCAGACATTTCACATGCTTTTGTGTCCTGGGAAGGTAACAGCACACAACAGATGGGAAACAGAGCCGTTTCGCGAGGTCACGGTCATGGCATCACGTGCAAATCCTTTGCCCACTGGGACCTCGTGGCGCATGAGCTGTGCTGGGGAAGCCAGGAAGAGCTTTCCTGCTTGCTCAGTGACAACTGGCAAGGAGGCCTGGGAGGACAGTCTTGGCAAATGGATCAGTCTGACAGATCAGCTTTCCTGCTGGGCCTGAAAGGGAAGGAGAGATGTTTCTTTTCATAGAAGACACAGAGAAAAGGGGTGTCTCCTGTTTTTTAGATTTCTTTATATATTTTTCTGAGCCAGTTGAGGACTTGGTCTCTGCTCTGAAGACATGGGTGTAGGGAGCAGAAAAGAGTGCTTTAAATATAGACCTAGCAAGGAAAGAACAATCAATATGGCTTGCCAATAATACTCAGAATCTGCTCTTGTTTCAGTTTTCTGTATTTTTTTTCAACACTGTAAACTCATCTCCTTGACATCTGCCCCGTCCTTGCTCTCAGTCTCGGTTCTCCCTTCCCCCACTTCTCCCTTTAGTGCTGGTGTCCTCATTTCCCCTTTTGTACATATGACCCTTTCACTATGCAGGGATTAGTATCTCGCTCATAAATATGTGAAATAGATACACAGCTGATTTAATTTGCTGGGTTTTGTAGGGCTAGTGAGACAGACTGGCATGGGGAGAAGGGTATTTTCTAGCAGGTCAGCTGAAGAAAACATCTCGGGTGCAGGATGACTGATGTGAAACACCAGCACCAGTCCAGGAGGGAGACCTCAGGGGGCAGAGAGAGGGTAGTAAAACATAAAGGCTAGGCAAATATGGAAGAGCAGAAGACAAAGTCAAAGATGTCTTTCTCATTTGTTATGTATCTTCCAGGGAGAAATGAGAAAAGTGGGGGACATGAGAAGAAAAATGGGGCCAGAAATCCACCCTGACTGCAGCGGTTCAAGTTGTTGGTAACTCATTCAGGAGGAGATGCCAGAGTAGCCAAGAATAACACTGGTCTAGTGAGACGGTGGCAAGCTAGGAGGGAGGCAGAGGTCTGGGACATGGGGAGGAGATGGCAGTAAAAGCTGTGTTACTGGATGGGGGTGCCCAGACTGGGCACCAGTGCTGATCTGAACAGGGATTCCTGAGGAGGGGGAAGAGTGGCCGTAAGGAGGTGACAACAAAGAGCTGGAGGTAACAATGCTGTGAAGCCCCAGCCAAGAAAAAATTGTCAAGTGGCAAGGTTTAAGTCACCAGATACAAAACAGGAAATAGAGATGAACACTACAGCCCTAACAGGCAATAAGACCTTGCCAGGAGGCAGCTAGTGAGGCAGAGAGGAAGGACAGGATGGGCAATGGAAGATAAAGCAGAGAAATAAGATTTAATGAACCATACATGACAGCAGTCAAGGCCAGGCTTACTGCTGGCTTTGCCAGCAGCCATAAGGTTGCAGGCAGCCTTGCTGGGACAGTGTAACACCACAAGCTTCATGCTGGGTGCATGCCCAGAGGTCAGTGGCCAAGACAACTGCAGCCTGTGCTGTTGTTTGGAGATGTCTGTGCTACTTTCAGCAGTCATGCAGCACAAAGCCCTACCATGAGCAAACTGCTGGGGGCCATGCTGCCCTTACTGCAAGATCAAAGGACAGCTGTGCTTTGTCATCACACTTATCAACCAAAGTATCATTATCATTACCATGCTAACTCCAGTCAGGCCCCGCTGAAGAGCCAGTTCACCATCCAGTGACATTAAAAAGCTGTTTTGCTAGAGAATGCCGGCATCTGGCTAAGGTGGACACCCGTGCCCACCTGAAGAGGAGTCACACAGAGGAGGCTTCTAGTGTGCCACAAGCCATGCTCCACTCTGGTGTTGCTGGCATGCTCAAATCTTAATCAGGGATTTGCCTTCCTGGATGGAAATCTGATTTCATCAACAGAGGTATCTCTTGGACATTTTGGTCAAGCCCTTTCACTGGTGGAACAGAGCTGGGATGTTTACTCTTATCCTTGAAAATTTCAAGAAACTTTTTTTAATGCTTACTCTCTCTGATAACTTAGCACTTACAGATCCGGTTAGGAACATGCTTACATCAATGTGACAACAAAAGCACAAGGCCTGGCCTGGACAATTTGCAATGTGACTGAGATTGGAGACAGCACACAAAGCCAGTGGCCAAAAGATGGAGCAGCAGAAGAACAGGACGTCTAGGATCAACATTGCAGCCTGGGTGGGAGTACTTTTGGTTGATACCTTAGCTGAGAAACAGGAGTGGATGGGATGGGTTTGACTCAGCAGGGTACACACTGCTCTCCTGAGCAATAGTAGAGTGCATACAGACTGGAAGCCAAACCCTATCAAAGGAACCAGAAGGTCCCCAAGTAATAACTCCCCTTTTTATAAAGATGAAGCAGGACAGTATGGTATGTTTGCCTTAATCTGATTTAAACACCATATGTTAAACATGTTTAAAAAACCTAGGCCTAACTTCCCTCTCTGAGCCGACTGCTCATTGAGTAGAGTCTTTCATCCCCTGATACATCTAACTGAGGCCATACCAAAGCACACAGACATGCAGCTTGCAAGGTCATGAACATCCAATTTAACCTTCTTCATATGTATGTGGGCTTTATATTGGATATTCTGTGGATTTTATCAGCTCAAGAAAGTGGCAGTGAGTGGGCAGCTAAACAGGGGATGGCTGTTCTTTGCTGGTAGAAGTTACAGGTCATGTATGCCATCAGCTATGTTTGTGCATTTAAACACACTCACTATGAGTATACACATTTATATGAAGGATGAGGTGAAACTATGAATTAGTCTACATTCACCGAATCTCATAGAGATTGACCAGAGAAGCTTTTTGCTGAATTTAGCCATGAAAACCTGTTGTGTACCATTGTGTGGAAAGTAGAGCAAACACACTGAACAGTAATTTCCTACTTCCTGCTGTACTTGTGCCTGAAGGCAAGTGTGTAAAATGTTTTCTGCTTTTCAAAGCATTGACAACTGCAACTGTTGGGGGCTTCAATGGAAGGTACAGCTCATCAGCAAATACTTAACACAGCATTTTTGTTCAATTGCCAAAGGTGGCGTTCAGACTTGGGCTAGAGGAGCTTGGGTACCTGTCACTGCAGCATGGGCTTACAGTGTAGATAAAGCATGAAAAAGGACAGGATACCCAAAGGAGCTGCTGGAGAAAGAGAAGCAGTAGGAAGAGCTGTGGTATCAGATGAGTGGTCTGACAACAGAAACAGCATCACAGATAAGCTCTGCAGTAACTGCAACACGAGCTGATAGAGCAGATGGTCACCTCAGTTTAGCCTTTAACATAGCTTGTTGCCCCTAGCAATATTTACCCAAAAGTACTCTACTGATGGAGAAGGGATTATGTAGCAGACAGAGGGAATCAGTCCTATTTTATACAAGATACTGGGCTGCCTATCGGCTCTGACAGTCCCTTCACGTGCTGGCTTTGACTTGGGCAGACGGAGCAATGTCATGATAATGCACAATCATTTCTGGGACAGCTTCACATGGTGGGAACCAGGTAGCACTTCCCCAGTTTCCCAACTTTGTCGGAATTTTATTAACTCACTCCACAAATCTGGAAACTTGTTTAAGAGGTAGTGTTAAACTCCCTTTTCTCTTTCTGAAATGACCTTTTGGGAACTGTCAGGACATTTTCATCAGCTCTTGATCAGTGCTATCAGTTCTGAACCATTTCATAATTCTTCAGAAGCAGGAATTATTTCATTAGTTTGTGAAAAGCTCAAGGATCCTTCAGTGAAATGTGAAAATACTTTTATTCTCATTCTCAAAATACTAAGGTAAAGAACCACACTGAAATAGCAATATAGAAATGTTGCAAAGGTGATTAACTACAGTGGAAAGCAACATTCTTCACTGGAAAGTGTCCCATATTTGAAAGGCCAGACATCTCTAAGCATATACATATCTCACCTATTTAATAAATATTGTCTGAACTGCATGTTTATGTATTTTTATTAAAGAGAAAATTGCTTGTACTTCCTCCTCTTTCTTCTGCATTATAGCATTAAAGCAGGATCACATGCCAAACAACAGTATAAACAAACAGCATCACCAGATACTTAAGGGTCTTTAGCTCCTAAATTGACTAAAGCATAAATACAAACTGACGTCAAACATTTGGGATTACCATTTAAAAATTGCTATTTTCTGAGAAATTAATGAAGGCCATTCACATCAGAAAATTCAGTGCCTACAGTAGGAGGAGTGAGCTGCCCAGACTCCAGAGTAAGGAGTCAAAGAAATGGTCTGCATCTCTTAGAATAAAAACTACCAATTTGCTTTAGACCTATGAGAAGTGCCAGATACAGAGAATATAAAAAGGTTCTTTCAACCTAACTCTTTAATATTTGGGAGTGTCACCACCAGTCCTAGCTCTGCCAACATTATCAGCAGTGTTTTTATCACTCCCTCTACTCATCACGGTCCTTATACGATGGAAGCCCACCCTGGCTGTGGCCTGGAGCTGTACAGCACAGCCCATGCAATACAGAGTGCAGTTATGTGATAATACTGACCTGCTCCAGAGCTGTAAAAAGTCACCTTCCACATTTGGTCTTCAGGGTCTCAATTATTAACAGCTGAAATTTTAATCAAGTAAGAGAACAAATAAGATAAGAAGCAGTGATGAAGCTTATATAGGATCTCTTTCTCCCTCTTAAACATGGAATTAAGAGTACATTTTATAAGGTAAAATGAATTCCTGAGTAGGCGTTGCTACTATTTCAGGTCCTGAAGTGGTATAGCCAAATGGCAGCACACTCTGAGGTGTGTCTATTCTGCTTCTCAGCATGATTAACTCAGCAGGATGGACAACAGCACTATATGGCTTTTAAGACCTATATTGGCTTAATGAGCAGTAGCTTGCACATCCCAAGGTGACATATTTTTCCACAAAGTTGTAAGTTGGGAATTGCCTGGAGAGAATAGAGGACTGGAGATTTTGAACACTCCTTCTAGTTCAGAGTAAGTTCGAGCAATCATACACTCCGGGGCAAACAAACATTTTTGTTTCCACAAGTAGCAAAGATTTCAGTGGGAAAGCACAACTTTGAAGATGTGGTACCTTAGGACACAAACTAACCAGTGCATCCCCAGCCCCTGCCTAGGCCTTCTGTCAAAACAGCACCTTTTCCTTCCACATCTCTGCTAGTTGCCCACGGGCTAAAAGCAGATCAGGTGCTGGGGGCACTACCTGCTTCTGTAACTTCCCTTCTTGTTCACAAAGGTTTAACCAGTGGTCAAACCCTTGATGGAGCAAAACCTTGCCATCCTAGAAGATAATAAGCTACTCCACATGGTACAAATTCACTATGAGGTCTCTGGAAGCCTTGCTTGTGATGAATCTGAAGTTCAGAGACTTACAGCTCTTAAAATCAAAGTTGCCGTGCCCAAACAGAGACAGACCTGTGTTAGCATAAAACCTTGAGTGGTGCCAAGACCCCTGAGCAGCTTCAGAGCTTGCTCCATTTTCTGGGGCCGAAGGTGGAAGGAAGGGAATGTCCCTTCCCCAGCAGCTGGCTCAGGACACTCCAGGAGGAGTAAGAGAAGGCAGGTTCAAAGGGAAGCCATTTGCCAAACAAGGAAAATGCTCATCTGTTCTTACCAGCTCCGTGACCCAAAGTGGTGGTTTAGGTGCCAAAGCAGCTGGATAAGGTGACATGCATTACTAACAGCTCCTGGTTTGGTAAGAGGCCATATAAGAAGAAAAATTTTCTTCTACAACAGGGGATGGACCACAGAGGGATTGGGTAGCTGCCAGCATGCAGGAAGGAAGGGGAAGAGAGTATTCTCCCCCTTCAGTGGTTCAGCTGCACTTTGCAAGCAGAAGTGGAGGAAAAGATCTCAGGTGTGCAAGCCTCGTCCTTGAATACAGGGCAGATTGCATGTATTCAGGGCCTAGATAAATTAAAAGAGAAAAACATTTGGTTTCAGTTCACATCTTGGTTGTGGCTCATGTTTTATTTACAGAAAGGGCAGAAGTTTCCATGAGTGAAGAAATCCCCTTTCTTTCTCTGCAGGTTTTAGAAAACTAATCAGCAGCAGAGCTATGCTAAACTCAGGACTTCAGTCACCTGCTTCCTAATTCTCAAAGCAGCTAAAGCCTTGCAGTCTTGTTTTACCTTTTATAGTCACAGGATTACTCAAGCAAAATCTTGATTGGATTATTCTGCTTTAATTACAAAATGCACTCAGACCAAAGGCGCAATAGTACCTGGTACATATGTACACATTTCTCTCAATTGTAATACAAAAGACCAAAATGCCATCTGGTCCTGCTGTAGATCAAACATTCCCCTCTGGCAAGCTCTTTGGAGTATGAACAGATACCACAGTAATGCTTGAACTGCCTCTTGTGTGATGGACACCAGACTCTGTATTTATTTATCACACACTTTGAGATCCTTTAGGGTGGACTTTACATCAGACAAGTAAGAGAACAGATGCAAAACTGGAACACTGGGGAGTCCATATCCCACCACCCCCTGGAAAAGAAAGGCAGAGATCAGGGAAACTTTCTCTTTGCTGCAGTTAGGACAAGGCAGATAAATCACAAGGTTTTTTTATTGCTGGTGAACTCAAAACAGGCAACTTTAATCTACTGAGGAAGATACACATACAAACAAATGTTAGGCCTTGTGCGTTTTTTTTCTTCTTAATGTAAATGTCTCTTCAACTTCAGTCCAGCTCCCGAGCTCTCACTGAGCTGCCACTGAGATCCTGGTAACGTGCTCTGGGCAGTTCTGCAAGATGTTGTAAGAAGCATCACATGTATTAAAAAGGGAGATTTTGCAGAAAAGACAAAGCTTTGACAGCAGCCATGTTGCTCAGAAAGGAGAAGTCTGGCTAATCCTGCTGCATTAGGTATGTGGTATTATATACAATTAAATTATTTAGGAATTTGCCAGGTCCTTTTCTGTTTCTGGTGTGCAAGCTGCAAGTAAAGTGCACTTCTGGGTACAAATTACCACTCTATGAAGATGCAGTAGCTGGGTGGTACACGTCAGACACCAGTGGAAAGCAGACTACAACAGCTGTTTCAATGACACAGGCAGTAAGAACAATGCCCTAGGATACTAGATGCTGCTGGGAAATCCTTCCATATTTTGAGCAGTTAAATATTACATCACTCAGCAAAACACAAATTAAATGCATTTATATGGGACCTTCTTAAGTACAGACAATAACAGACACAACTGCTATTGCACACCAGGTTAGCTCTGCAGACAGCCAGTCCTCCACACCACACTGCTAACTCCTTATAACCTTTCCAAAGAGTTTTGTAACAGCTAAGGAGAAAGCAGAGATCCTAAGGATCTTTCTATAAAGCTGAGGGTTTTACATGATGTGGGGGTGGTGTAGGAGGCAACACAACACCACATTTAAGCTATGCTGTGAGAGGACAACCCAGCTTTAGACACTGCATTTGATGATCATGACATAACCAGGGCTAAAATGGTGGGATCCCAACTCTCATCTGCACCTTGCAATTCTTGTTCTGCTCCAGTAGAGCTCATCTACATTATCCCCCACACAAAGGTCTTTTTTTTTCTTTCATGTACAGTTTCAGGTGACTATTTTGCCTGGGTCTATACTCCCAAGACCAACAAGGCTGATAAACTACATACTGTTCCTCTGATTTCATAACACTGGCATCACAGCATCAAAAGAACTATCTGTTCAGTGTTTGTTCTCTTTTAATTTAATGAACTGTAAAAAGGGAACTCTAAATACCCACCTAAGTATTCTCAGTGATTTGGGATACATTGCATATCCAGGGCAGATTCGATTAACTCCTTGCCACCACAGTTTTCTTGTGTCCATTGCCAGCAATGGATGCCATATGAAAAGAGGAAGGGAAGGAATAAAATAATTGCTCTCTGTGTAATACAAAGAAGGATTAACACTGCCCTGTAAGAGCAGAACCAAGAAAAAATTCTACTCACAGGGCCAGCAGTGCTTTTCCTCTCAGGAATGGCTGCACCAGGGCAAGAGCAGGTTCATAGCTGAGCACCCCCTACCAGAGACAAGGGGCATACACAGAAATAGCCCAACTATTTCCAAAACAAGAGTGGAATCCTACAACAGATTTGCATTTCAAGCCAAATTATCCCTGGTACAGCTCTGCTGACTGTGGTGGAAGAACAAGAAAAATTAATTTGGCCTTATGGGACAACTCTGGCAAACCTTCCCCATCAATCAGTTCAGGAGTGAGACATCTGATAACTGGAAGTTCTCTGTTTCTTGCTAATTTCATAGGCCAAGTCTTAACAAAGTGATTTACAAACTTGTGGCTGCCACTATCAAACACCTTCCCTGCACCATAGCTGTCCTTGTTCTCCGTAAGTGTTCCCAACAGATTAAATTTCAAACTGTCCCTGGTGCAGGTAGGTCTATAGTGAAACCACACTTCACTGTGGCTTCACCCTCTACTGCTCCCTCCTGCTCCATTTCTCTACTGCTGCTCTCACATCCTAAGTCAAAGCCTCATTCAGGCAGAGCATGAAGAAGTGCATGCTTTTCAGAGACAGGTGTTTTGTTTTTTGTTGTTTTTGTTGTTGTTTGCCAGTGCTGAAGGAATACAGGAGTCAGTGCCAGAGGACCAAATCCTGGGTTAGCCACATGAAGGTTTTGACCTTCAAATACAATGGGCTGCAGCCAGACTAAGTCATTGACATCACCAGAAACAGAGGAATCCCTGGAAAGGAAGGCAGAAAAGTCTTGTGGGCTGTATAGTCTCTACAAGGTTTGCATGGCTGAGATGGGAGCTGGAATCTGCAGCAAGATCTGCTTTGGGGGGGACAAAGGAGATGGGAAGACTTGCACTATTTCTTGTGCCTTTTGCCAAGATTCAGATAGCACAGATTATGGTAAAATTCCCTTGGCAAAAAAAGGTCTTTTTAGAAAAAAAAGGAGAAAAAAAAAAGAAGGAAGAAAAAAAGAAAAAAACTTCTATTGAGTATCTGACGTATCAGGACTGAGATTTCAAAAAGTACAATATCCGTATAAGTTCAGCAAGATGTCCAGCACCAGATTATTTCATGGTGCAACAAAGAACCTGGGGAGAGGCCAGTGGGACCTGGTGAGGGGAACACCATCTACCTCCCCAGCAGATTGCCAGTCTTAGGTACTTCTCAACAGCAGATGGATTTTGCTTGTTCCTGCAGCATCTCAGGTCCCACGGGAGGTATTGGTTGCAAGCAAGCACCTGAATATTGCCTAATGGAGTAAGCCAATCACTAACTCAGCTGGCGTGTCCATGCCCATCCACTGATTAGGTGGGGTTTTTTAGGATGCATTTCCACCGTAGCATTTCTTTTTTCTTCTGTCTCCACTTTAAAGTGTAAGCAAAAGGACTGCTTTCATCAGTAATAAGTTAAAATCAGAAACGACCTAACTAACAAGTAACTGATATTGGTCCTTGGAGCCCAAAGAGTAAAATCCATAGAAAATCTACTGGTTCCAATTTTTCTGGTATATCCCATGCACACCCCCATTAGAAAAATGGGGTTATGAATCTTACACAGCAAAGAGCAGTACCTCAGAGCCAGAGCTGGCTGTCAGTGGTAGAGATCTGGGCTCTCTCAAATTGCTGAGTATGGCTCTAAGTGGCTGCTCAATCTGTCTTCACGTGGCCATTGGCCAAGGCAACGGGCGCGGTGGGGGCCCCAGGCTCGGCAGTCTCATCAAATCGTAAGCGCAGGGTGTTTCTGATCACCAGCTGCTCCATGATGAAAGAAGCACAAAACCATGGGATGGCATACTCCAGGGTGATCAGGCCCATGAAGTCAAAATCAAACTGGGAATAGTCCCATGGGCAGGCATTGAACTGGCGTAGGATGAGGCCAGTGGTGAACTCCCAGAGATAGGTCCACAGTGTGTAAATGAAGCAGCGCACTAAAATGTTACACTTGTCTTTGAGATACAGATACATCTTCTCCACAATGAGGATGGAGGTGCCATAGATGAAGAGTGCCCACACACTGGTAACACCGGGGAACTTCCAGTTGAAGTTGACCACAAACTCCCAGGCAGCTGTGAACATCACCTCACAGAAATAGCCGTGAATGGCGTAGAGGTACCATCGTGAGAAAGCGGTCAGAGGTTCTGCCGCAGCCATTCTTCTGCACTCACCCCAGCAACACTCTGAAAGGAAGAGGGAGAGAGAGGGAGAAAGGAATCAACAAGGATGTCACAAGTCCTTGTCCCCCAGATGGCAGCGCACAAATTTGTAACAATGGATAAATCTGAGAAAGAAGCGACTCTCATTTTCACCCAGCAGATTTTAAGTCCTGGGGGAAGGTGGCACCTTACAGGGCTCCATGACTCAGGATGGGCCTCAACAACATATACTGCTCTGCCTGAAAAATGGGATGCCACTGGTATTACACTGGCCATAAGGAGGGAGTTGATAAGTACAAGGGCTTTGCCAGGAGCAAGGCTGCCAAAGAATTTACTGGTTGCAACTCAGCAGAAAAATATAGTCATCCCACAAGGAGTACAATCACCTGTTTACTCTTTTCAAGAAACAGCACTATACCTTACTTTTTTGATTCTACTGTGGAATAGATTAATTGAACACAGCATTGTAAAACTGGGCCTTTCCAGCTGCTACCTACAGTCTCGATACCCAAAATGTTTACTGCAGTCTAAAACTGAGCTTTGATGGGAGCTACAGCAAGGGAACTGGAGGAGAAAATTCAAAGATTTTACACTTACATACACCATACCGTGCACTCATTATCCAACTGAACTTTTATTTTGCCTGTTGAAAAACTCATCCATATTATGGCTAGCATTTGTAAAATAATTTCCTTATGATGTCAGACTTCCTGATACCAAGTCAAAAAGCACAAGCTAGTTACTTATAATCAATAGGAAATGAGAACAAACTCTAATTGTCTATACAGAAAGAAATTGGTGAAGAATTTTTGAAAAGGCGTAATTTGCTTATCACTGAGATGTTTCATCACAATTAGCTTTTACACTTTCTGTAGAGATTCACAAGTGTGCCATGCTACAGTCAATTACATGAGGTGATTATAAGCATAATTTTACTGAAGCCTTGCAGACTTACACCACAGGATGAATTTGACCTCTTTTATTCTTAGAAACTTACTCTTTCAAGTTGAGTTTCTCTGGACTCTTTACCAAGCACTACTTGACTTGCTCTGCATTTGTCAGTTCCGTGGCACAGCGTGCTAGGGAAAGGACCACACTAATTGTATGTACAGTCATTCCATGCCATCTGGAAAGAGGCTGTTTCTGCCCTGCCCTGTAAACACCGTGCCTCTCTGAACAAAGTATTAGCATGCAACTGATATTCTGGTCGGAGAGAAGAGAAACTTCTACAAGGAAGAACAGAACTATAATAACAAACATGAAGAAGATATGCACAGGGGAATATTAAAAGTGAAAAGGAAAGAGCTGTATCCATGATCCCTTCACACCTCTCTTAACCAGACACACAAACAACCAAAACCTTGACAGTTCATATGATTTGGGTGCTTGAACAAAAACCCATTTTCTAATGGCAGAATCCATTTTAACAGGACACTGAGCCATCATTACATGCTACAGAGAAAGGTCAACAGCACATAGTGAGCTTGTAGGTGAAAGAATAAAGAATCACTAGAGATTGCCTCATGTCTCCTAACAATTCAATCCCAAGAAACCCTGCAAGACAGCAGAGGAGATGGCATATGAGAAATATGCAGGAGGTGTATATCCACACAATCCATAAGAAGCTGATGCATAAGGGCACTGCAAACCAAGGAGAGTTTGTCAATGTAATGTTACTTGGTTAGTTTGCCAACACAGCTGATAAGCTTAGGACTCTGAATCCTCATATCATTACTCCATTCTGACATCATTTCAAGAACAAGTCAAAAATAAGAGCTACAGAAGTCAGGGAAAGCAGTAAGAAGGTGTCATAATTTAAACCCAGCTAGCAAGTAAGTGCCAGACAGCCACTTGCTCACTGCTCTCCAGTGAGATGGGAAGGAGAATCGGGGGTGGAGGGGAAGTAAAACTCATTAGTTAAGGTGAGTTAAATAACTGAAACAAAGTAAAATGTAATAATTATGTAATTAGCTCCATTGGTTAGAACATGATGCTAATAATGCCAGGGTTCTGGGTTTCATCCCTGTATGGGCCATCCACTTAAGAGCTGGATCATTGTGGGTCCCTTCCACCTCAGAAGTGATGTTTCTGTAATATGTAATGTCATTATCCAGAGAAGAAAACTGTTGTAAAGATTTTACTAAGTTGCCAAGGGATTGTATGGTTTTCCTCTCTTTTCTGAGCCTAACTTTTTCACTTGTGATCCTTAGTCCTTGCACTTATCTCTACAGCTTTACATGAAATGTATTTGAACTGTTAGCTGGGAGCACCGTTGTAATTCTACAAATCTATTCACAAAGTTGGATCACAAAGTTGGATCAAATGCACAGAGGGTCCTTCCCTCTCCCCCTCCATTTTCATTCCAAGGATCCCCTCATCAATTATTTCCGTTGCCTTATACCTCCCTACAAAAGCCAAAGACTCATAGAAACAAGCCATATCCTATTCTGCCCCACACTATATCCTCTGTGCACTGAAGATTTCTCTTTCCTGGTTCTATTTTACAAACTTAATGAAAACCTATTTACTTTCTGTTTATTTTTTATTGTTTGCAAAATATTTAGTCACTACACTAGAAGTCTAATAACTGAATCTAGATCAGGTCTTGAACATCTACAATACAAGACCACTGTTGACTTCTTTTGAATCACGTGGCTTTCACCACAACTGTAAAAAGACAAATATCAATGCCCTGGCACTGTCTCAATATTTGCCTTCTCTACAGTCGTGTCTCCAGTGGGCCCAACCTCGATGGAAACTTCCTTCTTACAATATGCTTGCAAGAGTCCCCACAGACTTCCTGCTGATTAGGAGCAAGGAAGACAGGGCAGATGCCAATCTCTGGTAGCCCAAACATAACTGGTTCCACTGACCTAGGCACTAAGCAAATCCACAAACCAGAGCTCCTTCTGTAAAATATTTCATCCAAAATAAAACAAAAAGGACATAGTAAGACATAAAGGGAATGAAGGATACATTTAGGGGGGCTATCACAAGCCACAGCACATCACTGCACAAGCTGGGGACTGTACAGTTTAATAGTTACAAATCACTTGAGCATTTACAGAACAATTAAAACTGCAGCTTTTCCATTGTATTTCCCAGCCACATCAAATTATTTGGTGCTGGTAAGCAGTACTGCACAAGAAGGTCTCAAGAGGGACATAAAGGAGAAGAGTGTTGTTTTATTGGGCAGCAATTCATGATAAAAGAATCAAGCTGAAGAGCATGAGATTAGTGGGAGAAGCATCCAAACAGAAGGCCAAGACTGGATTCAGTAAGAAATGCAGATCTGTGAAAAGCCTTAAGTAGATAATTGAACTTGGTGATGCAAAACTTTTAATGGAGTGACAGTAATACTGACCAAAAGGCTCTGAACATATGGGAGCTATTCAGTCTCCTCAGGAAAACAAATGACAGTCATCACTGAGGCACTTATAATGGGATGGGCAGCAGCTTCCTGAAAATCAGAAACACAGCTGCCAGCTATGCAATTGTCTCAGCAGAGAGCAAACAATGCATGGAGACTGCTCGTGGATGACCATGCTTACACTGAGGCTGCTCGCACTGTGCTGTTTTGGGGAAAATAGGGAGCTTCTACATTCAAAGTTTTGGAAATGCTTTCCATCATCAGCAAATTATACTTCAAATAGTTAAAACAGAAATAATTCCTGTAATACGAAGATATTAGGAAGCCTGAGCTAGGCCAGCACAAAATCTTTCTTTTTCTAGTAGGACCTTCTTTTCCAGCTTACTGAAAAAAAAAAAAAGAAGGCAAGTCTGTGGAAACCACACATGGACCTCCAAGGAAAACTCAATCCTTTCCCTGACTGCCCTGCCTGTGCATAACTCTGCTGACAATGAAGGAGCCAAGAACCCACTCCACTTACAGGAAACAAGCACAGACCTAACAGGGGAAAGTACATAAAGGACTGGGTTTCTCTATAGAAATCTGGTTGCAGCAACAAGTTCACTGAGGACACAAAGCTGAGAGGAGTGGCCAATACCTCCTAGTGCTGCACAGCCCTTCGACAGGTTGGAGAGATGAGCAGAGAAGAAGTGCCTGAAATTCAAGACAAATGCAGGGTCCCGCACCTGGAGAAGAGTAACTCCATGCAAGGACAAGAGAAAATGGTCAGAAAATGAGGCATTAAGCTCCACCTAAATATGAGGAAGAGTTTCTTTACTCTGTGGGTGATCAAGCATTGGACAGATTGCCCAGAGACGTTGTGGAGTCTCTCTCACTGGAGGTATTCAAGAACTGTCTGGATGCAATGCTGTGCCAAGTGCTCTAG
The DNA here is from genome assembly GCF_015832195.1 of Motacilla alba alba. NCBI lineage: Eukaryota > Metazoa > Chordata > Aves > Passeriformes > Motacillidae > Motacilla > Motacilla alba. The sequence goes on from NC_052020.1 coordinate 29,410,649, forward strand.
GATGGCCCTGCTTGAGCAGGGAGGTTGGACCAGGTAACGCACTATGGTCCCTCCCAACCTGTCCCATTCTGTGATCAGGGCAGGACTTTGACTTATGGCTGCAAGAAAGCACCAAGATTACACTTTAATATTTTATCATTTCAGCTCTGAAATGGATATTAATAATCACCTAGGTTGAGGTAAGATACAGATAAAACTGATGCACCAGGCCAAGTAAGAAGAAAGGACTTACAGACTGCCCCACTTTGCACGAGACCCCTCTGCGCAAGAGGAGCACTTCCATACTCATGTTCAGTTTTGCAGGTGATGCAGCCTTGGCAGGCAAGAGGGAAGGGATCAGAAGATGGACTGATGGTAGACCAAGGAATAATGGTAGATTTGTCTCGCACAAGCACTGCAGGGGAGACCTCAGTGGATGTCGTATTCATGCCTGATTAAGTTCTTGAGCACTGCTTGGCTCATTTTTTTCCAAAGCTGTCCTTTGCAATGGCTTTCTGCCCATTTCCCTGCTACCAAGCCAAACTGTGCTTAAAAAAAGGTCTCTTACAGATTGTCTTTATTCCCTTTAATCCAGAAGAATTATTTAGATGCTCTGGATGAGTGTAATGAGACCTCCTCAAGAAACTCTGAATTAACTCTGAAGTGCTAATAAAAGAAAAACACAAGCAAAAACCTCCATGAGACAATTCCCCTACTGAATTCTGAGTCTATGAATTCTGTCAGCTAATTGATCCACTGCAGGTGAACTTGAACTTGAACTGAGCAGCATGTTTCATACTCATAGTGCCCAGTTATTTCTGCAAGTTAAAAAGCTACAGCGCAGTATTACTTTACAAATTCATATTTACTAATATTTAGTTCTATAACATGCATGTTCATATTTCTAAGAAATGCCTTAAGGATCTATAACCCTATGTTATATATGATAATTAGTCTTAAATTTGAAAAAGTGCAAAGAAGACACATACACAGTAGGATACTTTAGTCTCTCCAAACGACAGGACCACGTAGTAGTGGGTGAAGCTGAAGTAAAGGGTACTTTCCACTCCCTGCCCATGAGCTGTACTGCTAATGTCCTCCTTCCTCAGATCCTTATTACCCAAACAGTACTTATGTAAAAACAACTGTTTCTCTTTAATTACTTTCATTGGCACATCATTGTAGCTACTCTGTTCTTTCTTCAGACTGGGAGAATCAGATGTATATCTGCTCTTCTTCTTTAGCAAGGATTTCAGTAGATACCAGAACGTGTTGGTGAAAATTGACATGCATTTTTGGATAATACCTGTTTAAGTGTAATTCTTCTTATTTTGCATTTTTC